>NW_005371304.1:498313-511782 GCF_000412655.1 Myotis brandtii
CCATCCTGTCCCTCCGAAAGTCTGGGTTTGGGCATTCAGCAGGAGGAACCCCGAAATCACTGGGTTCCTGAGAATTCCTCAGTTGAGACTTTAGTATTAATTATTTCAAGGTGTCTTCTGGCTTAAAATGTTATGATGCACATTAAAATTTAATAGTGTTAAAAACAAAACGCAACCAAGTAAATGTGAAGATCTAATTGGCTTCTTTAAGCAATTCATGAGCCGGGCAGCATCTCCTATGACAACAGGAGGGAGCTTGGAGCCGCACAGAATGGAAGGTGTTCATAGGAAGCAGGTTGGGCAAGGGAGCTACCAACACAAGAAAAGAAAGGATTATTTTGGGGCGAGAAGTTCTTTTCTTTGGGGGAAAGAACAGGGAGAGCTTTTATTTACTTATTTTTCAATCCTATGGACTGCTTCTCCTTTCTGTGGGGGATGGGAAGGACCCATGTTGACAGATGACTATACTGAGCTTGACCTGAAAAATCTCACGCTGGTTGACAAAGATAATGCTCCTGGGACAGGTTGAAAGGACCATTAGATCAGATATTAAATCCAGGCTTTAGGTGTCATGAGCTTTTAGGATGAATGGTGACATCTTGAGAACATGGCATTTTTCTTTAACAACAGTCATTACAAAATAACTCACATTCAATCTTAATACTAAAAACGAATGAATAGATAGTATTAAGTCATCTGAGTCCCCACCCCCCACCCTCAACCCACCCCCCGTTTGCTTTAACCTACAAGGTCAGTCTTAGGTGGTGCAAGACAGAAGGCCTGAACTGGCTTCTGTCACATGTCACATATACATACCATCCAGATGGTCGCCACCACACCCTATAGATCTCAAGGCTCCTGGTGTGGGAATAGTGGGCGTGACCTATATTCCCAGCACAGGAACCCCAGATTGCCCGGGTCCAGCTCACTATCCTCTCGATGACCTCCTCCAGCAATGGATGCTTTTTTTTTAATTCAAAGAGTTACAACCTATGACTATTACTCATTTTCAAAGGGTCCCAGACTGACCAGTGAAAGCCATTAATGGACATGGTGGACATGTCCCCCTTAGGTCCTTTCTTGCTTTTCTGTTCACACACCATGTTCCCGGTTCATCTTGTAATGTTCTATCCCAGCTCTGAAATTAGCCCGATTACCCGGGAGCCCTTGTTCCTTTAAGAATGTTATTCCAAAATCAAGATTTGGGGGCTGGCTTTGCTCGCTGACACCAGGGTGTTATATTGCTCTCGCGTGATAAAGCTACCATTTTACGGCTTCATGTCATCACGTTCACAGTAAAGATGATTACTGCTCCAAGCCTGTGTGTACCGTACAAATGAAAACATTTGTCAGCGTAATAAATGCGAGATGTCACCGCAAACCCCTCCTGATCTGATTCATTGCAGTTTTAGTTCTCGGTCACATAGATGTGGATAGGAGGCGGGCAGCCCTGCTCCGGCTTCTAATGGCCCCCGTGGAATTCTTGGTCTCCGGGGGCTCGTGCAGACAAGGGGAGAAAAGGCTGGAGGAGGTACATTAGCTCGTAACTGCCTGGGAAGCGGCACAAACAATTCTCCCTCCAGGAGCTGAACAGAGCAGGCTCCCGCCTGACCGAGGAGGAGGCTGGGAATGGAGGGCATTTGTGAGTAGCTACCTGTCTGTCGGAGCGAGGAATAAACTGTGTGGGAAGCCAGGCCTGAGAGCTCTAATGGTGCTTGGCGTCTGGGTGCACGTCCAGTAACTCCTGCACAGGCCCTCGATCCTGGGGCATGCTGTCCACGCAGCTACGTCTTCCACTTCTCCGGAAAGCTCCCGATTTTGTGATTCACAGAGAGAGCATGTGTTTCCCTCACTTCCCTAACTTTGGAAGTGAGAGCTTACTTGACATGTATTTTAAGTACTGTTTGGGAACTTTGTATTTTTCCATGTCTTTGTGATTCAGTGCTGTGGAATTCCTCGGTGTATTTTCAGTAATACTACCTTCTTACAAAAAAAAAAAATCCCAGGAAATTAGCTTAAATGCGATAATAGTTTTCATTTTCTATGTGATCTGTAATAATAGCACTGACACGAAGATACAATGGCATTGCTTCTGATATACAGGGTGGGGTAATCCAGTGTTCACTGCATGAAATCAAGAAGGTATTAAATATAACTTTGTTCTTCCTCTTAAAAAAGGTGCCCAAAGGCAAAAGTGCCATTTCCTGTCAAGTACAGCTCAATGGATAGTTCGCTCCCCCTTCTGCAAAGATGCCTCTTTTAAAATGACTCAGTTCCTCTACTATCTCATCTTCGCTGGTCAGGCAGGACTCATCGAGGGAGAAGATGGGCCTATTATCCTCCCACTGGGTCAGGGACGGCGGCATAATGGGCATGGCTCTCCCTTCTGCCTCTAGTTCAATGCTCCATGAAACATACGAACTGTGCTGTGTAGACTTAATTGTGCCCAGAGAGGAAAATGAAACGAAATGAGCTGGGTCGTTAAATAATATATTGCTATTACGTTATCTCTCTATGTACATATCTTAATTCTTTAGAAGGCTCAATGAGCCTGTGAATGGAATGTCTTCATCGGCATTCACATATTGAAAAGTGGAATTTACATTGGGTCTAAAATTTGAGTTGCTTTGGATGGTTTTACAAGAAGCAACTGAAACAGCAGTTATAAGATACATGTAGTTTACTTCGTTAGCCCCTCTTATAAATTGGGGGGGGAGATTAAGTTACCAGGTGGTATTTGTCATTTAGATCAATTAATTTTGAACATACGGACAAAGACTTGGGAATAATTGATGCAGCTCTCTCCCACGTTTTTATTCCTTTTAGCTTTGGAGCTATGATTTTATGTATGCACGCCTATGAGGATGTGTCTGCGTGAGTTCAGACACCAGCTGAAGCAGAATATACACTGTGTGACAGTCAACGTTTCATTGCATTTATGATCTTGCTAGTTAGAGAGTGAAAAAAATTATGTGAAAGTTGACTCTTGTCATATTTCCAGACTGCTTTTCAACTAAAAGTCTCAAAGAAATAAACTAAAGAGAATTTAAAAAGAAAAATCACATACTAAAAGTAGGTATATTTAGTCATCTGGAGACCCAAATTCTCTCACTTTTGCAGCAGAATACTAATCCCTTAAGCAGAATGTGCCAATAATATTTTCATGCTCTTTCTCAAAACACCAGTCATATAGGTAGAGATGAGTAGAAGGAAGTTGTTACACACACACAATTGGGATAAACCAACAGAGAGGTTGAGAGTTGGGTCCCATCTCTCTTGGAAGAACTCTGGACTAAGGAAAATGGACAATTTCCAGGAAGAACAGCACTGAATTTGTACTGAGTGACCAAATATGATCACCTCGGGGGAAGAATACACAGTAAGAGGGGTCTACTTGCCAGTGAGTTCATTTCCTAACCTCTTATGTTTGGTGAATATAGTTGGGGGTAAAGACCATTAGAAAGGAACAGTAACTACATGGGGACTTGCCAATCATAGAATGGCTTCTGTGGCGGCAGGGGTAGCAAACTCAGGCATTTAACACCTAATGGTGATTCTGAGAGACTCTCCCCACTGGAGCAACTAGCTTAAATCTTAACTCAACCACATGATCACAAGTTAGAACATCAACCTCAACTCTTCCTCCAGGGGTAAGTAACTACTTAAGGTTGCTGAATTGCTCAAGACAATTGGCTATGAGGTAATGAAACAGTAAAGTTGCACTAAAAATCCTAATTTGTCTGCTTTCACAAGAATGAGGTTACTTCAAAGAATGTACTTCCTCTGACTTATTTATTACTCTATCCCTAGTGCCTAGAACAATGTCTGGCACATTCAAGGCACTTAAAAATTGTTGAGTAAATAAATGGATGATGTAATTCATGCCACATTTCACAAAGTATTTCAGCAGAAAGAGCCAAAATCTTATGAGATACTGAAACAGCAATTGGTAGGAGAGATCAAAAATATGAAATAAATTTAAGAAATATTGCAGCAGTAAAAGGAGGAGGATTTTAGATTGACACCCTGTGAACAGCACATTGCTTTTAAAATAGGTTATATTGACATTTTTGGAGGAATAATTCTTTGTTTATTGTTATCAAGTGTATTACAGGGTTTTAAGATATCTGGCTTTGGTCTACTAAAAACCAGTAATATTTCTGTCTTTGTGACAATTAAATGTGCTCTCACATACTTTAAACGCTCCTTAGAGAGATGATAAAGGTCGAAAACCATTGATTTAAAAGAAAAGAAGAAGCCTAATGACCTTCGGATTTATGGCATGAAGATGAGGTGGAAGCAAGTGAAACCCCAGGAGAAGGGACTGGAGGAGGAGGACAAACCCAGGGCGGGGATGTAAATAATTAAGAATCTGATGGCTGCCAGAGGGGATCGGGTAGAGGGATGAGCAGAAAAAGGGACAGGGATGAAGCCATACAGGCTTCTGGTTGTAAAATAAGTCATGGAGAGGTAATGTGCAGCATAGGGAATATAGGCAATAATATCGCAATAACTATGTACAGTGGCAGATGGTCACTAGACTTATGGTGGTGTGCACTTCATAAGGTCTATAAATGCTGAATCACTATGTTGCACACCTAAAACGAAGGCAATAATTTATATCACCTATAATTTAAAATTAAAAAAGGAAAAAATACTAGGGTTTTACATGTGCCTAATGTGTGCAAGCAGGTTCTGTCTTTCCGTACCTTAACTGAGCTAGACATTTAGATGTGAATATTGGCAAAACTATGATGTGAGCAGACTACCTTCTGGAGTGAACATAGAGAGGGGAAAGGGGCAGTGGGCTGAGGATAACCATCAAGGGTCACCACCCCCCAGGAAGCAGGGCCCAGAGGACCACAGAAAAGACAGAAGAAACAGTCAAAACTGGGGAGAAATCTATGAGGTTAATCCCTGGAACACAAAGTTGTTTGTTTTTTAATGCCAATATGAAATCATTTTCATATTCTTCTGAATAGTTTTGAATTAGAGGGAAAATAATGAGATTTCTGTTTGGAAACAAGACTATGCTGATCTTTGATCCTTTTCTCTCTGACTCTTCAGATTGAATAATGACTTAATAAGTTGATGTCACATGACTGTCTTGGTTAAAGAATGCAATAGGTAAATTCATGCTTGAGTAAATTCAAGTGAGATCATTTGTGGAAATTCAATGTGTCATACTTAAAGAATACTGAAATCATAAGCTAATAAGGATGACACACACCGTTTCAAGTATCGTTATATGGAAGTGTTCACTATAGCATTATATAATTCATGGAATATTATTTTAAATCTAGTAAGAACTGACCATGTTATTTCTATACAAGTTTCTTCAACTAATTTATTACTATGGGGTATTTGTATCTATACCAACTATGCTTCTGAAATAGAACCATGACTCCTTGATGTCAGCATTTCATTTCTTACAAAGAAAAAGAGCCTTGAACGTGGATGAGTGCAATAACACCCATTTTAATGTCAAGCACTCAATGATGAATACAGACTACTTATCACCAATGTACGAGCTTCATTATTGGCAGGATATTCAGTGATCTGCCTTTAATTCTAAATATTTTCAACGATTTGCACATTGGAATCAAATTGCTGAAGTCAAAAAATCAGTGTGGTCTATAATGTTTTCAATATCTCATTTCCTTTGGGATCCCTCAATTATACGTTCATGAATGTATTCATTCAATAAATATGTATTGTTATGCATGGAGGCCGACATTGACACAGTGGAAGTCCTTGATTATAAAATGATAAACAAGGCAAACACACCCAGCCTCTCTGTGTTTACCATCCAGGGAGTCCATTAGAGCCTCCAGCAAAGGAAGTAGATGGATTTTAATGATCCATGTAGGGCCTAAGCGGGTATTTCACATGAAAGGGACAGCCAGGTCCATTACAATCACATTGAGAACAAAATGCAGGACCCCCGTGGCTTTGCTGATGCCTACACAATCTTTCTGAAAAATAGATGACAGAAATTTGGGACCACATTTCAGATACAAACATTGTACATGTTATATCCTATCTTGTTATTGTTGTGAAATATTTTGCCTTTTTAAGGGAGGGGCAAGGAAAGGAAAGTGGCCGGGCTTATATTTTGGGTTACAGAAAGCTGGTTGTGATTTTTTCAATTCTGCTCCGTTTTATTGTCATATAAAAACCAGTCATAAATTAGCAATAAATCATAACTTTAGAAAATGCCAAGTAAGAGATATAACATCTATAGGATTTTTTTTACCAATATTTTCCCACATAGAAACATTTTCAAGTACCTACTCTTTTGAGAATTGTTCTGGATGCTGTGGAAGGAGATAGTTATATAACATTCCTTATCTCAAAGGACACAGAGTCTGCTTGGAGAAGACACACAGATAAACAGGCTCGCCCAAAACAGTGCCACGTGTGTAAAATGGGGAGAGGAACTACATGATCAACAGTTTTATTTAAGACTTTAAATAGTTTTTGAATATTTATCTCTTCTCCTTTGCTTTCCCTCTCCAAAAGGCAGTCTTAAATATCTGCAGCACATTCATGAGGAAAAAAAAGGAGTAAATATGAAATGAATATCACAAATGCCAGGGCAGCTAGAGCGTGTGAACCATGGCTACGGCTGCCAGCTGCAAAGTCAAGGGTGGAGACAAGGGCAACCCATTGATAAAATGATCCCTTACCCACAAGGGTAATGGCTGCAGGTGTGGGACCCCTATACGTGGTGGAAATAAGTTCTCTCTCAGTGCTCTGGACTGGTGGCGAATTCCAGGGCAACATAATGAGGAAACTTCAAACAAAAGAGCAATTAAGCGCGTTCCGCTATACTAATATTAAGGGTTGATCTGAACTCACCTGTATTGTATAGGTTTTTATTTGCACTGAGGTAGTACTCATATCATGAGGAGGTGGCTGTGTGCTTTTTTTGAATACATTTATTTAAATGTGGAGGCACCTCCATCTGACCACTTTATTTACCCTTTATGTGATTACCTTTTGTCCCTTCATTACTAAGACACTAAAGAAAAAAAAGAATAAAAAATGAATTTCTAGTAACAAAGTAGTTACATGTAAATGAATAACTATTTTAATAGTAAATGTATACTAGTATCATAAATGATTATATTCTTAGTTCAGGCAAATATTACAGAAAAGTTGCCCTTGATATCTAAGTTTAAAAGATCAACTTGCATTGTTGAATGCTAAAATGTTAATGCTTAGTATTTATATTTCAAAGACTATGCAAAACTACCTTAGGAAATAATTGATATGCTAAATCATGTAAAATAATGCTGGTTTGTTACCTGGAGTCAAAAGAACCACTAGTTAGAAAAGAGTCAAATTGAAATGGAAAAAGAAAATTATGTTGTACTTTAATTTGGGTTCATTCTTTTTAATGTTATGAATATTTTATATGGAAAATAACTTCACGGACTAAGGTCATTTTGACCTTTAAGGTCATAATCTTTCACGGGTGTAAACCAGTAAAATCCAAATGTACTCTCTTTTGGATTTGTTTTACTATTTTCACTGACTCTGCAATCATGTCTGGGTGTGAGATATTGTACTGGCAGAAAGGTACGGCTCTAAGTATTTTTTGAAAGTTTACCTTGAGGCAAATACTTCTCCAATGTATTTAAAATTTAGACCACTTGGAACCCAATTAATTAGGCAAATGACAATAAGATAAACCATGATTAATATGTCTTCCTTTGATCTACTTGCATTTTTATATCTTCAATAATTCCATTGTTAATAGCTTTTCACTTCTTTATTTTTTCCATCAGGAGAGCTTAGACAAATATACTTGAAGTGATTTGTGAAATTCATTATTCTACTTGATTTCTGCCTCGAGATTTATGTTCTGCTTGATTTTAGTTGAATTCTGTTTTGGAATACTTTCTTAAAATAAAGTAAAGAGTTGCTTTATTTATCAATTTTTTTTTTTGTATCTTGCAATTGTACCCTTTTTTAATGCTACGTGAGGGAATGACGCCTTTGCTAAGAACAGACTTTTGGTTTGTGATTAGCTGCAACTCCCCAGATGCCAAGTGCATTTCCAGTGTCTACTCCAGCAGATAAGGCCGCTGGAAGTATAACTTTTAATCATTTGGGAGTCATACGGCCTCATTCTCTCTGGAAACTCTGTAGATTATTTCAGCTCAGGAATTTTATGAGTCTAAGCTTCATATTAATGGCCTTGCTATGATTCCTGCCTATAATTAAATGGTGGAATTATTTCTATCTGAGGGATAAAGGTTTTAATTTTTCTTTTAAATTAATTTTTCTTGAAATATATTCAGAGGCACAGAATACACACAATAATGTTCAACCAACCATAAACTGAAAGCGAAACTTTGTCAAATATTATTTTGACATTGTTCCAAACATTACTTGGTTGTCATTTTAAGCAAAAATAACTTACATATAAAAATGATTTTTATGTATTCCTCCGTGATTTATCCTCTTCCCTATTTATTCAGAAATATGGCCTATAATGAATTTGTAAATTCTTGAACAATAGAAAGAGTGAAAAATATTTTTCTTGTGATAAAATATTAAACAAATGATATCTATTTCTGCAACTTTCTTCTTATATTTAACACAGCTTTTTTATTTTTATCAATATTGACATAGAGTATTTGTTCATAGATTTGAATTGCTATATTCTGATATATTAATATCTTCATGTATTTATATTTATATAAATTTTAGATGTTAAATTCTCATATTTATGTCTTATATATTCAGACACACATATGTAAACATTTTAAAATTATACATATAAGATAATGTTTATTTTTATTTGTTATAATAAATAATCTTATTGAAAAATATTTTATCTTTTTGAGATATATGCGCATACTTTTCTCTAATATTTCTCTACGGGTGGAATTGCTAAGTCTTGAGTTATATCATGTGGCACCAGGTATAAAATGTGTTCTTAACGGCTTGTATGATTTATGTCTTCTGTTAAACATCCTTTCCTACACTGCATTTAGAACTGTATTTTCCTATATTTTATGCAATATTTTAAAGTTTTATGTTTTACGACAAAATAACACTCATGTAAATCAAAATTATAACTTGAGATATATATTTTTCAGTGTGGACATCTGAAAAGGATTCATGAGCAATCAGTTTTGGAAAACTTTATGTTACTTGGAACTTACCTATGTGGGTGACATTGGGATGGATACTCAATTCCAAAGCACCACTTACAAATGTCATTGGTCTCCCAGCCATGATTAGCAATGACACCAGGACACGGGGCCTGCCAGCTTGCTGATTAGATGACGCTGGCTCGGTCTCAGGGAGCTTCCCTGGGTGCCACAGACCCACACACCTGGGACATGGCCAATGGCACTGGCTCCATCTATAAATGAGCTGTGAGACTTGCCAACTACGCAGACATTTCTGTGCCAGAAACTAAGACCAAGAGACTTCATTTGCTCCTATGACTGTCCTTTATTAGATTAAAACTTCTATTAAGAAGATGAAGGAGGGCACCCCACTGAGCCCAGAGCTGATCCTGTAGCTCATGCAAAACTACAACAATAATAATAATAGAACTAATACTTACATGGCCAAGTTTTGGATAAATGCCAAGTGTCCTTAAAACACATAAATTTTTATTTTTCTGTGTGTATTGATTTTCACTCTATTCATTAGTTAAAGCCTATTAATTGCATCCTTTCTAAGGTCATAATCTATCAATTACCAAAATAGTGAATTACTGAATAGTTTACTTGTCTTCTTTTCCTCTACCTGTTTGAGAGTATGTAATTAAATCCATCTGCCAGCAGGATGGGGTGGGGATGGGGTGGGGATTAAAAAAAAAAATCCATCTACCAAAAAAATATAAAACCTTTTCTTATACCCTCCTGATTTTGTTTTCATTTTATGATTATACAATATCCCTTTCTATCATGTATAATTCTATTTTCCTTAAGGTCTCTTCTGTCTGATATATATGGGCCTGCTTTATGTGTATATCTTTCCAGTACATATTTTAGCATTTTGTCCTCAGATGTTATAATTTTCTTGTTAAGAGCGGACAAATGGAATTCTGCTGTGTGGCCAGGAAGTAGAAACAGGGACCAGATTGACCCTCCAGCTTCCAGCAAATGAAAGACTAGACAAAACACAACCATGTCTCAATAGTTTTGAGACATTGGACATAAGACAACAACGTCAGACCATGATCCCTGAACTAAGGAAACAAACACAGTGAAACCCCTTTGCCTCGGCGCCGCTGGGAGAGTTTTGAGGCCACAGCAGAGGAATGGGGATCTCTGTGGCCCATGTGGTCCCTGAGCGGAGGAGAGGATTGGGGGGAAATGGGCTGGGCAGCTAGAGGGTTCCCTGCAGATGGGCAGAGAGCAGAGAGCGCTCTGCTGGGCTGAGCTTTGGAAAGCTGCAGAGGGTCCACTGGAGGCGTCATGCACAGAACACCCTGTCGGTCCTGCAGGCTCTGGTGGCGTGTAGGTTCAGTAAGGCTTGGTGGCAGGACTAAGCAAGAGCGACTCCTGTACCTCACAGCTTTAAATTGGAAGCATCGATACAGTGGTTGACGATGACTTACATCCATCCATTCGAGGGACAAGATGACCTGCAAAGCCTAGACCAGGACTAACTGCACAAAATAGCTGACCAGGCCCTGATGTAAATACTGTGGAAGGGACCGGTACGTAAAGAACTGCAGAAACACTGTGTGTAGAGCTACATTCAAATAAACCAACAAGGCTGTTCTTGGCAGGAAGCCCACTGATCGTTATGGCGTGAAGCACAACCCTTCTAACAGGAAATGGTCATCAGGAGTAAGCTGTCACTCAAGTAGCTGAGTGGTTATTTTATGACCCAGTAAATGAATTCAAATCTCCCACTCAAATTAGTTAAAACAGAATTTGTGCGCTGGTGAATATATGCATTTCTGATGCACTCCCTTAGTTCAAAGCATACCATTCCATAACTATCAAAGAATAGATAAAATATCACTGTCGTCAGAGGAATAACTGATAGAATCTAACAATTCAGTGACATATTCTGTACTTGACAGGGGCAGAAAGCTGTTAGTTCAGGAACTCCGTGCTGGTTGGTCCCACCCCCTGCTCCTCCTCTGGGTGTAGAGCTGGCAGAGCAGTTTGGAAGAATATTTAACTAAGTCGCATCTCATCAGAAAGTACTTCAAAGAAGGGCCTTTTCATGTTCAAATATAAATGGACTTGGAGGACCTTCCTTTCATCGAGCCCACGATGAAAACACTTTGCTAATGCTTCCTTCCCCCAGAGTGCAGGCTGCCTAATCGTATGATCTCTTCCAGTAACCTTTGATCCCACAAGCTGGTGAAAACCACATTTGATAAGAATATTCACGGCATTGAGGCAAGTTTGACCTTGACAACATTATAAACTGCATTTAAAAAATTGTCTTCAAACTCCCCTTCATCTGAATGTACTTTACTGTCTTCATGTGTTGATTTTTCTATTATTCCTTATGTGTTCCCCTACTTCTTTGTGTCTTTTGGATCCTATTGTCTGCAAAGTTTGCCTACACCTGAAATGGTGAAATATGCCAGACCACGGAACTTTTAGATAACCGATACTCGATTCCTACTTCACCACCTGTTAGTGAGGTCACTTGAACTAGCTCCTTCATGCACAGAGTGTGAAAAAAGTCTGTGATGCCACACGGGATTTAGATGGAATCTGCTGATAATGCATATTCATTTCTCCTTTAAAGAAAATATGCTCTAAATTCATATATTAGTGCATTGAAGGTCATTACTTTTTTTTTTATTGGTGCCACTAAAGATTCATTTAAATACCTTTTTGTTTGTTTGTTTGTTTTGTCTTATGTTCTGTGAAGAACCCAGTTTGGAAAACACGTAGTCTAACCTAACCTAAAAGTCTCCCAGTCAGGACCAGTTAGAAAGTGAGCAAGAGCTACATGGATGACCAAGGCATTATTATTTCAATACTGTCAGTAGCCTTGTGGAGTCTTCTTAATGGGAAAAATTCTCAAAATGTTTCTCCTTTCTGTTCCTGATGGAAAGTAAAGTACAATCTCATTGATTTACATGATGATTGATGATTGAGGTGAACTTTCTAGTAACCAAATGGATAATTAATCTGAAATTTGGTAGTCATAAAAGAATTCAAATTTACCCATAATCTCCTGGCAATGTCTATTCAGTATTTTAATAAACAATATACATGCCACATAGTGGGTGGCTAGCTGCAAAGCTCCTACTGTGCAATTCACAAGCTCCAATTGTGGGCCTCCTTTTCCAAAAGAGTGATTTCTCTTTGGTCATTCATGGTGTTACTACGTTATTACATGGTATGGTTTCCGACTGTGGACATTCTCGCTTTATATCTGTTAGTTGTTCTTAGTTCTGTTACGTTATTATGAATATATTTTGTTGTAGATTTTTGTTAGCTCTACATGTTAGAGTGATATTTGTAGCAATATTGCTTGACTTATAATTTCCTAATAAGACCCAAAACTTGCTATCAACATGAATAAAGAAGTTGCATGCAAAAATCTTAACCACTGAGCTACTTTTTTAAATGGAAAATATGGATACAGGGTATAGTTGAGTCAAAGGGAAGAACCAAACTGAGTAGGGTAAACTCAGGGGGAAAAAATATAGCTTCCAAATTGCCAAGACAAAGAAAGAAGTATTTCAGTTAACATTCTTTTGCAATTTTCTGAATAATATTTTATTATTAAATTCAAAGAAAATGGAAATAATTTACTTTAAATTAAACTGGATACTTTAAAGGAAAAATAAATTTGCTGAAAGATATTTTGTTCCTAGACGAGAAATAAATTCTAAACAGCTTGAATGGAACCACTCCAGCAACCCAGGCAGCAGTCGCAATTGGCAAAGTGTTCTAGGCACATCCTAAGAAATGACTTAGCTTTCAACATTTTGTTCTTTATGTCTCATAATGTCAAATCCAGTTAGCTACAGTTCATCTCCAGTAAACCCTAAAAGTATCATTCGATGGAAAACTCATATTATCCCTCTGGGAACCACGAGTGTGCATTGCACGCATACTGTTTTCTCAGCCTTTTTGAGCTTTTGTATCTAGTACGTTGTGCTGTTTTTGAAGAGAAATCAATTTTATTATTTTAGAAAATGTTTAAATGTAGTCAAAGGTTATGGCTAAGCTCCAAAGTTTCTAAAATTAGATAAAAATGCGATGCTTCTTGAGCACAACCAAGTCTGAATGTCCCTTGGTTTTTAGGTGGTCCACTCTAAATTTTGGAAAAGATTTTTCTGGAGACAGTTCATGTGATGGTGTATTTGGAAATGAAAAGGTCTTGCTATATATTACATCTCTGGGTTGTGAATCATTTTTAGAAAGGAAACGGAATAATAGCTTATTTTCTACATTTTAGAACAGGATATTAGAAAAAATGGCCATGGCTGCTTGGGGGGGGGGGGGGGGGGC
>NW_005371304.1:511890-519310 GCF_000412655.1 Myotis brandtii
GCATCATTTGCTCCCAGAGAGCACTTCAAAGGCCCCAGGCAAGGACTTTAATTAACACCGATTCCATCTATCATTTGAGTTCCCCTAAACTCAATTACCCACTTGAATAGTTCCAAACTTCCAGGACAAACCTTTGAACAACACATGGAATTACAAAAGTGAGAAAAGCAGATCCATGGCTTACCCCTGTGGACATATTTATTTTATCACAGCCTTTGTGCAAACAATACATGCACTTTTCTTTACATAAAGTATATGATAATACAGCTATACCCTAAGATGTGTTTCCCAATGCTTGCATTTATGTGGATCTTTCCAATCTTTAAATAAACTTTATTTAGAATAATTCTTATTTAAAAACAAATTCTTATTTGATAATTCAAGTTAGATAGGAATGAAATTCATCACATTGCTATAATAGTTTTTACCAATAGCAACCAATTTTGTTAGAAATTTTGCCATAATATAAAGCGCATATTGTTAATTATTAAATTATCTATAAAATTATAATTGATGGTGGTAAGAGAAAGGCTTAGTTAGGTGTTATAGCTTCATTTTTATCTTATTTCTAAAACATCTAAAATAGACACCTTGCTTACAATCTAAGCTTGGTTTCTCTACTTAAGATAGAAAGATTTGCTGAGAGGGTTAAATGGACTTATGTCTGTAAAAGGCTTAGCATTGCATCCTGTACACTGTAAGTATTTAAAGATTTGGTGGGGGTGTTGGTAGACCGTAACTAATTAAAAATCATTTCCAACCATCTAAACATGTAAATGTGATTGGAACCATGGTTTCTTGTTTTATCAACATATAGGTATTTTGGCGTCCTTGTTCATTGAACAAACATTTTTCTTTTATATTAGAGTTGTTTCACATCAATGCAAAAGTCTTAATTGCTTCATTTTATATGGACTTAAGTGTTTGAAAGATAAAATATAATGTCAATTTTTTGTAAATGTCAAAATCTGTAATCCCGATTTATCTTCATGATGATCCCCAAGTCCTCCACTGACTGTATAACCCCTTGCTGGGCATTTCCAAGTGAAAAATAGGATAGTTACACGGTTTAACTTCATTTAGAAATTTAAGTTATTTAACTAGAAGAGACATTTTAAAATATCCCTTTTATCTTCATTTAAAAAGAAGTTTTAAAATGTTACTCTAAGTATCTTTAATGAAGAGAAACAATTCTACAAAAAGCAATCTTAAATTTTATTCCACAATAAGGTCCTAGTGTCATACAGTCATAAAAAGATGGAAGGTTTTCAGAAAATTATTTCCATTATGGCAAGATGGTTGGTCACTCATGGCCCGTAATATCACTCATTTTGCCTGACGAAGCAGTTAGCCAAATGTGCAAATAGAATTAGCCACAGGCCTCCTCTGTGACGGGGTGTCTTTAAAACGAATCAGGTTCATGGAGAATAATAGGTTCATTAACTCTTTGGGGCCATTAGGGTGCCATCAAAAATGCATTTGTTTTCTCTGACATAATTTCCAAATCATACACTAGAGTCTTATCTTGGGAATGTATTTACTTGCAGATCCCTACAGGAGGTGATGCTGAGGAGGAATAAAAGGAAGGAGGGAAGGGAAGATCTTAACATATTATAGCATCTCGATAATGAAACATTTTCAATGTGCTGTTCCCACTTTTCCCTAATAAATCTATATCACTTTTTTTTAGAAACTACACATAATCTACAAATTATAAGTTTACTAATAAATAACTGTAATGTGTTCTTGATTGTTTTCTGAGTCACCATAAGATAAAACAGATATATCTCTTTACATATAGATTTTAGATATTTATAAAGGATTATCTATCTATCATCTATCTATCTATCTATCTATCTATCTAATCTATCCATCCATCCACCTGTATACCTATTATCTATTTATATGAGAAATAAAACCAAGTTCATGACTTTATGACACTAGTTAGTGTCTTGTTGTGAGTGAAGTGTAAGACTGGTCAGCTGACATTAGAGTCTGCCAGCATCAGTGTGGGCGAACAGTGTTGGTGAGGATGTGCAGGCTGATGAGAGCGCTCAGACCCCATGGATGTCATGCAAGTCATACAAACCATACAAACATGCTAGAGGACAGGCTGGCAATTGCTTAGGCTCCGCATCTGCATATCCCACAATGTTGCAACTCCACTTCCAGCTGTAAGCCCTAGAAAAATGAGTGCATATCTAATCCTGAAACGCACACAGGAATTTTCCAAGCATCCCCGGTTAGAACTGCCAGAAATTGAACACAGCCCAAATGTTTATCAACACTAAATAAATGAACCAATTGTGGTAGATCACAGCAGAACTCACAGGCAATAAAAATGGATGGATCACAACTGTGGGCCACGGGAAGGATCGAGCACATTTAAAGCCGGGAGATAAAAACCTACAGCAAGCAACAACAACAACAACAAAACCATAAACAAGGTGGGAAATAAGGCCAAGAGATGACAACTGATAAATGTCAATCTTGTCAATGCCTAGGGAATCTTTTCTTTGTCACTTGTTGCCTACCAGAGTGTTGAATATAAGGTCATACGGGCTGTAGCATTATAATCTGAGGAAGACGGGTCTTAAAGAGACTGCTATTCAAGCCAAAATGTAATGAGTAGGTTTATTTCCGCTATATTTAACCTTTACAGCAATGATGACACAAAACGTTTTGTCAAGCCAAGTGTATAATGAAATTTTATTAAGCTTATAAGAAAACGCAGGAGAAAATGAGGCTACACTGTCAAGTCTGAATGAGAGGATAGGATGCTGACTTTTAATATTTCAGCTAAGAAGGATGTGATCAAAAGCAAACGTTTTTACCTTTTCATTCTCCTATTCTTCTTCCCTCTCAAATATGAAGAGGCTCATATGCATGGACATTTTCAAGATAAACAACTGAATGAATGATCCTTTTTGGTGTTATTATGAAGGCTAACATAATGCCACCCGTCGGCACATTTTTAGGAGAATAAATTCGCACAAAGCTTTTGCTAAAGAGGCAGAAGTGGATGTGGATTTTAACTCGGAAACGCGCTTTCTGGTGAATAAAGTCAAAGCAAATGGCTGAGGGAACAGCATTTGATCCACAGATGAGCCTGGAATGTTCAGTGAAACCTACAGAACGATAGCCTGAGGCTAGCAAGTAATCTTGGGGAATATCAGTAGCCACTAGGATTTCAAGACTGGCCTGTGAGGATGACTGGGGTGAGCTGAGGTTATCACTGCCTCTTACGGAGATGTGCATCTCTCTGACTTTGTAGGTTCCTAGCCTCAGATGATATCCATATACCCTTTCACCCCATCCGGTGGGCAGTACCCTCAGCCTGCTTTACGCTTTGGCTCTGTGGCTCCACTTCACCGAGACCTTGTCTTCTAGCATTTCAAAGAAGATTCAAACTAGGTCACTGAAATGTCTATAATGTTCGGTCATTTGACCTTTCTCGTTTTCTTCTTTTCCTCTATTTTCTTGTATTTTGTTTATTGTAAGTCCATGATTTCTTTTTCGTGTTCCAGAGAATGGTGTGGTAAGTGTGAGAGCCATTGGTGGGCTCCATCACTTTACACTTTTGGGAACTGGAACTCAATGTAATCAGTAGGTAGGGGAATAAAAGTTTGAAAAATCATATGGAAATATTTTTAAGACCTCAGGGTTCTTGGGGGTAATATGACATACTAATTCGTGAGTGAATCAACATAAAAGGTAGATAGGAATTTTGAGTAAGGTGAAGCGAGGGTATATAGAAGTGGTGGCAGTGTTCATTGTAAAGGTCTAGGCATAATCATGGTGGGGGAGGGAGGGAGTGTGGGATCATCGGGTGGCTGCTTTTAAAAGGTTCTGTGGGAATTTTCAACTTCACTCCAGTTTCTTTAAGGCCTGTTTTGACATTACTTCACTTTCCCCCATGAAGTCCAAGTGATATAATCACAAAATCCCAGTTTTCTTTATATCCTATATAATAAAAGGCTAATATGCAAATCGACCAAATGGCGGAATGACTGGTCTCTATGACATGCACTGACTGCCAGGGGGCAGATGCTCAACACAGGAACTGCCCCCTGGTGGTCAGTGCACTCCCACAGGGGGAGCGCCGCTCAGGCAGAAGCCAGGCTCATGGCTGGTGAGCACATCGGAGGTGGCTGGAGCCTCTCCTGCCTCCGTGGCAGTGCTAAGGATGTCTGACTGCCAGCTTAGGCCCACTCCCCCACGGGCCTAAACCGGCAGTTGGACATCCCCGGAGGGTTCCCGGACTGCAAAAGGGCCCAGGCCAGACTGAGGGATACCCGCCCCCCCACCAAGTGCACGAATTTCGTGCACTGGGCCTCTAGTTTATAATAAGTAAAATTTCTAGTCTTCCTTTTGGGCTGGTGCTCTTTTTTTTATTCATTTCTATTTTTCCTAACTTTGGCAATGCATATGCCTGACTTTTATTTAGAGAAAGGTACTAATATTTTTAACTGCAACAAAAATAAATTAAATAAAAGGAGATGCCCCCTTTCTTTTTTGTGAGCTGCTTGAAGGAGTTTCTCAGCATAGACTGTTGTTCTTGTGCGATACATTGAGAGGTGCCTCTTATGATGCGCTTTGGCACTCAGGATTTTTCTTTCCCATGCAAGTGTCTCTTATGTGCAGCCTTATATTGGGTTGCATTCCACTGCATACATCCCATTTAGCTTAATTTTACACCTCCATTACTTCTAGAGGTGAAGATCGATGGTGAAAGCAAAGTTCTTACCAGAGATAACTTTTATCCTGTGGAAAAGGTTAAGATATTCTGTACCCTTCTTCTTTCTTCTTAGATTTCCAAGCTGCTAGCTACTCAGAGTGACTCAGATCAGCCCAAAAGGGCAAACTTCAGCAAGGATGTACTGTCAGCTGACTTCTGACAGGCTTTGTTTACCCGCAGAAGGACTAGCTTTTACATATTCGGATGCACACACAGACTCTCACTGTCTCCTGAAACGCTGACCTCATCAAGGAGGGGTTGACGCTCAGTCTCTCCATCTGGGTCAAGACTTCTCTTTTCTCCCTTTGGTCCTGCACTTGCCCTTGTTTTTGCAGATGTTCGGTATGCACCTGTTCTTTCTTCTACAGGAAATTCATTGACCAGAATATCATTTTAATGCTTGAATCTAATACTCTAACAGATGTATTAGAAAGCAAAGAAGAATACACTATATTTCAGAATTACTGTGCCTACCTACTAATTCTATCATTTGCTAGTGACATACATTTAGATAAGTGTTTGAAAACTTTTTTTAAACTTTACTCGAGGATGTTTGACTTGAGAGAGAGAGAGAGAGAGAGAGAGAGAGAGAGAGAAACATCAATGTGAGAGAGAAACATTCATCAGTTGCCTCCTGTACACGCCCCAACCAGTGATTGAACCTGCATCTTCATCTGCAACCAGGTATGTGCCCTGACCAGAATCAAACCTTCCCCTTTTGGGGGGATGGGACTATGTTCCAGCCAACTGAGCCACCCAGCCAGGGCTGAAAACTCTTGGTTGCCAACCGAAGATCATATTGAAGAACTGAGGCAGAACAATCAGCAAATTTTCACAACCAAATAACCAGCCAATGTATTAAGTAAGAGCAATCCTACAAAAGTGTTAAATATTAATATTTAAGAGGAACAAAGCAAAACCTCAACCAACTCCAGGCGATAGTGACAACAGTTTGATAACAAATTGCTAGACACTCAAATTTTGGGAATTCAATGTATTTCTTATGTAGGTGCTCATGAGGAGTTATTTGCTTTTCTAGATTATTCCTTTGATTATGGATCACTTTTTAGAGTCCCACATTAGCACTTTCGGCCATGGGTTAGTATTAACGCATACCAACTAATTTTAGGAACTCTAATAACCAACAAGCTTTTAATAACCTTCGCTTTTATGTACATATTAAAACCTGTGAATATTTGCATAACGTCCCCATGGAAAACACCAAGGAGCCTTGCATTTTTGAATTAGCTTTTAACTAAGCACCGAGTTTTCATTAGTCCCCTCTGTGCCATGGAGCACATGGTACTAAATGCAGTGTTTAAGTTATTACATTTACTTTTGCAGTCAACTCATCATACATGTTTTGTTTTTTTCAAATATTGTTCTTCTTAGAAGAGGTAGTGTGAGGTGAATAGTATTTTAACTTTCAGGAAAGTATCTGCTAATTTGCCTTTTTTGTCTTTGGGAATATATATATATTTTTGAATTCCTTAGGTCTTATTTCAGATCCTGCTCTTTTCTAGCTATATTATTTTTTTTAACTTATTTCTTTGTCTTTTTAGTCTAAGTAACTGGCCTAGTTTAAAGTTTCAATCAAAGCATTAGGTTAAAATTTTCAAATACTTTTGGTCGTCTTGTTTTCCTGTAGACCCTGTTTTCTGTATTTCCATCTTTTCCATTTCCTGTGATCACTGTGTGTAGTACTCTGTGTTCCCCCCTTGTATCCATTCTTAAAATGCTGGGTGCGTGCCGCACCCCAGGAGCAGGCTTATTCTTGTCTGACGGGCCCGGGCTGTGGGTGCCTTCTCTGCAGACCACTCCGTGCTTTCCACGTTTAGAGAAGTGTTCTATTTTGCTCTTACGTCTTTTCTGGCATCAGCTTCCTCCACCCATGCCTCCATCAGACCCTTTTCTTTCCCTTAATTAGTGGTCCTCCCTCCTCAGACAGATCTGCATCCATCAGCTTTTCCTCAGGGCAGCATCTGCCCTCCTGGGAACATGAATTTGCTGGATCTCTTTAGTCCCCGAAGACCCGACCGTCCCAGTGCCCTTTGGTCTTTCTGTTTCTGCAGCCTGTTTCCATTTGTATCCAAACTGGAGCCGCAGGGGATTCCTCCCAAACTCCCTGATCAAGTTCAGACGTGTCTGCTCAGTTTCCATAAGGACAGGGATCTCCCTCCCACCTCTCCATCGAAGGGGACCCTGGGCTGGGCTTGCTTGGATGTGACTGGCAATCAGCATTTCGAGTCTGTATTGTTGTGTTTTCCCCAAACCATACAGACCACAAGGATAGTGTATTGTTTTCCAATGTTGCTGTAACAAACCACCATAGGCTCGGTGGCCTAAAGCAGTGTCTCCTGCAGCTCCGGAGGGCAGAGGTCAAAATCAGTCCTGGTGGAGGCCAGGTTGCTGCCTGGTGGAGGTCAGATTCCATTCCTCACCCCTTCCAGCTTCTGGGGCTGCAATGCCAGGGGCTGCATCACCCAGAGGCTCCCGGGGTCACACTGCCTTCTCCTCTAAGGACCCTGCACTTCCATCAACCCTCCCGTGACACTCCCCACACCTCAGGAGCCTTAAATAATCACCCACGCCAAGTACTTCTTTCCAATCAGGTAAACGATTCACTGTTTTCACGACTGGGATGTGGAGATCTTGCCCTTTTCGGGGGCGGGGTGGGTGGGC
>NW_005371304.1:519348-541778 GCF_000412655.1 Myotis brandtii
TAAGAATAAGGAAAAAATTATAAAAACAGTCCATTCTGAGACATAAAAGAATAGCGAGTGCAAACAGTTCTTGAGGAACCAAAATCTCTGCGAAGGGAACTGGTCAAAACAGGTTCTATCTGACTAGCAGAGACAAGATGGGTTTGGGGCGCAGTTTTCCTACGTGATGATGCTTCAGGTGGGGGTGCTGGGAAGAGCTCTGGAAGGAATGATTCTCTCAGAAACTCAACAAGCAGATGGGCTACCGTTCCCACCTGTCCTGGCAGGGCAGCCCACAGAAGGGGGGTGGCAAGGAGACATCCCAGCCAGGCTTCCTCCAGCTGCTCTCTCACCGTCTCCCACATGATCACAGGGAGCCACAGCACCCAGCTGCAGGCCTCAGGCTTTCTGCTACAGAGGGGACTTCTATGTTTACTGTCACTAATTCCTTTTCTATGTATTGCTGGCTTTGGAAAATATACTTCCATTTCATATATTTTCAAAGTCACAAATATTATAAGCAGATTGTCACACATTTTGGAGCATGTAGGTAAGAAATCCTTTTAAATGTATATATTTTTATTGATTTCAGAGAGGAAAGGAAAGGGAGAGAGAGATAGAAACATCGATGATGAGAGAGAATCATTGATCAGCTGCTTCCTGCACGCCCCCTACTGGGGATCAAGCCCACAACCTGGGCATGTGCACTGATAGGGAATTGAACCCTGACCTCCTGGTTCATAGGTCAGCACTCAGCTACTGAGCAACACTGGCCAGGCAAGAAATCCTTTTACTATTTGAGCTTATTCAGTGAAAGAGAGAAAGAGAAAGAGAGAAAGAGAGAGCGAGAGAGAGAGAGAGAGAGAGAGAGAGAAACCACTGAGTTCTATTGTTCCCAGGTTACAAGACAAAATTATTCCTTATATTCTTTTCTATCTTTGCAGGAAAATACTATCATAAAGATGGATAAAAGTGATAGGCAGAGAACCCAGGAGAGGGGAATTAAACTGGACTGGAGAGGAAGGGTAAGGTAACAGATAGGTGTTGAGAGTTCAAGATTCAGTCCCTTACTCTCTGTAAGCAAACGTTATTAAAACTAACTATATAATCCCTTTAACCAGGGAAAATAAGAAAGCACGTGCCTGTCTTTCCTTAAGCATACATTTCGTTACCCAGGCAGCATATGGTGTTAAAAGATGAGGTTGTGTTGAGAAGCACAGCCTCAGCGAGGCCTCCTGTGTGGCGGGCGGTGCATTTTAATCCGTCCCTGCCCGGTGAGAACTATGGCAGCAGCTGTTGTTTTTAAACAGTCTGATCGGCATCAGGTAAGCGTGGAGCCTTTATTGTTCTCTGGGGAAAACAATGGAAGGTGGGTATGCAGTTGTGCGATAAAGGGTATCTGACTTTTTTCATTTGGAAAAAAAAACATTATTAGTCATTCTGCACTATAGCACGTATGAATCTAAAACCAGCAAAATAAAAAACTTTCTGCCAAGAGAAAATTAGATTAGCTAACCCTCTAGCAGTGCCTTGTATAAAGCAACAGGAAAACAATGGTATATTTACAATGGTAATTTTTTGCTATAGATTTGGCTGCAATAGATTTGCAATGCGTTTGGTTTCCTAGGACAGGAAGACCTGGAGGAATTTCCGGAGGTCATCTCATCCATTTCTCTGACTTAGGGAAGCTCCCCAACGACCCAAACAAAACGATTAATCACCGCCCGGTCCTCACCACACCACGGGAAGGACTAGGTGGGAAATAACTGCTACAAAGACTCAGATAAAAACCCTCCATGTGAAAGATCGCCCAAGGGGAGGCAGTATATACGCCCAAGTTCTCAGGGGCTGCGCCTGTTCTGATCACTTAGATTGCAGAGTTTGTGAATATTTCGTGTGGATAGTGTCCTCCTAAAGCCACAGCAGCATTGGTCTTGAAATAACAGTGACCCCGTGGAAACTATTATGTATGGAAGACGATCTGAGGACCAGTGTTGTCCATTAGTATGTTGTTAGCCGGCCCTGCGAACCTGGGTCACTGAGCAACGCCTGCCTGTTTCTAGGAGGAAGTGTGACTGGGTGCTGGTGCTGGTGGTGGCGAGCTTAGTCCTCCCTGCCTCCGCCTCTCCCCATCCGTCTCCAACATGGAACAACTCCTTTACAGGAAAGGGACACCAAACAGCCACTTTTACCCTCTGCGGCAATTAAATCAAATGGCACGTGGTTATCATCAAATTGCACCAAAAGAGTAAGGTTAGAAAGTGGCAGATTTTTGATACCATAAGAAGTATTTGGCTTTTTTCCTTCTTGAAAATTCGCAGCATGAACTTGCTGACCCTGCATTTTTCATAGAAGATCCAAGTTTTTGGGTTCAGTGTTTAAGAAACGAGAAGGGGGACTCGGGGCCTTCCTGCCGCTGATGGCCACAGGCTTCCCCTCCCTTGGTAGACACTGCGGGGGCAGCCCAGAGGCCACGGAGGCCTCATTTCATCTTTGTCCTGGGGACTTGGTCCCCATGTCTTGTCTCACTAGCAGCTTTTACTCATCATTCTTCAACACTGTTACAATAATTATTTTTCCTACTGCAGGAGAAAGGTATTTAGTTATTTCTAAGCCAATTCTATAAATATTTTAACAAAGTAACAGTTTGGGAAGGTCAAATAATTCAAAAATTTTCTATGCTTTTTGCTGACAACAGTTTTGAAGTCTGTGATTTGACCTTTACAAAACACCAGGTAAACATCCTCAGTTACAGGAGTTGGCAAATTTATGTTCAAAGAAAGAGGGGGAGGCAGTTTTCACAGGATCTGTGACTAACAGAAACAGTCAGGAGACAGGCGACCACAGTTGACCTTCACCTTGAATAGTCCTGCCCTCATTTCTTCTGCTGGCAGTCATGGCTTCCCTGAGGGTTTCTTTGAGAGTCTTAAGTAGAGAGTAGGTTTTCTAGATAAAGGAAATCAAAGGATAAATAGAAGACAGTTTAAAATAATCATGTTTGTTTTCTTCTTGGAAAGACTGTCTTCTTGGAAGACAATTCTTTTCACTGATCCAAAAGTCTGTTTCATATCTAGCACTGGCACTTTTCTGGGAGAGAAAGAGACTTCAAAAATCACACACACACAACTGGTAACACAACAATACTTAGCATCTATTCATGAAATATGAATATTTTCCTTAGCCCTTTAATTATTAGAGTTTACAAGCATATATATACATGTGCAGACATATATGTGTATGCATAAATATGCATATACACACACACAGGGCAACCATCATGGGTGAAATAATGTGAATGTCACAAAACCAGTATGAAATACTTTCCATTCCTATTTAATAGTTTAGCTTTCTAAGGGCAGGGAAGAAGTGCACACACAAACACCTGTATAATAATATAAAATGTATATGAGAAATACTGAGGCTGCCATTTTTGTAGTTTGAAGGCATTTCTAGAGCTAAAATAACCATCTGACTTTGCAGATGTCCATCTACAAGCCCAGGAGAGAGATCCTCACAGAAACCCACCCTCATTACACCTTGATCTTGAACTTCTAGCTTCCAGACTACCCAGAGGAATCTTCCGCCAAATGAAAATATGTTAGTGCAGTTTTCTGCTTAACATTCCCCAGTGGCAATTCCTCCCATCGTTCTTGTTAAAGTTCACATTTGTAACATTTCCGGCAGAGATCTCTCCAGCAAGTTCTTACTTTAAAAACTTCCATCTTCTACCCTAGCTATCAGTTTGACCTTGAGCCTGTGAAGATGCCATTCTCTTTCTTTGAAACTTCCTAAATGCGCAGCCAAGTATTGTATACAATTGCACACTTCAGTGGATAAAGTCTTACACGAATGCTGTGAGAATGGAAAGAAGAGGGAAAACATCTGAATTCGTCAAAGCTGGTAAATGTTTTTCAGCATGAACTTCAGCAGAATAATTGTATCTCAGCGCAGCATCACCCTGGACCACACCCTGGAGGCATTTTTCAGTGAGGGTTCAGATGTGTCAAAGACACCCTCTCCTTCTAAACCCGATGACAAATGCACGCAATCATTCTCCAGACACCTGTGCACAGCCGTGTAAAATTTGGGGGGAATCAAATCAGGAAACGTTGCCTTAAAGCAATTTCCGCAGCCTTGTGGTCACGACCACAGCAACATGCTCCTGAATTCAATGATGTGCTCGCGCACGGGCTGGGTCCCCTGCACAGTGAACTGAGCTAGGGGTGGCGTCCGAGGACCTGCTGTGGGCTCAGAGCCCAAAGATGGGGGTGGCGCTCCCCAAACAGAGGCCTATGGACACTCAAAACAGTGAAAACGCTACATAAATCAGAAGAGAATCATTTTCCTTGCATCAAATACTATTCTACCTTATATATGAAATCATGATTCTAGCTTTCTTATAAGTAGGAGTAAAGAGAAAATACATTTTATTTTTATTTCTATTTGTATCTTCAGGTTTAAAGGGCAGTAACTGGGCCAGGGTACATGAACACCCAGTTTGGCAGGAGTTGAGGCTGGTCGCTGCGGTTAGGCGAAGACTGGGGAGACTACGTTCACATCTTTTTATTTACAGATAAAAGTCTTTTCGCCACTAGACACAGCGCATTTCAGGAGGGAGTTCTCCAGGAAGACTTCAGCTGGTTTCCCTGCCAAACTCAAGGTGGCTGCGCTCTAATTACAAATGTGCCGAGATGCTGAGAGTTTATTGTTTGCAGCGTGGCTCCGCGTGAGCCTAACGCAGCAGAATTCAGGACAGTTCTGTTTGCATGGTACTCAGATCTCACCTCGAGCTAAACGGTTTTCTAGTACAATTTCCTGAAGAATCTGCTCGCCTTGCATTTCTCTAAGTGTATATTTCCAGTTTGCTTTGCTTTGTTTAAAAGAAAAACAACCGCACACTAACACTAAAAAGGGGAGATTGTCCTAAAAATGGACGGGAATCTCAAAATTTAAGAAAAAATATGGCAGGGAACTTGAAACTCGGGGCCCATTGGGCTGGGAGCTCTGCCTCTCTGCCTCGTTTCACCGTATTCTCTCTGAAATGGGCACCCTCAGCTTTGATCCCTCCTCTTCCAATTCTTCATAAACAACTGAGTGGGGGAGAGTACAGGTGGGGTAAATGGTGATGGACAGAGACTTGACTTGGGGTGGTGAACACACAACATGTTATACAGGTGATGTGCTATGGAACTGTGCACCTGAAACCTGTATAATTTTGTTAACCAGTGTCACCCCAATACATTCAATTTAAAAAAAATTAATTTCAGGGAATCCAACTGGTCTACCTTGGTTCAGGGTCCTTTCCTGGTTACATCAGTTCTGGACAGAGTCCATGGTTACCTGGAACTTCATCCTGTACTTAAACTCCATTTGGATCGTTTGATAAATTTTTCAATGGAAATAAGATTATAAGATTTTAAAAAAACTTTTTGTGATCTATATGTGTCACTAATTAATGATCTTCCATTACAAAGTCATGGCCTGAGTCCGCTGTTTAATCTTTGGGTTGGACTGCCTTGTTCTGCACACTTCTTCCCTCTCAATCATGCATTAGTGACTCTTTCAGCCAAAGAAAAAATTATATAGGTTGTTCTGAAAAGGGCAGAATTTCAAAGAAAGTAATCCATGACCTTAAAACTCAGAGTGGGGAAAAATGGCCAGAATTTAATCAGTCACAGAGTTCAAAGGCTTTCTTTTTCTATAATTGGACTTCAATTATTTTCTTTAATAGATTTAGAGGGATTTGTGAGTACTTTCTGATAATGCTACATTGAAAGACCTGCAAGAAGGGGAAAACTCGACACACAAAACGGTGTTATAATTGAGGGTCATGGAGACCATCATCTGCTGTGGCAGTTTCCATAGTGATTTTCAGAGAGCAAGCCTGGGTACTCCCCAGGTTCACCTTTATGACATAGAAAGAGACACACCTTTGATAAAACTAGATCGTTTTAATGGATCTCAGGCTGACATAGCTTTTTTCATTGATTGATTTTAGAGCGAGAGAGGAAAGGAGGGAGAGAGAGAGCAAAGGGGGCTGATCACTACTCAGATACTTCATGTGGACCTGGAGTCTGTGGTGCATTTAATAGGTTCTGAGTCATGTGTGTGATATCTCACAGCTCAAGGTTTGGCAACTGGCTTGATGGGACAGGATAGAAACACACGCATCGAAAAGGATCGCAGTCCTTTCTAATCCGAGTGTGGGAATCATGGCAGTCCTCCATGTCAAGCACACGGAAAGGGTATTTGGTCTATGTGTGCATTCTGAACAAGAGAGTTTTATCCAATGGTCTGAATGGAGGTGGAGGAAGCTGAAAGGAGAGGCACTGCATGGGCCCAGTGTCTCACAGGATACACTGGGTCAGGGATTTTCAGGAGAACTTGGAGGAGTCAGAGCGGAATGGTTGGTTGGAAATAGCAGGCGGGTCTAGAGGAAGACGCTGACTGACCCGGCTGAGAGGGGTCAGCCACTGCAGCGGGCCAGCGCCTGGGAAGGGGCAGGGGGGACTTGAGCAGGAGAAAGGAGAAAAGCCAGCCCCTCTCTCCTCCTGCTCCGTAGAGGCCAGCTGGAGAAACAGAGAAAAGTGGTATTTCTGAGTGAAGAGTGAAGCTGTAGTTAACATATTGAAGAGGTCATTGAAATTGCTGAGATGAAGCTTGGTTTGATAAATGACACAATCACAGGACTAGCTATTACATACAAGTAACCCAGGAAGCCTTGAGCTTGGCCATCGTTCACTCTAGTAACAAGAAGACTCTTCCTTACCAAATAAATATCAAAGAGGAAGTGTGGGAGAGAAGTGTAAACTGTATTTTTACTGTATCCCTCATATTGTCTTTGTTCAAATTACAAATTACACCCCTTTACTGCATTTCCCCCACAGAGTCCCAGTACCCAGAGGCATTCATTGAACATAGCGCCAGGGTCCCACAGTTAATTACAGTTGTAGGTGTATATGCAGTTAGAGACTGCTCATTGTCAGAACGATGCCTTTCTTGGATCTGTACAGGTGTCCTAGTAAAAGTGGGAAGTGTTCAGGTTTCATAGTCAGTATAATTAGGGTGAATTATCTAAACCACAGTTTACTCCCTTGCAAGTAGAATGACAATAATTACCTTTTAGGGCTGCTCTGAGGTTTATAGATAATTAATTCAAAGGAATCAATACACCTTGATCATTTAATATATATTGTTGTCATTGTAATGCTACAATAGGCTTCACAATCAACATCCTCTACTTCATTGACTAGAAGTGCTTAGATATAAATGAATAAAATAATGCGAACTGATCTTCAGTGTTACTTGATGTTTAAGCTTTGCTTGATTACCTTTAATTTGATTAATTAATCAAAATAGGGAAATTTTGGAATGTGAGATTATAGACTATCACATATTAAATGATTACCTAAATTGCACAACATATTTTTTAAATCATGAATTCACTAAGTAAGGTGTATTTATCAATAATCCACTGGGGTATTTATAAAGTATAAATATAAAGGTGAGCAATTCATTTTGTTAATGATTTATTGAGCCAAATTCACATACCACAATAGTTACTATTTTAATTATTTATTTTTAATTTTATATATTTTCTAGTGGAATGATTATAAGTTATTTCTTTACTTGAATTGAAGTGTGGCTGATTTTAAAGGAAACAATTCCTTGCATTTAGTTTATCAGTGTTGTGTACCCACAACCTCTATCTGCTTACAAAATAGTCTCACCATATCTCAATTTATTTGTAGCAGACAGTGGCTTATTTTCAATACTATCCATTTAGAATTCAAGTAACAAAGAGAAAAATATGTCAAACTCATCATTGATTAAGATGTTTCATAAATATTTAATTCCACTGATGATCATCAACATTTCTCCTTAATATGTGGTAGCAAAAATAGTTTCTAAATTGGAAAGAAAACCAATTATATGCAATCACTCAATTTTAGGAAGTATGTCTTCTCATGAAAAGTACTTAAACATCATATAAAAATGAATTTAGAAGTGAGTTACTTGCATGTCAGATCAGCATTATAAAAATGCATATTAACATTTACTACAAAGTTAAAATCCAATCATAATTGTATTTACTCTAAAATATGGCATATGTTTTATTTTGAATGCATTTTGATCTGATGATTTTTATTGCTAGTGCAATGTTGATTATATTTGTGTTACATTTTACTCCTTCAGCTTCTGAGCTTTGGCTCAGGGAACTGAGTGTGGGGAAGGTGTGCAAGGATAGTTGGTTTTATAAGATAAAGTAGATGGTGACTTGAGTGCCACCAGTTTTAAAGATGGAAGAAAGGAGTTTAGAAATAGCAACACAAGAGGACCAAAAGGCTAGTGTTGCTGGTCAGTTTCTTTGCCTGGATGTTTTCAGGCATCGGGTATAGGATCATATTATCAGGCTGTTATTACTGGGTGCTTTGTTTATTTGTTGTTGTTATTGAGTGTGATGGAAAGATTATGAAGAAAGAGAGAAAAGAAAATAAATGAGTGAAAAATAGGGGCTCTGGATAGCAAATATGTTATGGACTTGGAAAGGAATTAAGGCAATTGAAGTCATAGAAAAAAATGATTCGATTCTAGGTGATCTATAACTAAACATACATTTCATAATTTCTATCTATCTATCTATCTATCTATCTATCTATCTATCTATCTACCTACCTACCTACCTACCTACCTATCTATCTAAAAGCCTAAGTGACCATTAGGACGAACAACTGGAAACGAACAAAGTGACCGGTCGACCGGTCACTATGACGTGCACTGACCACCAGAGGGCAGATGCTCAACATAGGAGCTGCCCCTGGTCAGTGCGCTCCCCCAGCGGGAGCACCACTCAGCCAGAAGCCAGGCTCAGGGCTGGCAAGTGTCTGCCCCTGGTCAGTGCGCTTCCCCAGCGGGAGCACCACTCAGCCAGAAGCCAGGCTCAGGGCTGGCGAGTGCAGCTGTGGAGGCGGGAGCCTCCATGCCTCTGCAGCAGCACTACCGAGCAGCAAGCGGCAGGCGCAGAGGGGCCGGGATGAGCTGCAGCAGAGGGGCGACCTGCCCCGGCTTCCGCACCGCTACATCCCCCGAGGGGTCCTGGATTGCGAGAGGGTGCAGGCCAGGCTGAGGGACCCCACCTGTGCACAAATCCGTGCACCAGGCCTCTAGTATACTATAAGAAGTGGCGCTGCCATTCTGAGAATGGATACAATTAAAAGAGGGCCTGAGGGTGAGTCCCTCATTTGCTGTGCTAAATTAGAGCATCTCCAGATGAGAAAAAATACACACACCCAAAACATTAAAAACATATCAGGACTCTAACACCCTTTTAGATACTAGTTTATTAAACATGGGAATGCACTCTAAAGTTAAGGGCAGCTATTCAGAAAACCTTGCTATAAATAGTTGAAAAGGTATTCTAGTAACTTGCAATATTAACTGCTGAATAAAGAGCATTTTAAAATTTAATCTATGTTTGCACACTTAACACACCTCCTAGGAATAATAAAGGCAATTGTTACATTGCTTAAAACTGGAGATAATTTTAATTTATTATAATCAAGTCAAGCGTTACTGCTGCTCAAGCATTGCTATGTAACTGGTTATTCATTATGCATTTTCATATTCTGTAGAATAAGAAAATTCACTGTTTGGGTGAATTGGTTTTGCTTGAAGACACCAGTTTCACGCTGCATCAGAATTAAACTAAGCCAATGCAGCAAAATCTGTTTATTCCATTGCCAGGCTAAATGACCAAAAGTTAGAGAAGTATTCTAACTCTGATTTCACCCAAGTTCCTGAGACTTAAAAATGTTTTAAATGTTAATTAATCAGAATCTCTTTTAATGAGTAGAGTACATTTGTTTGCTGATAAGAGTAAAATTATGTCATAAGTAATATTTTTAGAAAATTACTTTTATTATTGACAACATGACCTATGAGGTAAAATGTAGAATATATAATATGCGAGAGAATGACTGCATATTGCTTGAAAGGGTAAAAAAACTGTTGTGGATACGTAGCAGTGTTAGCTGGTGTGGTCAGAGAAGACCTCATGAAAAGCAACAGAGTGAACGATTTGGATATTTGCTGAACTTGGTTTTAGTGGTTATTCTAGCACAAAAATTGGAATCTACGGTTAGGCCAATAATGATACTCTACATTTGTTTTTAGTTGAATAATTGTTCTCATAGAAACAGTTCATTAGTTAAATTTTTTTATATTAAAAAATGGTACATTTATTTCTCAAAATTTGGCATCCCATATCTTTGTTTTAATAAGATTTTTAATAATATAAAAATACTAAATAATTATAAAACATCCTAATAGCAAACATAATACATTATTAATAAATTACAGAGAAAAATAAGAAATGTGTAATGAGTTGCCCAATGCACATTTATCACACAATTACAGAAAATGACATGTAAACTGTGGGAGCAAGCAAGAGGAAAAACATTTCAGATAAGAAACTAGATGTAAAATGCTGTGCAAACAGAAACCCATTCAGACACAATTGCATTTTCTCCCCATAGTTTCTCGTGGACTTATCACAATTCAAGAGAGTTATTGCATCTATTTTTAAAAAGTTCTTCTAGAAGCAAAGTCCTGAAACATTATTCTTAATGTTATGTTTATGCTGATGTTTGTACACTTGTTACATCCTTGGGTTAGTTACATTGAATAAACACTTAATGATAGAAAAATGATCTAGAGAAGTAGTTTATTTTGGTGAAAGCTGCACTGAACACTCTGATGACTAAGACACTTCCTTTAAGGAGGGAGGAATCAGCATGTAAAACTGAATGGATCTGCCAAAAATGTTATCACAGAAACCAAATGTTGGGAGTTTTCAAAAGAGCAATACTAGAATGCAGGCCTGGGAAATCCATTGTGAACGAGCAACTCAGTTCTGAACATTTTACTCATCAAGAGCGTCAAATACATATTTAGAAAATTCATGTTAAGATGTTTTGATCATTTCAATGTATGCAAATATCAAGTCATTATGTGTACAATTGAAACTAATATAATGTTACTAGAGGCCCGGTCCACGACTTCCTGCATGGGTGGGGTCCCTCGGCCTGGCCAGCAATTGGGGCCGATTGGGGCCATCTCGCCCAGTCCTGATTGGGGCCAATCAGGGCCGGCTGGGGGGCGGGGGGACCACAGGAGGTTGGCCTGCTGTGGGAGGTTGGCTGTGGGAATACACTGACCACCAGGGGGCAGCTTCTGTGTTGAGCGTCTGTCCCCTGGTGGTCAGTGCGCGTCATAGCGACCAGTTGTTCTGCTGTTCGGTCAATTTGCATATTAGCCTTTTATTAAATAGAATAGATATGTCAATCAGACTGCAATTTTAAAAAGCAAAAATATAAAATTGGGACTTTAATGCTTCTTGTCAAATTCCTCTTAAAGGCATAAAATAACACATCATTTCCCTGAGCATTATGCAACATGAAAGGTCAATTTACTAATTATATTTCAAAGAAGGGCAAATCATAGGTAAAATAAAAAATTTAGAAATACCTGTTTATTTCAGTAAAATAAATCTTTAAAACTAATTAAATTAGTGACTTTAATACAATAATTAATAATTTAAGCATTTGCCCAACATATCCGGACTGGTTCCCAGGAAATTCTTGAGAAATATGCTGATTAATTTCATTTTAGGTGATTCATAAAATTTGTATTTCCGCAGATATCTGTAAATTACACTTTCTATTTTAACGTAATTGGAGATTCACATTCAGGAGGAAAAATAATTCAGCACCTCATTCTCTGTATCCTTTGCCCAGTTTCCCCCAAGGGCATCTTCTTGCAAAACTGTAGCCCAATGTCACAACCAGGTTGTTCACAGGATCCAGTGAAGACAGAGCGCATCTCGGTCAGCATTAGGGCCCCTCGTGGTGCCCTGTCGTCTGAACATCTTGAGTCTCACGCTCAATTACTTTCTATAAAATGAACTGCAGATGTTGGCGAGTAGAAGCCTTGTTCATACTTTAGCTTTTAAGAGCTGCAGCAATGCCTCCAAAAAAGCACGGTCATTGCAAAGAATAAAAACCACTCCAATTATTTTGCGTCAAGGGGGATATTTATGTAAATAACAACTTGTTTAAATAAAATCCAAGCAAGAAGAGAAGAAATAGAGTGAAAACAAAAAGGAACTAAGCCGAATATCAGGATCCAAGAACATTTTCTTTCAACAAATGGCTTCCTCTTTCCTTCTGTCCCCAATCCCACCAACGTGCTTGCCTTCCTCTCATAGTACCATACAGGTGGCTCTAAACCTCAATGTGAAAGACCTTTTAATTCAAGTGAATCTACTTATAGGTTCTATGTCTTTTAGTTCAAATTATCAAAAGATTATGAATCTGGTCAATGATTTGAGTGTCTACTTTGAGAAAATGTAATTAAGGAGTAATTTTTCAATAATAGCAAAAATTAAAGGCAGCATCTAATCTCAACTATATAACACGGCAACTATCTATGGAAAGGAATAAAAATATCAAATTTGAACACAAGCATAGATTTAAAATACAATGTCAAATCCAGGGAGAATGCAGTAATTGAAACAAAATCAATTTCTAACTTATAAATTGGAATAGTGGAATAAAATTATGCTAATCTAATGTATTTGCCTTATTGTGTTTTCCAGTTCATTATGCTACATGCATAAATATGAGATGGTTATTTTCCCTTTGATAATACTCCTTACGTTATTTGCTTTAAATTGATTTGCTTCCTTTAAGTACTGCCAAAGCCTCTTGAAACATTCTGTTTTCCAACGAGCTTTCGCTGCCTGTTATATTTTACATTTATTTAGTTTTGTTCACATCATGTACAAGGCATTACTAATTACCTTATTTACTTGTAGTATGAGAATATAGTACTTAACTATCTCAAATTACATCCTCGTTTGTTTGTTTTTCAGAGCTCTATGCTCAATAAGAACATAATAAAATTCTAGGATACAATCTCTAATAGTAAATACCTCTGAATTTCCCAGTCGCTCAGGTCCCTGAAGTGCTAATTCTCTGAGCCAAATTAACTTTGCCTTTATCCTGCTTATTACGCAGTCATTACACTTATCTTTTTTTCTTCACACTTACCATTTTCTGCTCTTTCACTATTGAATGATTATTTCTGTTTCCTTCATGGGAATGTCTCATGAACCATGAGTGGTTCATGGTTATGCCAGTAAATGAAATATTAGGCAAATAATACAAAGTGATACATCTGCTGTAAAGACTAATGGCATAAATCTTAGTTGAGTAATTCTTCTGATATCTTAATGTACAAATCAGAACCAACCTTCAAGCATTGAAATAAAGCTAAACAACTTAGAAAAGCTTTTTGAAACATAAAAATGTCAGATTATCATAATTCTCAAAGTAAAAGTATTTGCTTGCAAAATTGGGTAGGGACTTTTTTAGTCATATGTACTGTCATTACAAAATTAGAGAATGAAAGTCAATCGCGTCCTTCAGCTAGCAAAAACATTAAGCCCTGTTGTATTAATAAGCCCTGTTGTTAAATAACTTAAAATAATTTAATATAATTTAATAACTTAAAATAATTTAAAATTTGTTTCAAGATATAAATGTAAAAGAAAGATATCATATGCTATTATTGCTCATTATATTTAATGTCATAAATGTAGTTTATAAAAATATTTTATCAAGATTTTTCTTCTTCCTATTGATCATGGATGCAAGTACCTGCAAGGCCAGGAAGTCCACGTGCATGTTAATTTTATAGTGAAAAATTAAAAGCATAGTGGCATTGGTTATGGTTTCTCTCTATTTCATGAAGATCCCAAATTTTGTGCTAAATGCACTGAAACTACTTTGGGGCTCTAGTTTTCTTCTCCTGGTGTGCTTACCAACAAAAGTTTAGAATACAATCTAATGAAATACTATTTAGAAGCTCATTTTCAGAGTGAAATTCAAGAATCACAAATCAAAGCCTTCCTTGGCCCGCATGTTCTCTCTGACACGGCAAAAATACACATTCCACGCGTGTCCAACACCCTGGCCCGAGACCGAAGCAACCGCCCCTGGTGAGCACATCAGCCCTCAGGTACAGACTCTGTGAATTGCCTGATTTGTAGGCACTTTCAATCCTTAATGCCTTTCTCCATAGGATGGTTTTAGGGCTGCAATATCCTTATACGCTTCCAGGCTCCACATTTGGAACTGCCAGTTAAAGACATGCTTCCAGGTAGGGCATCTTTGAGCTACTTTCTCCCAGTTGACCACTTTTTCTTCTTTAAGTATCTGGTGGAGAGCCAAGTCTAGCCTCTGGGTCTTATATTTGGCAGATTGTACTTTCTTCAGATTTAAGGCATCACAGGAAGCCAAGAATAAAAGTGGATGAAGAAAAAAGCCCAGGGAGCATCGAGGTAGGGTTTTTCTCTGCACACAGGTCTCCCTGAAATGACACTAAAAAATATAATGATCGATGTCTCTGCAAAACTTAAAACTAAAAGCCTATTTCTCCCTATAAACCTCTGTTTTTTTTCAACAAGTGCTAGACAGAGTGAAATAAAAAAGAAGAAGAAACTGGGAGAGGCTAGACTAGGGTATGTATCCTTCTCCAACATTATTTTGAATGAATATTTTAAGATTTTAGTGGTTGTTTTGAGACTCATTGCCAAACGCCTTTGGGAGTCTGTTATTGTACTGTCATGGTCATGATCAATGCATTTATTATGGCATTTTTATGTATGTTGACTCTTTTCAAATTCTAAATGAAAATAAATGTGTTAATTAGTGAACTGATTCATAAACAGGGCTCGTGTTAAAGTATTTTCTGTAATTTCACAATGTTTTTTCTAGCTGAAGGACGCAACTGATTTTTCTTCTCTAATTTGACAGTGACAGTCCATATCAGTACGATTAAACTTCACACACTACTGTCCCCCTGTAGAGCAATGACCAATATAATTTATCTAAATAAAGGTTGGTGAAGATCAAGCTATCTTATTGGTAATAAACTGAGAGAGGGGAGAAGAATTACAGTATTACAGGGCCCTGCTTATTGTGAGGTTGGAGTTAGGTACTAATTTATTTTATAATTTTTCATATCCTATTAATATAGTATAGTAAGATTCCAAGGGTGATCATTAAATAGAGGACATAATTTTCAAACGGATAAAGGGGACAAACAGAATGAGAAAAAGAACCTCACTACAAATGAAGGCCAATATGAATAAGCAGAAAGTGGGTCTAGTGGAACACACACACTGAGATGCTGGGATATATGTTGATGTACCAATAATCACCATAAATATGAACACCCTGTGAAGCTCTATGCTGTACGATTTTATAGAAAAGCAAAGATGTCAGAGAGCCTAGGCTTTAATTCAAAAAGCTTTCTTAAGAATAAGGAAATGTATAAAACAGTGGTTGTCAACCTTCTGGCCCTTTAAATACAGTTCCTCATGTTGTGACCCAACCATAAAATTATTTTCGTTGCTACTTCATAACTGTAATTTTGCTACTGTTATGAACTGTAATGTAAATATCTGATATGCAGGATGGTCTTAGGCGACCCCTGTGAAAGGGTCGTTTGACCGCCAAAGGGGTCGCGACCCACAGGTTGAGAACCGCTGGTATAAAAGATTTAATTCTTCCTGAGTCTTGATGATATCAATGACTAAAAACTCAATTGTGTTTTGATAAACACTAGCAGCATCTACTTAAGCAAAGCACTTTCAGACACAATAAAACAGCAGAAAATATAATTTCAATAGATTTCTTGGTTTTCCTGCCAATATTCTATTTCTTAATTATTAAAAGTAAAAATTATTCATGAACTCTGCACTGTGAAACACAACTCAAATACAGACGTCCTTCCCATCTTTTGCCAACATTGACCAGATCATTTTTTCTATATGCCTCACTATTTCCCTAAAACTCTATTAAGGTATTTTGTTTTTTTAAACATCTTTATTGTTGAAAGTATTACAGATGTCTCCCTTCCCCCACATTGATCCATTCTAGCCTGCACCTGCCTCCCACCCCAGGCCTTCACCATGGTTATGCTTATATGATACAAGTTCTTTGCTTAAGTTCTTCCCACCCACCCTTATTATTGTACGTATCATTTGAATAAGTGTGTTATTTTGAGATCATAATGAGAATGAAATTAATTATATGTATTTTATACATAAGCAGAATAATTGAGAAAAACCAGTGAATTTCCTCCCTGGCAAATAGCTTCCATCTTTGAGTTTTCTTCACTTTAGCATTTTCCTTGGAGATGTGTTGCAGTCTAGCCACAAAGTCACTGATTGGTTTTCCTGATTATACAATACTCCTGTACAGAACAGAAATATTCTGGTGTTCCTATATACAAGGCCCTCGTGTTTTAACACTGCATATCTGCCCAACCTTATCTGTCTTAACCATCTCCCTTCATTCACTGCACCTGTACGTGATAGGGGCTACTTTAAACGACTTCAATGATGTACGTGATAGGGGCTACTTTAAGCGACTTCAATGATGTACGTGACAGGGGCTACTTTAAACGACTTCAATGATGTACACTCCTTTGCAACTTATTTTGTCACATCTCTTTCCTCTTCCTTAGGAAAAAATCCAATCATGGCCCCAACACACATGGTCAGAACTGGAGCCTGGATCTAAAAGCAGGTGACATCCGTCACTAACTTCCTGAATCATGTTATGAAGAAAACACGCACCCTTTAGTCTTTACAAATGTTTGATAACAGAGTAATGCCAACATATATGTGGAGAAAATGGGGGGAGGGGTGCGGAAAGGTGGCTGGTTCCTTGGCCATTTCTCTAGCTTCAACACCATTTTAGGAGATGGCTCTTGGCCAATCCCTCTGACAATATTAACTGAAGGGATTACTGGGAGTCTTCAGGTTCCAGCTCAGTGAGATCTGACTGAGGACTAGCTACAGGATTAAGGACCTGTGTCCCTTTGTATCCAGGGTGCCTGAGGGCTATGGGATTTGGGACTCCTTACGCCCCATTCTGAATAAACCAGACTTCAGGCCTCCCCAGATCAGTGCATTGCCTCCTGCTCTCTCGGGCTGCCCTTTGCAACCTGTGCTGGCACTTCCTGTCCCCTCATTCTGTTGGAAACGCTTCTCGTCTCATATCTTTGCTTACTTTTTTTTTTTGCTTCAAGAAACCATCCTGACCCTTCTTAGACTTGTATTTGCACACAGCTTCTGAAGTGTCCCGCTGCCATCGCCATACGCATTTTATAGACATTCCCACAGTATGGGTAGGGATTTTTTAAAAATATATTTTTATTGACTTCAGAGCGGAAGGGAGAGGGAGAGAGAGATAGAAACATCAATGATGAGAATCATTGATCAGCTGCCTCCTGCACGCCCCCTACTGGGGATCAAGGCATGTGCCCTGACTGGAAATGGAACGCTGACCTCCTGGTTCATAAGTCGACTCTCCACCACTTCGCTACACCCTGTGGGCGGTGGTGTTTGTTTGTATGTGGTCTCTTCCCCAGCCTGTGAGCTCTTGGGTGGCAGAGGCCGTACCTTTTAACCCGGCTTCCCAAGTGACAGCCAGCAGCGCCTCATGTGTCCTGCGTGCTAAACAGACGTGGCAGCAGAGAGAACGGCGACAAGGCTTTCTCTATGCCTGGCGGTGTGTGTCCTCTAAAGACTGGTCTCCAATTCTCGTTACAAAGTTATGAGGCAGCACTTCTGGAAAGAGTGAAGGAGTTAACTCCTTTCTGAGGCTCGCACGGCCAGGCCTTCTCAGGCAGGGCCTGGCTCCTAGGCCTGTCTCTTCTAAAGGTCACGCTCTTTTCACCAGCCCCTGCCCGAGCGAAGGCTGCGACTGAAGCGGAATGTTAAGAGGATGCCTGGCGTCCACGTGCATTATTCAGGGACTGGGAAGAAAAGGCCGTCTGAGGACAGGGGAGGCCGTTAGGGACAGAGGACCAGGAGGAGGAAAATGAGCAGCAAGACCGACTAGAGTAGAATCTGGAAATGATACTGAAGGAAGCAGGGGAAGCAGGCCCCCAGGTGAAACGTCAGGCCTCCTTCCACTGTCTACTTGAGGCTGCAGAAAGCTATTCTCTTTATCTCACCAGGAGTCCGGGGAGAGTGCGTACCCTTATGAACACCAGCAAAGCAAGGGAAGAGGAATCACAAACTTATTTATCAAACATCAGGGTGAAAGGAATTAAAAGTACAAAGCCTTTCCACACTTTGCTGTCTTTATACTTACAAATTACAAAGCCTTCGATAGTATATGACTATCACTTCACTCTGAGTGATGGTTAATGTTATGTGTTGATGGGACCACAGTGCCCAGACAGTTGATCAGACATGACCTTGGGTGTGTCCAGGGGGGTGATTCTGGATCAGATCAACATTTGAATTAGCAGACACACACACACACACACACACACACACACACACACACACACATCTCATTGGTTCTGTTTCTTTGGAGAACCTTGATTAATATGCTTTTTTTACATGTTAAATCAAGCCAAACAAAAAAGAAAAAACTCAGAAGTGCAATGTAAGACATTTTCCATGGCCACCATCATTAGGAGCTAAGAAGTACTAACTGCATTTGAAGGCAGCCCATTCAATAGTCAATCTTTGGAGCTTAGAGAAATGGACACCTTTGCCTTATCTGAACACAACTGGTCATTATTGCGTCATCAAATATAAAAGTAGAGAAGAATAATACCTATGGAATTGAAATAGTTATGTATCTAAGAAGAAAACAACACTCTACTTAAGCAAATGTGAAGACAGAGAGCATTGACCTGTTGGATGCTGGGGCGGCTGACTCAAGTAACAAGACAAAAATGAAAGAATTAAACTTTGATTCACTCCCTGGGATGGCTCAAGCGAATTCTAAACCAAAGACAACGCCTCGCCCCTGTTCCACTTTCCCCAATGGAAGGCCACGAGTGCTAAAAACTGAAGCTCTTGGTTCATTATCCCATGAACTTCCTTCTACATCACAATATTCTGAAGCCAAGAGCTGTAGCATACACTGTTACAAAAATAGCATAAAACTCAACAGTGGCCACAGAGTATGGAGTACCTAGCGATTTTATATTTAAACTGCAGAAAACCAAAATCAAAGAGAAAACTATCCGACCCAAACAGGCACAGGGATAAGAATTACATTAGACTTCTCTTCAAAAACCATGCAAGCAAGAAGAGAGTGGAGTGAAATATTTAAGGCGTTAAAAGGGGAGAAATACACCCTACAATTGCATATTGTATAGCTGGCAAAATTATCCTTCAAAGTGAAGAAGAAATAAAGACTTCTCAGACAAAAACTGAATAGCCAACTTAGAAACCATTCTTCATTCCAACATGGTGTATGTTATAATCAATGTCATCAGAGTGTTAATGACACCAGGAGAAATGGAAGGAGAGAAGTGGGTGGACAGCCGGGGAGCTGGGCTGGCTGCTCCTGGGACTGGGGTCCACCGGGTGCTAAGGAGTCACAGGGTGGGTGGTAATGTCTGCACATGAGCAGCCTTTTTTCCTGTGTTGTCATGTTGGATAATCCTTGATTGGAGGTTTGCATTTTATTGTTCACTGTTAGCAAATTTAATCAGAATGCAATCCCGGAGGGTGACTTTGCAACCTCCCTCTTCTGATGACTGATGTGTGGCTGTTACAGCTTTGACTCTAAGAAAGCAGCATAATTTCCACCCCTTTCCAATGTCAATTGTTTAGGACATTTCAGTGTAGTTCCCAGTAATAACAAAGCATATATCTCTTGGGGCCAAATCAGTCCATTTAATTATTAGCTTCCAAATAGGTAAAATCAGTGTCACTTATTTTCACACTTTCAAATGTAGCATAGTATATGCAAAGTAGATTACGGTCCATAAATGTTTTTAAATTGAAGTTAAAATAAGAAAAAAATAGCCCTGCTGGTGTGGCTCAGTGGTTGAGCATCAACCCATGAACCAGGAGGTCCTGGTTTGATTCCCGGTCAGGGCACATGTCTGGGTTTTGGGTTTGATCCCCAGTAGGGGGTGTGCAGGTGGCAGCTGATCAATGATTCTCTCTCATCATTGATGTTTCTATCTCTCTGAAATCAATAAAAATATATTTTAAAAATTTGTTACAAAATAAGAAAAAATTAACATTGAGGTGAGTAGTGTTAGTGATTAACTTTTTGCTAAGGTATGCAAGAGGAATACTTACTTCCCACAAATTAAACTGTGCTATGTAAATTATGTAAGGGCTGGGATTTAAAAATATATTTAATATTAAACAAATAACGAATTCCTACATTGGATTTTTCTCATCTGTTCTAGAGGCTTGTAGGCAAGACTCCCTCAGGGAAAGCAGATATGAGACAGTCATTTCAGACAGCAAACTGTGCCACTGAAAAAGAACTTCAGGAAATTTTTTAGACGAGAGAGAGAGAGAGAGAGAGAGAGAGAGAGAATGAATGAATATAAGTAATGGCAATGCCAAACTATTCCCATTGAGAGAAATCAGAGTAACTTGATAAGAACTGTACAAAGCCACCTGGCACAGAAACCATAATTTCCAATTGATTCTCTATATTCTGCACAGAATAAACTGACACAGAGAGTTCCTCCTGGAATCATTTGAAAACAGATGTTGTTACTGTTATCAATTCCTGCTTAATTATCCAAAAAGAAAAGAACAAAATCATGAACTTGAACCCTAATGTCAGCACTTACTGGTAGGAAGAGCTGGGTGGAGGGAATTTGGGGACTCTCTATACTATTGTGCAACTTCTTACAAGTGTAAAATTATTTCAAAATAAAAGTTTTAAAAACAAAGATGACGGGGGAGTCCTAAGGTGCCAAAATAGGTTTACTTTAACTTATCTAAGAAAAGGGAGACCTCTTTTAAAGAAATAAATAAGTAAACACAGGAACACATATATACGCATATATATATATACATCTGTTTGAAGAGATAGTGTTTTCTGAAGAGAAATACCTTCCTTCTGTTAGGCTGTCAACAGAATGTTTTCAATACAAGTAATTGTACTTCATATCAGATCATTTTCTTGTATTTTGTTAGAGTGTAGCTGTGTGTGTGTGTGTGTGTGTGTGTGTGTGTGTGTGTGTGTGTGTGTTCAAGCTATTATGGATTACAATCACTCAACTAAAATCTGGTATTTTAATTTCTACATACTAAAAGTCAAGTTCTTGTTTTGTCTTTAATTTTCTTTTTATTTTATTTTACTTTTTCTTTTTTTTACAAATTTCTACTTCTGAGTAATTCACCAGCATATGTACACTTTAAAGTAGAAAATTATTCATCAGCAAATTGAGATTCATCCACAAATCTCACCAAAGCTATTGAAAATGTATTTCTAGATCAACATTACAAATGAAAAACAATAAGAAATGTCAAAATCCCTCAATGTATTAAAGTTATTATTTCATAAAAACCTCCAAATGCATGCTTTATGTGTAGAACAAATTCTGGAATGCTTGGCTCTTTTAATCCAATATTCTGCACCAAAATAACACTGACTTGATTCAAGGGACAGTTTAATAATGATTTGATTGGTCACAGCATTTTGCTCTTTGATGAAAAGTAGTACCATTTCTTAGTTCATTCCTCATAGTCACAAAGGAAATACCCAGCTACTGACAAGTAAATATCAGTAACATGCAGTGCCTGAGACAGCTCATGTGTGAAAGAAGCATAAGCAATTCCCTCAGAATAATTCTATCAACAGTGATACAATCATTGCTTTTATGATAAAAGTGAAGATTTTAGTAAGCATTGATAGCTCTCCAGTATCATATTGAGTTGCTCTAAAACTGTCAATAGGGCATTTATCTTGAGAAGCCTGTTTTGCTGTGTTATTTTGACAGTCAACCATCTGGGCTTACTTGAATCTCATCAACTGTAAGAAAATCTCGCCACTCTTAGATAGTTCTTTTATGATGCAATATAGTTAATTCTATTCCTAAATTCCTAATATGTTTTTTCTTACAACTACAAATCACCTTAAATACACTTAACCTTTGACTTGTATGCTAATATTGCTTTTTAAGAGGCTTAATATTTTAAATTTGAGATTTCTATATAAAGTAGTTGGGTTTGAATGGTAGTTGCATGTTGTTTCTTGTGTTTTTACCTGTTTAATATAGATAAGATGTGCTGCAGTTATTCCTTAAAAGGAATGGTGTTTTTAATATTCAGTAAGGAAAATTATGTACAATAAGATGTCTTGGAATAGAATCCACAATTGCTTATGAGGTACAAAAGAAATTCAAGTTAATATTAAATATTCACTTCAAGAAAATATATTGCTAGATAATGTAAATTTTTTATGGTTTAATGATCTCTTAGAAATAGAAATGGTTCAACATATCATAAATAATGACAACACAGGACTGGCATCACCCATAGCGTCCTTCCCTACAGTAGGTTTGCTCTTTATACTTGACAACTGAAATGCAATGCA
>NW_005371304.1:541864-631371 GCF_000412655.1 Myotis brandtii
AAAAGGGTGGGACATCCAGCTATATAAAGATATAAAGATGAAATTCTCGATTCATTCTGATTTATTCAGTTACTCAGTGGTGGGCTGGATGACAACAGGAACGTGTTAGCCAGTTCATTGGCAGCACCCTGGAGCCGCCCCCTATCACAGCTGATCACCCTGGACAGCTGAGTATTTTTAGTGCCTTTTTAAGTTTATAAACTGAGCTTCCCCTAGAGAACTGCTTCCAGTAAACACTGATGTCCATGCCTTGGCCCCTTCTGACCTTTCACTTCGTTCTTTTCACACCTTTGAAAGGCTCATCTCCGCTTCTCAGGGAGAGGCAGGCTCCGAGGGGATGCTTTCTTGTAGGTTTGTTGTGAAGAGGCTTATGAGATGGGCTGGCAAGGGGCTGAAATCAATATGTGTCAACACATCTCTGCGGCCGGCCACGTATGGAGCAAAGTCAGGGCCTGAGAATGCCACTGATGCTGGGTGTGGAGCACAGGACATGGCCAGGGCAAGTCTACCTCAACCCTTTCCATGCCAACCTGGCACTATCTCCCACATCAGAGTGGCAGAGAGTCTAGTGCCCAGCCATTCAACCTCCCATTGTTTACGCTCAAGAAACTCTGACACCGTCCCCAACGAGGGGCAGGAAAATGTTTAGTTCAGCCTTGTTTTAAAACTACCTGGGTCTCGGGTAAAATTAGTGAGAGAGAACCTGACCTATGAGCAGAAATGAACCTGACCAACATAATCCTGAGAGCCCAACAGCTGCCCGGATGCTGCCCTGAGGGATACCAGGACTCTTCAGGTTTTATGATCATGCTGACAGCCACCTCTTGCTGCCTGACATTTTGCTATTTTAGGAGAAGCCATAGAATGCAATTTCTTAGAGCCAGTTAACCTAGACAGGGCCCAGTTTCCAAAAAATAAAATTTAGGAAAGAAATCTATTTGAGTGAAACAGTAATAAGGGGATTTATTTGAAGCAAAATATTTTGTAGAAGCAGACAGAAGATGGCTTTGACCTTTCACTCACAACTCAGAGCAAGCATTTGCATTTAGACAATAAAACCCTGACCTGCATTTGGCAGAATGTCTTGAAAATCAGATAAAAAGAATGTCTGTGCAAATTTTGTTAGATCTAACTCCTGAATGCTAATTCTCGGTGAACGTTAATAGGCATCTTGCATTATGCGTTAATTAATCTAAAAGAGACTTATTTTAACAGATATTCAATAATAAGCAAAATATGACTCTGCCTACTCTTCAATGATTGACGTTATAAACAAGAGTGTGTTTTGCTTTCTTTTTAAGGAGTAGAAGGGTGTAGAGTAGAAAAACTGAGGAGATAGAAAGGAAAGAGAGACTCCAGAAACACACTTTTATAGTTTTGTAGCTTTGCCTCGGGCTAGTCTTTGTCCCACATATTGGCCTCCATTTTCTCATAATACACAGTGTTGTAGGCATGAACCTTGAATTTCAGAGGAAAATAATGAAGAGGAAGTTAGTGAACTCGGACTAGTGGCTTAACCTACGAGTGGATTATATTTTATATTCGACTTTAAATTTCTCTAATTCCCCCCTTTCCCCGCCACATTTCAGTCTGGCAGAAGTCATTTGTTGTTTTATGTTCAGTTAGATTTCTCTTGTTAAAAAAAAGAGCTGTGTTTAATTGTTGATTGAGATGTAAGTGAAATAGTACAGTGTGTAAGTTTAAGGTATATGAGACCTGGTAATATATACTATTTTGATCTGTTTATGTGGAGAACTATTACAAAATTGCTTTTATTGCCTAAACTGGCTGAAAGGACTAGCTCGTTCGATATGAAAACACAGGAGTATATCGCAGTACTAGGCTTGTTTGCTAAGTGCTTTGTTGTTCTGTAATTGCTGGTTGTACTCACAAATCAACTGTAAGATGAGATCAAGTGGCCTTCTCAGTAAAAAATAGAAAATATAATCACCCCATTTTCCCAGCGCTTTCTATAATTTGTGTAGTGTGTTTATACATTTAATCACAGGTTTCACTGATTGCTATGGGGGATGTTTCTGTGGAAAGTGGTTCTGAGAATCCTGAGGAGTAGGGCGGGAGGAATGAATGGGAGGAACAGACAATTCTCCCTTGGAACCAATTCTAGGTCAACGTTCCCTGCGCGTTTTCTTTTGTTTTTACATAACAGGTAACGGTCATAATCCATTAGCAGTAAAAATCCAGAAAAAGGAAGAACCATATGATTTCACTCATATGTGGGATATTAAACTGAAAGCAACAAATGGAAAATACAAGACAAATAAACAAACAAAAACTCATAGACCAGACAACAGTACTGTGGTTACCAGAGGGAAGGGGGTTGGGGAATACCAAAGGGTAAAGGAGGTCAAATATCTTTGGGTCAATATACAGATGATGCATCATAGAACTGTACACCTGAAACCTATGTAACATTATTAACCAAGGTCACCCCAACAAATCTAATAAAAATATTGCTAATTTATTTTTTTTAAAAATGTATAACTAACAAAGAATTTTTTATACAGAACACATAAATGGTATTGGAGAAAGATCTGATAAGGTGATAATCAGCAGCTCTATTATTTCTGTTGCACTAAGTTTTGTGACAACCCTCCAGCTATGGCTCATTCTAAACCATGATAAGCTGAAGAATCCACCCCCCAAAAAATCCAAAAAAGATCAAATGGTATACAGGAAAACTCAAAAAAAAATTTGAAGGCTAAGTTTGGGTAAATATTGGACGTTATAACGTTTTATTTACAGGACATATATTTATATTTTTGAGGAAGAAATGGGAGATGTTGGGATTTAAGAAATATTTCAGGGGAACATTGAGCAGACATAAGCCATACTGTCTCCCTTTTCAAAAAACAGACATTCTATATAAATTATAACATTAAAAATTAATCAAGGGGGATTCTCCAACTACTAAAATTAGAAGGGAATCTGAAGCCAGACCTCACCTCTCTTTGCTTTTATTGTCTTTTCTAGCCCAGTGGCATCTATATATCAGGAAGTAGTAAATAGTAAATATTATAAGTAAGTAAATTAATGGAGAGCTTACTCTCCATTGGTCAAATGAGGGTGGGTGTGAAAAACAGAGCTAAATGGAACCTCATTTTTTCTGCTCCATATTTCTCCAAAGTCTATATATTTATTACACAACTTTAATGGCTGAAAATAATGTGTATTAATTTAATATTTGTGTATGTGTTTATTTTCAGATTTAACATAAAGTTTGGGAAAAGTGGGTATTTAATTAAATCCCACTGAAGTTTTTATTCTCTTGGCTTATGTTCTTTACAAAATCTTAAGCAAAACATATCAACTTCAAGTAGGAGGATTTTAATATCTCATTTCATCCTTTGAATCTTAATGCCTGGTCACATTCCAGCATTAATTGCTTTATCTTCAAACTAATGAGCTAATTTGCATTTTATACACAGAGCTCTTGCTGTCAAAACATCCATATGAAACCGAAATTTAGTCAATCATGCATATATGTGTCATCATACTTCCAAACATCTGGCTGTTTAGAAACTGCAGGATGTTTGAAAGAGAGCATTAGCATTCACCGAGGGTATTCTGCATCAACTTTTGGGGTCAAAGAACTGTTTGGCAATAGATGTTACTGATCAGCCTGATCACTGGGGGAAATGGCTTATTTCACACTCACAAAATGTTGCATGCAGTTTCAGGCTTACATCATTTGAAGCCTGTCCATAATCTCAGGACTAATTATGCCTGCTCTTGAGGTTACTGTTTTATAGTCCATATTTTAGGATGGATTATGTGGATGTTAGGAAAATTGCATCCCCATATTGTCATGTAGTCCCATCTTGACCAGTGTCTATAAACTATTACATATTTAAGAATGTCTTTGTGTCATTATTTGCTTAATGTTTACCTCTTCCATCAGTATACTCCCTGAGGTCCATTTTTCTTAATTTGCTTGTCAACTTGCCATCAGCACTTAGGACATTTTCTAGTCCCACAGAGACTGGTTGTTGAACTAACCAAGTAGATGATGAGTGAGTCCATTTTTCACGCTTACAGATATTAGACAACATTTTCACTGCACATACAATTTCTCTCTCTTTCTCCTCCACATTTTCAAACTAAGCCTTGTAGATATCCCAGGAGAAAGCAGCACTCATTCTCTTTAGACAGGGGAGAAGAAACAAAAGTGTGGAGTTTAGAGGATATGAATTTTCCCAAAGAGGCTGAGACTCATCCCCTGCATCTTCTCCATGTATTAGATGAATCTGACCTACATAGTTGTCTCCTATTTGAGTTACTGAAATGGCAGGAAAGCATCCTAACCCAAATCCAGGTTAATTTAAATGTTTCTTAACATTTGGAACAACATATTCTCCTTCTTTCTTGAGCTATTCAACATCTTGTTTGAGGTCTTTGTTACATGGGAATATACACTAATGAGAACGGATAGAACAGAGCATTCAAAATCCCACTATTTCATGTCTATAAAGAATATCTCAATAAAAAGAGAGAGATGGTAAGAAAAGCATATTTGGTTCATCAACTGAATGTATTCCATACATTATGGTCCATCATGCAGCAACTTCCTCAATGGTTGTGGGATAAATCTGGGGGATAAAAGTCTTGTAGGATATGGCATTTTCCTTTGCCAAAACAGTTGCAACGACACAATGCATAACAATCTCAGAATTATATCTGAATAAAGTGATATCTCAAAGAATGTGCTAACAGCGGACTATACAAGAGATAGCTAATCTGGTGTAGGCATTTTTATTTTAAAAAAAATCTTTATTGTTGAAAATATTACATATGTCCCCTTCCCCCCTCCCCCCATAGATCTGTGTAGGCATCTTGCCGACTGCCCCTATGGTCACTGTTTCTCCAGAAGTCATTCTACTTGGCACAGTTTTCTCCATGTCCTGTTTGGTTGACTAGTCTATGCAAATGAGCAGACAGTACGGAGCTCATTGTGCTGTGCTCAGAACTCACTGTCCTCTGGGAGGGTGGGCGGCCACAATGCTTCCTCATTTGCAGCCAAGTTCATGCTTTTAGTTTGGCTCTTGTCTTTGAATATTTGTTTCAGTGTCCCTTAGGTATTTCATGTGCTTAGATTCCTACATAAGAATCACCACATAACTTTTTTTCTCATGTAAAAGTAGATGATATTGCCTGGCTGGTATGGCTCACTGGTTGAGTATTGACCCATGAACCAGGAGGTCACTGTTAGATTCCTGGTTAGGGCACATGCCTGGGTTGTGGGCTGGATCCCCAGTAGGGGCATACAGAAGGCAGCCAATCAATGATTCTCTCTCATCATTGATATTTCTAACTCTCTCCCCCTCTCCCTTCCTCTCTCCGAAATCGATAAAAACATTTTTTAAAGTAGATGATTTTTTCATATTTTAAATTCTATGTTGTAAAAGTAGTGTATTTTGATCTTCCATAAGGTCCAATCAGGGTATCAACTGATTGTTAACATTTTACACACAGATAATAGGCACTAGAATGTTCACTCTGTACACCATACAATTTTGACAATATAGACTGTTTTCAGTTCTTATGAACAATTTTACTAAACAATCTACAAGTTTTCAATTTCTCAAAAGGCTTTTACTAATGAAATTCCATCAACAATGTCTGGGGGGGGGGTTCCCTGGAACCAGATTTCTCCTAAACCAAGCAGGGGTATTTTGTATTTCAGGGAGAAGTATTTAAGGGGCTACTATTTAACAAACAAATGAAAATGTACAACCTATTGATGAAGTAGCTGATGGCAGGCATTAGATTAATTTTGTATTTCTATTATTTTCTGGTTCTCTTCTCATTATTTGCTCTTTCTTTGATTATAGAGTAAAAATGCATACTCTCCTCTACACTGATTAGAGGCCACAGAGAATACAAAATTTGAAGAAATGGAACAATGAAAAATTGCCCATTAAGAACAGCCATATTTTTAAAGAACAGCTTTTAATGTGATTAATACATTTTTTGGTATTGTCTTGGGCATAATTATTTCCTTTGAATTATTTTCAAGTGAGCAAAATGTTAGAATATAAACATAGTGAATGGACTGCATACTAATTTTATTTTCTTAAATTTATGTTCTTAAAATCATAACATCATCTGTAGCCTATTTTTATGAAGATAAAATTTGTTAAATTTTAAAATCAAGTAATTTTAATAATTGTTAAATATATATCCTGGTTTTATCTTTCCTAATTAAATAGCTAAATCTTCTTTTAAAATAGTAATATAGATAAATGCTAGACTTACTAGAGTTATTAAAGAGTAGTCTTAAATATCAAAATTAAATAACAGGGAAGTTTATTAGATATTGCAAACATCATTCTGCATAGTGAGAAAACAAATAAATCCTACTAATGGATAAGCATAATCCCAACGCATTTTGTACTTCTGGGAGGAGATATATTAAATTAAAATTAGAAGTCCCTTATGTGACATTTGTCTTCCACACCAGCAACTCCGATATACTCTATTCTGATTTATTTGACATTTTTGTTGTTCTTTTGAATGTAACTAATTTGTAGTAATCCAAAGCACCTAGTGTTAAATATTCAATATTTACATAAACATTTTTCTGTTTCATAATATGTTGGGGGGGGGGGCGGGGAAGAGTCACTTGCCTACCAGCACATTATAATTATGCTTATAATTTTCTTATAATTTTTTTGTTCAAACTCCACTGCTAAATTTGCATTCCACTGATCCTTCCCACACAGAGTCCTGAACAAATTTTGAGACCATAAGAAAAAATTATCTCCCCCGCATAGATTTAGAAATTGTTAAATTTCTTAAAACAACAAAGTCTTAAGTCCCTTTTTTTAATAGCTTATAGTCCATACGTTCCTAAACAGATTGATGATAAAAATGTCAGCTCTCATGTAAAGAGCTTTATATGCAGATCAAGAATAAATATGGCCTCTAAAAACTTCGCAACACCTGTATTAAATGATAATGCAGTCACGTCGGTGTGGCTCAGTGGTTGAACATCAACCTATGAACGAGGAGGTCACAGTTCAAATCCTGGTCAGGGCACATGCTCAGGTTGCAGGCGCAATCCCCAGTAGGGGGTGTGCAGGGGACAGCTGATCAATGATTCTCTCTCATCATTGATGTTTCTCTCTCTCTCTCTCTCTCTCTCTCTCCCCCCCATTCCTGAAATCAATAAAAGCATATTTTAAAAAATTATAATCCAAAATATGGTGAGTTACACTTTGCAAGTCATAATTTCTTGATCAACATGTTTCTCAAACAAGAGTAAGCTTTAAATTACAACTGACCTGTTATTAACTCCGATCCAGTTATTTCTCCATAATCTACTCTGTATTGTCTCCTTGTCAATTTATCCTCAGCAAACATCATATGCAACTTTTGGTTTCTACCTAATACCGTATCCTGAAGATCTAAGTAGTAACAAGATGCGTATTTACCCTTTAGAATGTTCTTTATCCAGTGTGGGTGAGTAGGTAGGTTTCTGGGGGCAGGGTGGGGGGATTAGAAGATTGAAACTTAAAGTTTCTTCATAAAATTTTCTCAAAAATGAAAATTTACTTTAAAATAAATTAAAAAACAATTCTTCTGCATTAATTGTTATTGTCAGCTTAATGCAAGTGAACACAATGAGATCGCATGTCATGGAGACCAAGATTAGAATGAATGGTACGGTAATTGGTAAATCAGAATAAGAAAAGTATAAATGAGGACATATTTCAGCAAGGTTAAAAGAACCCTTTCAAAAGAGTAAGGCTCAGTGAGCCATAATGAAGAATGACAGGGCAAAGGTGTCCCCTTAGAATAAGTGAGATATGGCAGGGTCATACATTATAGATATCTTTAATGGAACTTTAATGGGGACTTTATTGTTTAATTTAATAATGAACCTTGATTGTTACAGAGATGTCTTTTAAAATGTAATGCCTATAAACTTCTAATTACTTTAGTTCAAACCTGAATCTCTCTTCTTCTATGGGACAAAGAAGAGAACTGTTTGACTTTGAGAATCATACATACTCATTTTCTAGAACAATTTAAATTAAAAAAAATATATTTTCCCTATTTTCATAAACATACTTAAGGAAGTTCTTTTTAAAATTCTTAAATGTGTCAGTGATCAATGGCAGATGAAAAGTAAGTCAGAAATGACATTCTTTTCCTTCCAATTTCTCTGTGAATTTTTGTGTCACTCCCTTCTGCTTACAAATTGCAGACGGGACTATGCCCCTTACTTCATGCCCAAAGCACCTTAACCTAGACTTTCATAAAATTACATAAGCAGTGGTGAAGATCAATAGCGAAACAAAAGATCCCTTTGGGCAAAATGGAAAAGATTTTTTTATGTTGCAATAGAGAATATGTTTCCACTCTCTTAAGTTGATATGTGTATACTGGTGAAGATATGATCTTTTCCTGAACATATCATTTTAAAAAGCACCATAGCTTAAACAGTGAAAGGACATGGCCTTTGGTTATGAAAGCTCTGCTGGCAAGCTTTTCCTCCCACCACTTGGTGGTTTGTGTTGCTAGTCAATTGCTATACTTGTGAGACCACTCTATTCATCTGTGAAATAGGGATATAGATGCCTCTTGGACAGAGTATTTTTGAGATATATTTTTTATGGATTTCAGAGAGAAGAAAGGAGAGGGACAGAGAGAAGGAAACATCGATGATAAGAGAGCATAATTGATCAGCCTCCCGTATGCCCTTATTGGGGATGAAGCCCACAACCCAGGCATGTACCGTGACTGGGAATCGAACTGTGACCTCCTGTTTCACAGGTTGACACTCAGCCACACCAGCTGGTATTAACATGACTTAACATACAACACTGGAGGTTGATCATGGAATTAGTGTTATTATATATAGCTTATATGCCATCCATATGAAAGGCAGTAAACAGTCTGGAGAAAAAAGTAGTTGATGGCATTCGAAATTTGTTTTCACTCATATGTAAAGTTTGCCATCATTAAAATAACTACCCATAACTTTATATTTTTCTCAAGTGGTTTTCATGTTATTTGGCTAAGAAATAGAAGTTGCTTGGATTAGGTCAGGAAGCTAGATGTTTAACTGTCTCTGATTTACCAGCTGTGTCTCTCTCTATGTGGACAGCAGCTCCCCCACCAGCAGGGCAAGCCCCGCTGGGAGACGTGGGCTGGGTTTTGTCCGGCTGCTGCTCGATCAAGGAGGACATGTTACTGTTTTTCTCCTTTGTTCCCAGGGAAGCACCCCTCCCTTTGGTATTCCCCACCCATTGCAGACATTTAGGTAATGCCCGTGGGTAACAGAGGCCCCGTTTGCTAAAGAAAAGCCTATTCTTTATTCTTCATATTGAGAATTTGATGCAGGAGTCACAGTCCTCCTTGACCAAACAGATAACAGTGAAGGTGAACTTGTGCTCACAGGAAAGAGCCACTATACAGCCTCCAACAGACATTCTCAGAGACACTGCACTAAATGTGAAGACCTGCACGTTGTGTGCTAAAGGAGATAGGTAGACTTTTTTTGGTCAAGGACTCCTTTCTGTGGGTTCCAGTGTTGAACTTTATTTCTGTAAAGTTTATACTAAGTCAATGTAATATGGTTCCCTAATATTCTAAATCATCATCCTGATTTTAAAACTGTGCAGGTAATTCACATAGATCCAACCACTAAATGACAGGTCATGGGGCAGCTCCAATTTTCCTTTCTAGGTGGTGGTTGAAATATCATATTCTAATGACAAGAACCTCTTCTGACAGAGGAAAATGGCATAACAGTGAGCTATCTGTGACAGTAATCTTGACAAGAATGTCAAAAATTTTTTAATCAGTTTGACAAGGAAATTAAATAGTATTTGTATTTGAGATTGCAAGAAACAAATTTGTGAGAAATCGGCATTTCTAATTTATTTAGTTTTCTGAATCTATGATAATAATATTTGAACATTCTCTGTTAGATTCTTGCACATCTTTTTAAATATTTACTATGCATAAATATTTTTGATGCTATTATAAATGGCCTTTGTCCTTGTAAGATGTCTACTAATTGTTTGGAACTAAAATACAATTTTTTATATTGTACATGTACCACAAACTTACTGAATTCATTTACTTATTCTAATACTTTTCCTGTAGGGTTCTTTGTATTTCTGTATACACAATCATTTCAACGGAAAATAATGGCATTTGTTATTTTTTCCTTTTAGTCACTATTGATTTTATTTCTTTTTCTAGACTAATTTGGGGAGCTAGATTATCCAGCATGGTGATGAATGGAAATGGTGATCGTGACCTTTCTTGCTTCCAATTTCAATATTTCACAATTCTGTTGAGATTGGCAGAAAATCTTAAGTAATTAAGTTCCATTCTCTTCTAAATGAGAATTGAGCTTTGCAAATACTTATTATATTGATAAGGTTGCAGATTTTCTTACCTCCTTCCTTTAATGTTCTGAATTGCATTTTGTGGTTATAAAATGCTAAAACAAATCTACCTCCTTAGCATAAAAGTTATTTGGTTGTGAGGTATCTTATTTCTTACTAATGCCTGATTCAACTTGTTAACTGTTTCTAGATACTTGTATCTAAGTTTCAGAAATAGATTGGCTTGTATTTATCCATTCTTATCGTGTACTTGCCTGACCTATTTGAAGCATATAATTGGCATTTATTGTAACAGGAAAGAGTGTGAGACGAGATGGTGCCAAACTTCAGTTACTGGGAGGTTAGTCCCTTGGTCAGAAGTTATATTGTGTGTCATACTGAGTGAGTCATTGAGTAAGGTGTTCTGTAAGTCCACAGATTTTGCTTTCAACAGAGGATTGGGTCAGAGAAGGCAAATCTATAACCAGAGGAAGCACCTCTTCCAGGGAGAACAATGTTCTGGTCTTTCCATTGTAGAACTGGTCTACCACATTATCAGCCTGCCAGGAGGAAGCTGGCTACAAAGGAATAGTAGAATATAGACGCTCAGTGATGTTCTCTGATATTGGCAGGTTGAGCACAGAGCAGTGGTCACAGCAGGGTAGGCCTTGGAGATTGGAAGTCATTTTGCTTAGTCCATATATAACATCCACCCTTGCCATGATGGTCATTTCTTACATGAGCCCATTAGGCAAGAAACAGGACCCAGAGGAAGTCTGTCAGCCACTGAATAATTCATTTTGTTTAATTAATTCTTCTCCAGCATTTACATGGAATACAAATATTTTTATATTCTCTGCTCCTGTGAGTTGGCCTGTGCACACACCTCTTCTCCAGACCTCCTCCTTCCCAGTCTCCTCCGAGTCCCTGCCAAACCATACCTCTGGCCAGCTCTCCTTTCGGGAGAAATGAACAACTCGATGCATTGCCCAAACTCATGTCCACTGGGAGGGATAAGCCAGAGCCCTTCATTACAGAGTTTCACACATGTCTGGCTCAAGATTCGGAGGAGCCGGGGGATGAGAGCTGGCAGTCCTGGGGAGGCTGTGGCTAGCGGCTGCCCACACCAGCAGGAGAGCTAGCAGATCGGCAGTGATGTGTGAGTCAAAAGCACTTGGCACAGCACTGACCTACGGAGCATAAAAATGGATGTTTTCCATTTCTCCATTTCCGCTTTCCCAATCTCACAGAAATTTCTCTTGTGGGCAAAACTGACTCGTGAAGAGAATTTTGGGGAAACATAGTCCAGTTTAGCTAATTGACAAGCAGAAAGCCGTCGTGTAAGGCAATGATATTATAAATGAGGAGATGGAACTCATTTGGAAAATGTAAATAAATTGAGGGTGGTGGTCAGGAAAGTAGCTGTCAACTGTGATTTTTCTTCATGGGGTTGGGCAAATGGTTGTATCACCAGCTGAAAGAGCTTTTTAAAAAAGGATGGAGTTGCCTATCTTATCCCTGACAATGAAGTTTCCATTAAAACTTAAAAATCTAATTCTTTCCATTGAAATAGGGGAATAATTCCATTGCAGCTTCCCCACCCTCACTGTGCAATAAAAACTTAGCCCCTGCAGAAGTGCTGAAGGTTACCAGTATTCCCAAAACTAATTATTATTATTTTTTAAAATATATTTTTATTGATTTCAGAGAGGAAAGCAGAAGGAGAAAGAGATAGAAACACCAATGATGAGAGAGAATCATTGATCGGCTACCTCTTGAACACCCCACCCTGGGAATCGAGCGCGCAACCCAAGCATGTGCCCTTGACCGGGAATTGCACCATGACCTCCTGGTTCATAGGTTGACACTAAATCACTCAGCCATACTGGCTGGGCAAGGATTAATTAATTCTTAATGTCTTGGTCAAAGGAATATCGTAGGGCCCCACTCATTATGGTAAGAAGGTGGCTGAGCAAATTGCTTAAAATAGATTTATTCCAAAATTTTCATGACTCTGAGAATTCTGACTCCTTCCTTGACACAGGATGTCAAGGGTATTAGTGTCCTATTCCTGTGTAACAGTCTGGCCACAAACCTATACAATACATGTTTATTATTTTACAGTTTCTGTGGAACAGGACCCTGGCATGGATCAGTTGGTTCCTCTGTATAGGGTTTCACAAGAATAGGACATTGAAGAACAATCTATAAGTGATGTGGACAGGACAAGGAATTTTCAAAATATTAAATAATAAAGCAAAGAGAGGAGGAAATACAAATGCTTCTCACTTTGATGCTGACACCACAAAATGTGTATAGACCAAATGGGACCAATGTATTTCATTTTTCATTTTTCTTTTTTTTATTAGACTTTAGCTGGACCAGATATTTTGTCTTGTTCTGCTCTTTGGTTTCCTATAAATCAGTAGCTTCGGAACTGTTTTCACTAGATAGTGAACGACGTTGTATAGAACACTCAAAATCACCCTCCCTCCAAAAACAAATCAAAACAAAACCAACAAGATTCACTTGATTTAAATGGTCAGATTTCTCTGAGAAGAAATATCTTCAGGCTAAACTTTAAAAAACTTTGGCTAAGAGTTTTAAAACCAGAGAGAGACAGCGTACACATGATATATAAGTAGAGTACTTGTGGGTTTTGACTTTAATCTCCTTGGAAGCACTGAATATGCCATAAATATATGAAGAAAGAAAAGAACTGTCTGCAAAACAAATTTTCTTTCTATATGCACACCTTGAGAGTAATAAAGCAACTATCAAAAGTAAAAATTTAAGGGCCTTTAGATCATTTTTTTAAAAAATTGTGACAACAACAAACACATATTTTCAATATCCCTGAAAAATTAAAGGCACTACTTCACAGTCAATTTTATGAACATTTTAGGAGTATTGATTTTGTGTTAGGGGCATACACTTTGCATTTGCTTATGACTGAGCAATTTTAGTGAAATTGTCTCATTTCTATGCATGTCCACCATTTACTTGCAAATGTGAACTGAGGAATATCTTAAACATCTGAACTCTGGATTCAGAGAAAAATAACATCTGCTTAGAAGAAAAAAAGCTTCACAAATGTTTCAAGGGATTTAATATTATATTGTCTGGGAAAAGGACAGGAACCATATGCTCCCACTCATATGTGGGACATAAAACAGAAAGTAACAAACAAAACAAACAAACTCATAGCCACCAACAGCAGTATGGTGGTAACCAGAGGGGAGGGCTGGGGGGAGGATGAAGAGGTAAAGGGGTCAAATACACTGTGACAGGAGGAGACTAGTGTTTGGGGGGTGGGCATCCCATGCGATACACAGGTGAAGTATTACAGAACTGTATGCTTGAAACTCCCATCTATATATATAAAAGCCTAATATGCAAAGTGTCCCCTGGGGAATTAGACCGGCCAGGATTTCGATCGATCGCTATGATGTACGCTGACCACCAGGGAGTGGCATGGAACGAAGGAAGGCCCCGGCCAGTAGCTGGCAGCCCCTAGAGACCCTACCTGTGCATGAATTTCATGCACTGGACCTCTAGTAATATTATAACTGCTACTCCAATAAATTTAATTTAAAAAGATTATATTGTATAGTGGGTGGTATTTTACAGAGTCAACAGTTGAAATACATGTGTGTTATGACATATTCTTAATATCACAGAAAGGGAGAAAGATAGAGAATGAGAGAGAGGGAGAGAAACAGAGGCTATTATTATAAAAAAGAAAAACCACTATGTTAATTTGGGGACTTGATTTGTTATTAATAAAGTAATATTATTGGGAAATGCTGAGACATAAAAAGAGTACTAAGATTTCTAGAATTAACTAGTTACTATACATTACTAGTATACTGCTGATGTTCTCCTGCTGAGTCACTATAACACTGTCAACTTGATGTTCTTCCTTAGGGAAGGAAGTAAACTCAGGTATTTTGATCAAGTTATCCTTGTCATCGTTAGGGAGTCAAAAGTTGAAAAAGTCACCCGGCTGGCGAGGCTCAGTGGTTGAACGTCGACCTATGAACCAGGAGGTCACAGTTTGATTCCCAGTCAGGGCACATGCCCAGGTTTCGGGCTTGATCCCCAGGAGAGGGCTGAAGGAGGCAGCCGATCAGTGATTCTCTCTCATCATTGATGTTTCTATCTCTCTCCCTTCCTCCTATCTGACAATAAAAAAATTTTTTTTTAAGTTGAAAAACTCAATAAATTTTATCATGCAGTAATATTTGTCTCTATGGTCATCTATTATTTTTTTTTGCTTGTGGATTTATCAATACTTTAGAAATACACAATAAAATGATCAGTTATACATCAACAAATTATTTGTTCTAATGTATAAATTGAGGGGGGATTCCCCTTAGGTTTCAAATGGGGTTTCATTTCTATGCTTTTTATTCTGTTCCATTGATCCATGCATCTTTCTTCTTTTAAATTTTTTTAAATTGAGTTCATCAGAGATATATTGGTCAATGCCACACTGTCTTAATTACTGTAGCTTTATAGTAAGTCTTGAAGTTGCCAACAAACTCCTATATGGTTTCAATCTTGTTATATTCCAAATTTCTCACTCTACCATTGCCTCTTGCTCACTATTACTGAACCATACTGATCTTTTTTCTCTTTCTAGATCAAACCAAATTCATTCCTACTTCATGACCTTTAGCAATTCCCTGTGCTCTTTAATGAGCGGGCTGTTTCTTTACTTTCAAGTCTTACCTAAAATGTCACTGCCCTAGAGAACACACTTCTGACCAACCCATGAATTATTTCCCATCATATTAAGCTTTTCATTTCATGTATGACATTTATCAACATTGAAGTTTATCTTTTTCATTCTGTATTTCTGTTTTTATTGCCTATGTTTCTCAAGAACATGTAGACACACTGATGTGAGGAAAACAGCATTATTTTTCACAGCTCTACTCTCGGAATAACCACACAATAGAACCTCAGTAAATCGTTATTTAATACAAGAATGACTATTGTTGTCAACAGTATAAAATGGAAGTCTTCTCACAACCTCAAAAATAACCAAATTATATCATAATGGCTTATGTGTATCAGATAATAAAGATTGCTGTCTCTATTGCTTTCACTTCTGGTAGAAACCTAGCAAGTCTCCCTTGTAATAAAGTCACACTTGTGAGAATCACTTGAATAGATATCAGCAGGGAGGAACAAGTGAGTTAAAAAAAATGGGATCCCTGAAATCTATACACAACTTTGATTTTTAAATGGTGTCTAAACTACATGTAATTCTCCCTCACAGGGTAATTATTCAGACCTAGCGGTTGTTCACTGAATCAAAGTCTATTCATCTGTTTCAAATGCATTGACTTTAGAAATGATTTTGAAGTTACTGAGCATTATGGGGAAAAAGAAAGCAAGATTGCTGTTACAATGTTCAAAGCACTTGTAACTCTCCCCCTGGTCACCCCCCACCCCCTAAAGCTGAATTTTAAAAGAAAAAGAAGGATTCACCCAGTTAGAAATATACATTTTCATCACTCTATACAGCAAGCAAGTGAAACATTTAAAAATCAATTGTGGTTGATTTTCTTCTGCACAAAAGAACTTGATAAATTTTATAGATTGCGTTTTTGTATTGCCTTTGAATAATTCACAGTGGCAATAGGGAGTTGAGCTACCATGTATTTAGGGCTCACTCTGGGCCACTCACTTTTCTCATTTAATCCTGACAATTATTTAATGACATTGATTAGAATAATCGGTATTACAAATGAGGTACAGAAAAGTTAGGCAACTCATTGAAGGTTACACAGCTCTGAGTCATAGCAATGAAACGTATTCCCAGGTTTGTCTGACTATAAATCCTGTGTCTTATTCCTAAACAGCAATCTCATATTTTTTCACCTACAGACACAAGGTAGTATGTCCTTTAGTACAAAAACTCTGCTCCTAGATAGCTCCATATCCTTTCCTTTCTTTTTTAGTTTTAAGATATTTTTATTGATTTCATAGAGAGGAAAGAAGAGGGAGAAAGAAATAGAAACATCAATGATGAGAGAGAATCATTGATCGGCTGCCTCCTGCACACCCCCTACTGGGGATTGAGCCAGCAACCCTGGCAAGTGCCCTGCCTGGCCAGGAATCGAACCATGCACTCCTGGTTCATAGGTTGATGCTCAACTGCTGAGCCACACCAGCTGGGCAGCTCCACATCCTATTCATGTGGTTGTGTACAGTAGACTTAACTAACGTCTCAAGCAACTCAACTGAGAAGAATCCATTCATCTCTAGACTACACTCTTTTCAGACCACATACATTCAAAGGCATTGCCCATGAAGACTTATATATAATAAATCCAATCATGTAGGTAGAAGGCACCTTTATAACTTAATGGATGACTAAGTTATGGTCTTTTTTTTTTTTTTACAGATTTTACTGACTCCAATTATAATTATTATTTTGGAGAAGAAACATTAATTAGCTTTTTTCATGTTTATGCATTGATCCTTAGTTTTCTGTTTGGTTCTAATTTTGTCCTGACGAAACTACACTTTAAGGCTATAATATACTAATCCATGGATCTTAAAATGTCATAAAATCAATAACTCATTTCTCGTGCTATGGTGACAATCAAACCAAATATCTCAGAAAAAAACAACAATATACTACCATTAAATAATGTAAATATTGCCAGGTCTTTACCATGTAGCAAACAAAGAATCATCACCTATATAGTACTTTTAGTTGCTTTAAGAAATATTTCCCCAAATCATAAAGAGAACATATCAAAAATAAAACTTGTCTCTTTGGTCTGTCAAATAAACTAAATATTAATAGACAAGAGAATTTATAGTTAGAATAAATATTCAGCATCAACGGCACTCGACTCTTGTTAGATGTGAAAGCCTCCCTTCTGTCCATCATCACCAGAGACTTGGCCAACACTCAAACATGGAGGCCAAAATCTATTGGCAAGAGCATGACATTGTCAGTGAAATGCATTTTTAGTGACTTTTCTATCATGATTCAAGTCAAACTTGTCTTTTTAAAATCTCACATTTTACATTTTCATGAATTTGAGTGACTTGTACAAAGAAAAAATATAGTGCATACATAGAAAGAACTTTCATTTTCTTTATTACATACAGGGTTGGGCAAAAGTAGATATGCTGTTGTTCATATGGAAAAATAATACAATTAATAAATAACACAAAAATAAACTCAATTTTTCATGTATTTACAATAGTTTGTGTACTCACAACTGTAAACTTACTTTTGCCCCACCCTGTATTTGATTTTATGTAACACACACACACACACACACACACAAATACCATAACACCACCACCAGCAAAACCAGAAATCCAAATAAATTTTTTTATGTTTGAGGTTTTATAATTTAAACTTTTCTATTATTTATTAATTAAATATCTATTAGTTATCCTTGAAATATTTCAAATAAATTGTATTCTTGTTCATTTTCAAGGGTGTTAGTAAACCCAATTTATAACAACACTATTGAATCATATTCTGAGTACTTATAATTATAAAACAACTAGAGGCCTGGTGCACAAAATTTGTGCACTGGGGGGAGGATCCCTCAGCCCGGCCTGTGCCCTCTCGTAGTCTGGGAGCCCTTGGGGCATGTCCAACTGCTGGCTTAGGCCCGATCCTGATCGACTTAGGCCCGATACTAAGCCAGCAGTCAGACATCCCTCTTGTAGTCCGGGACCCCTCGCTCCTTACTGCCCACTTGCTCGCTCCTTACTACTCGGCTCACTGCTCCTTAGTGCTACTGTGGAGGTTGGAGTGGCTCCAGCCACCGCTGCTGCAATTGCCAGCTATGAGCCTAGCTCCTGGCTGAGCAGCACTCCCCTTGTGGGAGTGCACTGACCATGAGGGGCAGCTCCTGCATTGAGCATCTGCCCCCTGGTGGTCAGTGTGCATCATAGTGACTGGTCATCCGGTCCTTCCACCATAATGGTCACTTAGGCTTTTATATAAATAACATGCTCTATCTCTTTTCAATATAGCTGTTATCTAAACATATTCATCCAAAATAGGACCCTAAGTATGTATGAGTATGATGTCCATTTAACAAATAACTCTATTGATGAATAAAAATATGTTTAACAATATCTATTTCAAAGTTATACCAAGATGTACCCGAGGCTAATCATTCCCAATACAATGTCATTACAATAGACTTTCTCATTAAAAGGATCATTTGAGGTATACCTCAAAAAAGTTAAAAATTAAAAAAAATATATAGCCCTACAAGATTTTTAAAAAGAATCTGATATAAAGAACTGAGATTTTGATTTCACAAAGTAGATACCCCACCCATAACTGCAAACACCATCTGGGACAGCCCAGGGGAGAGGCGGAAGAAAAGCTGAGACCTCCCTCACAGGGCCTGTCTTGTTTTAAATGCTAAGAAAAGAGAGAGAACTCATGGACATGGGCATCAGTGTGGTGACTGAGTGGATGGAGGGCCATGAGTAGAGGTGATAGAGGGGATAAATCATGATGGAAAAAATTAAATTAAATATGTATGTATATCCTTAAAAACATATTAGATACTTTCAAGTTGTCTTATTGGGGAGAATGTCAATCAAGCATACAACTACTACTAGAATATCTTTCAAATCCAGATCTCTTCAGTTACTCATACATAGTGCAATTCAGGAAATATCCCCACATTGTGACTTCTTTTGCTCCCAGGCTTTTGTAAATTAACAGTGCAATGGTAACAGCAAATTCAACAGACATTTTACGTTCCAAGGGAAGCATTTTATTTTCTTAACTACGTCTGTAGTCTAGAATTTTTTAATATGGCTCCTCAAAGAAGAAAAATAAATAAGGATGGCTACAGAAGGTAAACATTTCCTGAAATCAGCACCTCCCTGAAAATTCATCACAGCTTCTGTTTGAGTATTTTTTAAAAAGTAAAAATATCCCTGCCCCTCTGTTTCAAACCCATCCATGTGTAAGTGCTATTTCAAGTGACAAATAGTATTTTGCCATGAGAAGAAGTGAAGCTACCCAACAGTGTGTCAAACTCTACTTTCCTTGTAACTTTGCATTTGCAAGACTGCCTGGTTAATGATTTGAGAAGAAAAAAAATAAGTCCCGCTAGCCCCTTGGATGCCTGGTGAAATGAAGCAACATGGTCATACTTCACTGCATTTAGGCTGAAAACATGTCAAATTCTTTTGAGATAAACTGCAAACCACTGACTGATCTTTTTTTTTTTTTCCCTAGCAAACCTCATTTCAGAAACAATTTCCTCATATCTGCTCAGAGAAGGAAGCAGCAATTTTTTCTTGACAAAATAATTCTGGGAGCATTAATAGGAAACTGCCATTTTCTAACACATTACACATATATTTGTTTAATGTTAATTTTTAAAGTATCCTATATAATAAAGGCTAATATGCAAATTGTCCCCTCGGGAGTTCGACCGACCAGGAGTTCGACCGCTCGCTATGACGTGTGATTTACACAGGGGGTAGTGCGGAATGAAGGAATGGCTCAGCCAGCAGCCGGGGAAGGACGGCCCTGACCAGCAGCCAGCAGCCTGAAGACCCCGATCGGCCCTGGCCACCTGATCTTTTAAATCACTTTTTGTGTTGTTGTTTACAGAAATCAATAGCAACATCAGCACGCTTTTCAATAAGTAGCCATGTTTCCCAGATTGAGAGAGTCCACTCTTGAAGTTCTTGTTTAACTTCCATTTTACGAATCTACTGGCAGCAAATCAAATTGGAGACTTGCCAATTGGGTTACTATCAACTGTGCTCTGGAAATATCTCCTATTTTCCAACAATTCACCCAGTCAGCCACTGCCAAACACACACTTATACCATCGCCAATCAAGGAAGGTGGTTTGTCTTATTCCCATGTTGTATTTAGGCTTCCTATTATTGAAACAGTGGAATGTAAAAAGAGAAAACTATAAAAAATGAACCACTTCTAAAAGTAACACAAGTTCTTGGCTGAAAATTTAGAAAATTGTATATATAAAATTATTTTAAATATCTGTTATTATCATAGGCACTCTTTAACATTTTTGTGCATTTCTTCATGGATATATTTTAATGCGAATTTAAATAAAAATTTCTCTAATCAAACTCCAATTAAAGATAATTCAAAATGGTATATTAAATTTAAATCTAATTATGTAAAATGTAAGTATATTTTAAAGGACTATTATTCTCCTTCTTTGCAATCAGTGGTCGCATAGACTATAAAAATATAAAATATGACAAATTTGGTAGCATTCTTAACATCAATGCTGAGTATTTAAGCAGCAGACTTTACCCAAATTATCTAATCCAAAATAAGTATTGAAAGAATAAGACTATTAAAGCATTCAATACAGCATAGTAGTTAAAGCATGAGGAGTTGCAATTTTGGGTCCACCTCTCGCTTGCTGAATATGGCTAAATTGTTCAGTATCTCTAGCCTCAGTTTCCCCATTATAAAATGGAGGTAATAATAGGCCCAACTCAATGGAATTTTATAAGGTTTATAAACTAATATCTGTATATACTTAATAAATGTTAGCTATTATTATCAATATTCTATTCAGATGCTATAAGGTGAGTTACTTATTCAAAATAAATAAATCAAGTAGTTTTTCTCTAGCCTATAACTTCAAATTGCCCGGAAAGTTTGATATTAGAAAAACTGGAACATAAAAACACAGATCAAGTAAAACATTTTCCATTGACCTTGATAAAGTCATATTCTTAGGTGTTTTCATATTTTGGGGGGGGGGAATTATCATATTTTTCTATAATATAGTATTCTACATCTCTTACATCAAATTAGCAAATTAAATTTGTTGAGCATTATATGCCCAGAAATTATTTGTATGTTTTAAAGCATGCTTGTTTCAAACAATAAGAAACTAGGAACATTTGAATATATTAAGATTTCAATAAATGTATACCTCTCAGAACACAGTACTTTTTATGAATGTTTATTTGATATACACCAAAAATAGTTTGGCAGAATGTTCATGGTTTTTTAGTTTTATTTCAGAATTAGAAACATCACCTTGTCAATTTCCTTTCTGTAAATAAAACAATCATAATTGTCCTTAATTTTTCTGCTCTCACAATTTCATGATATCTACCTTAAAACTATTTTGAAATAAAAATGAGTAACCGTTTCCTGTTAGTCCTTTATAGCATTGCTTCGGCTACTACATTGGTGCAAATATAACATTTACTTTGGCACTGCTGAACAATTCAATTCAATGGATTCATGAATATAAATCCATAATTTAGTACTTGCTTAGCAGGTAGCAAATTCATATCATTCTGTTTATATATTGGATTGCAAACTCCAAGTCCATATCTTATAACATTTTTCAGATAATCCCATCTCTATTTATATAGCACAGCTCTAGTTTCAAAATTTAGCCATTTATTTTGGTTGTACATGATCTAATCCCATGCTTATGAAGGGAGACTATTCCACTGCTTGAAATTTGTTTTCTTTTTCCTTTGCATAATACAAACTGCAATATCAGATTGATTATTATAGTCAGCATTATAGCTATATTCAGTGTTGAGGCATATCCAATCAACATTTGCTTTCGTAACTCAGCAAAATATGATGATATTATTATTATTATTATTATTAATAGATGTACAGATCCCTTTGCTAGGTAGGTATGGTGTATTTTTAGCAGATTCTGTTATTGGTTCATTTATTTCTCTAAGATTGCAGCTTGCTTTTCCCTTTTATCTGTTTCCTATTTTTGCTTGCATCCTAATTTATTCTATTATCTCTGGACATTTCATTTTTTAGCAGAAATCTGGATTAATGGGCTTCTATTTGTATTTCCAAAGAAACAAAATACAAGATACAAACCTGCTTAATTAGAAATAATTCATTTTTATCATTTATTAAAAGGAAAATTTCTCCTAATATCCCCAAATAATTGTGAGGTACTTGTGTTATTTTTTTACTAGAGGCCCGGTGCATGACATTCGTGCACTGGGCGGGGGTGTGAAGGTGTCCCTCAGTCCAGACTGCACCCTCTCGCAGTCTGGGACCCCTCTGGGGGTGTCCTCCTGCCACAGAGGTGGGAGAGGCTCCCGCCAGGGCCGCTGCACTTGCCAGCCTTGAGCCTGGCTTCTGGCTGAGCAGCACTCCCCCTGTGGGAGCGCACTGACCACCAGGGGGCAGCTCCTGCATTGAGCATCTGCCCCCTGGTGGTCAGTGTGCATCATAGCAATCAGTTGTTCCACTGTTCAGTCAATTTGCATATTAGCCTTTTATTATATAGGAGGAGGATAACATTAACTAAGTGAGGTTTCAAAATCTACTATAGTCTAAGATAGAAGGAAATCAAACACAAGGCAGCTTTATACGACTTAACCTTCACTCACAGGACAAGATGCAGTGTCCTAACATGGTAGACATGCACTAAATACCTATACATTTAAACGTTATAACTCCACTTTAATTATAAACTACCAAATTAGAAGATGTATACCTTGAAGACTGTAATTGAAAAGAATACATTTACACTAACATTTCAGGAGATTAATTATGTTGTAGTACTTATTTTTCATCCTCACATGGGAATCACAGTAGAGAAATTATTCAGTGCCTCTGATGTTCTTAGTCTTTTACAAATCTTTACTGACTTTAAGCACTACATAATTGTCATATTAGTCTCTGATTTCAATATTATTCTGACAAATGTGAAAAAAATATCTAAACAGTAGATGATCTTGTAGTCTCTTCAGAGTGGAGAGTCAGTTTAGACAGGATTAACAACCAGTGAATACTCGGGTAAAGGAGGAGAGGCAAACCCTAGGCCTCATGCCAATCTTACAGTCTTAGGTTTTAGGTGCACAACATACACAGTCCCCAAAGCAGTTTAATTGTGGATCCTTTTGATCCCAATATACTGTGTAGAAAAACAATTTACCAAGATCAAAAGATTCCCCAAAGGGCCCCTCTTTTGCAAACTGTCTTTTGTTGGTTTGTGCCATCTAGACCAAATGAGACATAAACAAGAATTCCAGAGGGAACGCCCGCAGTCTGTTGAGATGAGCCAGACCTCACGATGACAGAATGTACCAGACGTAAACAAACTTGCAATAGAGCCTGGAAGGAATCAACCCAAGGAAGCAGAGCTTGGAATCTGAGGGAGCTTACCTTTGGCGACCCCCAGTTCGTGGTGGAGACAGTGAGTGTAACGTGCCCGGCAGGTACCAGCGCCCAAGTTCAAGTCACCGTGGATGCGGCTTCAGGTGCCACTTCTGAAACCAAGAAATGTCAAGAGCCACAGGCTGCCTGCCGAGGAAAACAATGCAGAAAGAGGAGTTTTCCTCTTGCTTTTCTGTTCATTTCCCCTTTGTTTACACTCAGGGGGAAAACATTTAAACCACCCACTGGAACTGTTTATTATTTGAAGTGAATTCTCAATACGAACGTCAGATTCATTTATATATATATTTTTTGTTGACTTTCACATACCAGGTACTAAATGCATTTTTAAAATAATTCAATAATTAAGATCACACATCTTGACTGGTTTACTAAATTGTATTGCCTGTGTCTCTGGAGGCCTTTTCACGGACAGTTTTATAGCTACTAATATTGAGAAAATAAAATGTTGAAATCAATTCTATGGGGCATGGTGTGTATTAAGTTGCATGTGATGGCAACATTTTAATTCATCTATAGATTGTCCTGATGTGGCCAAGATGGTGTATATGTCATAGAACCATTGGCCCTCAAGTCATAGAACAACCATATTAATAAGCGCCTATGAAGCAACTGAACCAATATTTCCACCTAATTCATGAAATCAATATAAATGGTGTGTTTGGGGTCAAAAAGAAGGGTCCAGGGTCTGATTCTACCATCTTGCTGATGTCGCTCCTCTTTTTTTTTTTTTTAAAATATATTTTATTGATTTTTTACAGAGAAAGAGGGGTCCAGGGTCCTATTCTTCCATCTTGCTGATGTCGCTCCTCTTACATTTTCAAAAATATATTGAAACTAATGATCAACAAACGAGGATACGTACTGAAGTACATGCCTTATATCCTAACATTGTTTTTTTAATTTCAATGCATTTACCAGTCTTAAAGTATAGGTGTATTTTTGATCACTAATCTCTATAATTACGATAAAACTATAACAATGCTATGTGTAATTGGGTATGAGCAGAACACATCTGACATACACTTGAACCATTACAATTATGTGTACTTTTTTTTAAAACCTATTTTACTTTCATTTCACATGATCTAAAAATAGAACCTGGAATAAAATTGAAAACTGGGAGTGGGGCAAAGTCTTTCATTTTAAAGCCAACTATTGCAGCGTATCTCCTCCAGCGAGCCCATGTTTTCCCATTTATCTTTGTATCTAAAGACCTCATCATGATGCTCTTCCATGTATTTCTAGTTCCCTCCGTGTTCTGTGCATGAATTTACTGGCCATTCCGGTTCCCACCCAGCAGGGCAGGAGGAATGAACCAACAACCGGAGGGCAGCCCACGCTTGCACTTGAACAGAATGGTCACGACTCCGCGCCCACGCAGTGCATGCCGGTACATCGATGCACCACGGCCACGTGATTTGGGAAATTAAGCTCCCAAGTGTAAACTCCACAAAGCCCTGGATTTGGAGCGCGTGTGATCATACCCCTCGGTGTGAGCTTTACTATTTATTTATTTTTAATCTGTTTTTATTGATTTCGGAGAGGAAGGGAGAGGGGGAGTGCTCGCACTTGAACAGAATGGTCACGACTCCACTCCCACGCAGTGCATGCCGGTACATGGATGCACCGCAGCCACGTGATTTGGGAAATAAAGCTCCCAAGTGTAAACCCCACAAAGCCCTCGATTTGGAGCGCGTGTGATCGGACGCTTCGGTGTGAGCTTTACTTTTTATTTTTTTATCTATTTTTATTGATTTCGGAGAGGAAGGGAGAGGAGGAGAGAAACATCCGCGATGAGAGAGAATCACGGGCCGGCTGCCTCCGGCACGCCCCCTCCTGGGCATAACATCCTCGGTGAGAGAGAATTACGGGCCGGCTGCCTCCGGCACGCCCCCTCCTGGGCATGGAGCCCGAAACCCCGGCGCGTGAGGGGTGTGCACTGGCCTTTTCCTGGCGGCGGTCATTTTGGACCACAAACCCCGACTCATTACGGTGGCGCCCTGGAATGACAAACGCTATCCGTCCATTATACCTCGGTTTTCAAAAGCGCCCTCGGTGCTGGCTGTGGGGATGGGGACCCCGGGCGCCGCTGACACCTGCCACGGCCTGGGGTCAGGCAGGGCCAGCACCTGCGTCTCCTGCCGCCGCCGCCTGGGGTTGAGCGGCATCAACTCAACTCGCGGCCGCCCGAGGGGTCCCTTTACCCCGAGATTCTCCTCGGTCTCCGCCCCGCCTTCCAGGTGCGGCCTGGCTTCCTGCCCAGCGGCCCAGGAACTCTCTGGAAATAGCGAGCAGGTGCGAGCTCTCGCAGGTGCCCGCGGGAAGTGGAGCCGCGGGTGCTCACGGGAAGTGAGCCTCGCCTAGAGAGCAGGTGCGAGCGCTTACTGGTGTGAATGCTCACAGACGTGAACTCTCGCGAGTGTTCACGGGAAGGAGGACCGCAGGTGCTTCTGGGAAGTGGAGCCGCGGGTGCTCACGGGAAGTGAGCCTCGCCTAGAGAGCAGGTGCGAGCTCTCACCGGGGTGAGCGCTCACAGACGTGGACTCTCGCGAGTGTTCACGGGAAGAAGGACCGCGGGTGCTCCTGGGAAGTGGAGCTGCGCATGCGCACAGCGTCCCACCTGCATCCCGGCGGCGTCCTGGCGGCAGATGCAAGGTGAGCTCCCGGTTTGCGCGGATGGCGATGTCCAGGTAGCGCAGGCAGTTAGCTGAGCGGCCTCCCGGAGGCCTGTATCCCCTGGAAGTTGAGGCTCCGAGAAGGCTGCCTGGATCTGATGGGGGGGGGGGCGTCCAGTCATTAAGGAGCCCCAACTTAAAAGGCTCGGGTGGCAGCAGCAACCTTCAGCCCAGCTCTCGGGCCTGTATCCGCGGAGGAGGTGACTCGGGCATCGGCTCCAGGGCAGGAGCCATGGGCATCGAGCAACGTCTCCCAGGTTCTCCGGGGTCAGGAGGCAATGGCATCACTTTTGTAGGTTTCCGTTCTTATTGCAAGTCCAGGATAGTGCCGCCAAGCGGGTTCCCGCTGCTCGGAGTTTGGGGGACCCTGCCTTCCGTCGTCTGCAGGGCCTCCAGGGCTCTGGGCATGTGAAGGTTTCCCGTTCAGAGCTGATGGGCAGCCTGGCAGGGAGGCCTTCCTGGCTGCGGGGAAGGCTGGCTGGCATCTGCCCCGAGAGGCTGGGTGGTGGGGATGGTTACTGTTGTTCATTCATGGTCACGTCTCCACTTCTGCAGTGGAAGAGCGATGTATGTAGACCCCCCTCTTAGCGTTAGAGGTGGCCCGTAGCAAACTAGTAGTAAAATTAAAGAGGTTGCATAAGGGTAAAAAAATCCTCCACCCAAATTTCTTATGGTTTTTGTTTTTTTGTCTGTGTGTGTGTGTGTGTGTGTGTGTGTTTACCTTCAGTTACTTTGCCTTCTGTTCTTGGAGTGTATCTAATTTTTGTCATAGTTTTGGTGAAAACAGACTATTCCAGTTGGTGAATATAATGACAGCGCTTTTTCGAACTTCCTGAGTCTCATCATTTCCCCATGTGTCACCGTTTTCCCCCCTAATCAGTCTCTACCCAATATTTGTTTTTCTTTCCCCAAGTAGCCCAGATCACACGTCTCAACCCTCCCTCTCTATTACCCTTAGTTGCTTTGCATTCTATTCAGTAAACATAATTTCCCAAACAAACCCCAAGCCTAGTAAACGTCTACCGTATGAAAATTCACATGTGTGTGAAATCCTACTGAAGAAATTCCTAAGTACACCTACCCCTACCAGCACCCACCTTCACGGCCCCTCCCACACACATTGGGTTCATTTTCTGTAGCCTGTAGCACTTTTTTTTTTCATGACACTCTCCATTGATCAAAACCATGTCCCCCCCACCAAAAAAAGCCATTGTAATTAACACTCTCTTCTGAGTTCCTCTGTCCTACCATTCACATCACCACTCATTCCCAAACACCACTTTGTTGAAAACAAAAAAAAACAAAGTTAATCAATTGGACCTTCCTTTAAGTTACTCTCTTCCACCTACCAAACAAATTTTTGTCTCTGGCCTTTCCACCTTCTCTCCAGTTTCATCACCTCCATCTTCCCTCTAAATGACATGACTTCCGGCATATATATTCTTAAATTTCCCTAATTAAGATAAAAATCCTCAACCCTAAGCTTCTCTTTAGTGAGGACTTAGCGCTCGGCTCGGTGTGTTCAATTATAAAGACAACTGGAGATAGTGATCCTCATAGTGGAAGGGGTAGCTTGGGGGAACTTAGGTGGTTTGGATCTACTGGGCTAGTTGCGTCTCGCGAAAACCCTTTTTATTTGGGTTTCAAAAGACACATCAGGTTCTGTAACCATGCTGGGTGCTATGCATGATGGCATCCAGGAGAAATTGTGCCGGAGTGATCAAGGAAAGACACGGCTTGTGGGCGCTGTCACTGTCTCTCCATCAGAGAGGGCAGCGTCCCACCCAGAGCCAGCTTTCTTCTCTTGTTTGTCGTTTCTCAATCCTTCACCGCCCCTCTCAGGGTCACCGAACCTGGCTGAGCTGGCACAGCACATAAGGCGCCCAATGTGGGGCTGAGTATGCCATGGCCGGGCCTGCTCGCCATAGAAACGTACCTTACCAGCCAGCTGCAAAGAGCTTTACTGTTGATAACAGACAGGAGGCCTGCCCATGAGGCTTCCATTACAGTTTGGATCCCAGGTGTGATCCATGGCAGCAGCAGAACTGGGTGAAAGGGCAGGGTGAATCGTTTCACGTTCATGATTGAAATTTCTTGACCAAGTGATACATTTATGTGGTTGAGTTATGGAGAGTAGGCAAGTCTGGACTTTATTTGAAATACTCTTTTAATTTCTCCATAAGTTTATGGGATGCGGTTCCTATCCTTTTCCCTCCCCTCCTTCCTGACTCCTCCTCTTCCCAATGCATGAGAAAGTATGAACACTACGTATTCAGAAATGGCCTGAAACCTTGTACATTCCATTGGCACAGATAGAAGCTCAGGAGTGTTACAATAAGGTGATTTGACTTGAAAGTTCTCATCAGCCCTTAAATCAGGTGTCATCTCTAGAGTTCTTGGGGACAAAGAGTTTAAATGGGCTTTTAAAAAGCTGAGGGGGGAAAAAGGCGCACACACTCTCACACTGAGTCATTTCTTTGACCTTAGAAAAATCTTTGGAGGTTGTATAATGACGTCCATTATAACATGAACAACAGTTAAAAGGGCACTTATGATCCCAAGTGACTTCTTTTGTGAAGGGGAGTCCATTGTCTGCTCTATATTAATTGCCCTTTGCTTTCCTTGCTGCATAGAAGATGTGCTTCTAATTCTGTACAATTCCTGTGCTTAAAGGTGAACACTTAAGCAAATCTTGGATTCAAATATATTTGAATTAAAACTTTTTAAAACGGAGAAATTGATCATGTAAAAAACAAACAAAACAAAACTGGGAAAGAATAAAGACAATATCTATCTCACATTTAACCACAATTTGGTTAGTGTAGTTAAATGGCAGGCTTTGTTTCCTAGACTGCCATCTATTGGATTTCTACTACATAGAATTCCATTTTCTATACTTCCTCATGGAACTAACTGCCTGCAGTGTGTTCATATCACTTTGTTCTTCGGGGATGACTTTGTTCAAGTTCCCTTGAAAATATAGCTTAAAACGAAACTTAGTGTTGATGCTGTATAAGGTAGTATATTATGCAGTATAATCCCAGGAAAGAGAAAGGGGGAACTGAAGCAAAGCAGAGAAAGCTGGGAAGCAAATGTAAAGCAGTAGGTGTCTTAGCTGGTAAGGACTGAGGCAGGCTGTTTCGGAGCCGGTAATTGATAATTAGCATCCACCTTCTCACCCACCTATCATAGCATCCCCTTGTCTTCAGCTGGGAACTGGCCTGTGTGGGTTGCTTGATGGTGGGGAGACTCAGAACTTCAGCACTGAGTGGTCTTCCCTCTGCTGGGTTATGGCTCCTGCACATGCCCTGGGTTCTTACTGAGCATGATATACTAAGCGATAGCCCCAGGGAATCTTCTGGAAGCAGCACATGTCCCCTTGCCCCATTTTGTATTGAAAACACTAGACCCCTATTGCAATTTGGAATAAATAGCACAGCCAATGATCACAATCCTTTGTACCTGCAGATCACTGGAGCCCAGCCTGACCATAGGGCAGCTGCAACTTCAGGCAGTGTCGTCGGGGTCACTGTTAGGAATCAGGGCTCCTAGGCCAGCACAACCTCACGTTGCAGGTATCAGAGTTGCAAGTGGTGAAGTGGGTCTGTGCTGACAAGGTCCTCTCTCTGTTTAAAAATGCTCACCTGAGGATATGTGTCTTTCCCCCCCAAGTGATTTGAGAGGGAGAGGGAGAGGGAGTGAGTGGGAGAGAGAAACATCAATGTAAGAGAGAAACAGTGACCGGTTACCTTCCATATGCACCCTGACCTGGAATAGAAACACAGCCTGGGGGGTGTGTGTCACTGGCCACTCTCTCCTGGGAGCTGTTAGGACATCGCTTCCTCATATAGGCTGCTGGCAGTTCCATGGTATTCTGTGTTCCAGAGGCCAGTGCCCAGCCCTTTGTGTTCCAGAGTGTGATGTCATAGTTGGTTGTTTCTTCATTCTGTCACAAAGGAGGCTTCTGGGAAAGATGGCCGAGTCCTGTGTCCTGAACCAACTGTCATCTTTCTTCCTTCCTTCCTTCCTTCCTTCCTTCCTTCCTTCCATCCTTCCTTCCTTCCTTCCTTCCTTTTCTCCTCCTCCTCCTCCTCCTCAAGTTTGGGTCATAGATAGTCTCTCCTCTCTCATTTACTGTAGATGAGCCTCACACAAAAGCTTTTTAATGTGAAACCAATTTTCAAAATGAGTTTGTCTCCTGGCCTTTTTTTTTTTTTTTTCCATTCCAATAGAACTGTGGTTCTCAACCTTCTGGCCCTTTAAATACAGTTCCTCATGTTGTGACCCAACCATAAAATTATTTTCGTTGCTACTTCATAACTGTAATGTTGCTACTGTTATGAATCGTCATGTAAATATCTGATATGCAGGATGGTCTTAGGCGACCCCTGTGAAAGGGTCGTTTGACCGCCAAAGGGGTCGCGACCCACAGGTTGAGAACCCTGCAATAGGCTAGTTGTTCAGAGCTCTCTGAATTTTCTCATAAATGTGCCCCCGAAATTGCCCTGTTCTGTCTTTTCAAGAGCTGTTCTACATCAATGATAGTCATCGTTTTGAGGCTGGATCTTAAGTTTCAGCAGATATTTATCTTTGCCCATCCTGAAAATGAATTTGGTGTTTTGTTCTGATTGTTCCTCTTTCAGAAATGATTAATGTGATTTTCATTTCCTACACATACCCTCATTCACATATTATATCACAGGCAGGAGTCTTGAGTTTAAAAGTACCACTCATCTCAGTGTCTTCATTTTAGTCAGAGTCAAAGCCTTAATTAGAAGTGATAAAGCAGTGATAACGGAATGTTGACAGGGTATGAATATTTCTCTCTCCTAGTACATTTAAATCAAACACCAGTTGGTTTAGATTTCTTTTAATTACCAACACGTAAATACCAATCTTTAGGTTTCTATGATTAAAAACTATTTATAAATTCAATTTGAATTAAAGAAGCTAATGTTTTCTACCATGAATAATTAATCAGATCCTAAAACTATGAGCGGATAAGGAAATAGTGTGTTCCCTAAATTGCATTTTCTTATATGTTATGCAAAGTAGCTATGAGCTTAGGTGTATAAGTAGTAGAGTACTACTGACTGCATATTAGTAACTATAAGGACTACTAGACATGTCTTCTAAGAACTTATGTTTTGAATAAGTCAATATCAGAAGTCTTTATTTAATTACTTTAAATATTTCTCCTAAGATTAATAAAGAATATTATCAGTATTTGATCAAAATAAATACTTGGGAAACTTTGGGGAAGAATATTTTCATAAGAAGTGAATTGGGCTAGCCCGTGTGACTCAGTAGTTGAGCATTGACCTGTGAACCAGGGGGTCACAGTTGAATTTCTGGGCAGGGCACATGCCTGGGTTTGGGGCTCAAACCCCAGTAGCATGCACGAGGCAGCTGATCAATGATTCTCTCTGATCATTTATGTTTCTACCTCTCTCTCCCTCCCCCTTCCTCTATGAAATCAGTAAAAATATATATATTTTAAAAAGTGAAGTTGGGAACCCATTGATAATATAGGACTTCATGAATAATTTTATTAATTTACAAGAAACAGCTTAAAAACAGGCTGTGCTGTTTCTAGAAATGCATTAAAGAATTGTATGCATTTTTGGTGAAATAATAAATTTTCCTTATTATTTAAGTAGGTGCGTACATTTCAATGAACCTGGAATAAATGCAGAAGTATTTCCTAGGGACTTGTCATTTTTATTTTCAACAGAAATTTCTCCATATTTCATACTCAGAAGTAACTTTGCCTGCCCATAATGAAATAAGGAAATATTTTTTTGAAGATTCCAATGAAAAACAGGAAATAATTATGTAAATATATACTCCAAATACTTGTAAATTACAGGCAAAGGAGACTAAGAGAGATTTGGAAATGGCTCATTCTGCACCTACAGGTACGGAAGCGTTGCTTTCATTAGGAAAGGGAGGTCAGTTTATTCCTTTGCTGTGGGGGTGCAGTTTGGACTAAGGGGTTTTATCCCAGCCTCCTGGTATTTCCACACAATTTATAGAGACTTAGGTAAAACTATGTTGACAGGAACATCCAACGTGCCGCAAATCAACGGCATTGATTTCAGTTACGTCTGATTTCTGCCTTGGGGTTCGCAGCTTAGAGATCAGGCTCAAGTTAACTATTAAATATGATTTCATGGCTCCCTGCTAGCTCTTTCTCACATGGCTCCCCTGGTGTAACGGTGACTTCATCAATTCCTTAGAAAGCTGTGTTACCTTAGTTATTCCAAAGAGATCTCAAGGACACACTGTCCTTGTTGAATGTAGGTCGACATGAAATAACCACGGTCAGAGGAAAAGATTTCATAGCATCGCCTTCTTGCCACATTCTAAAAACCCATGATTCAGGACGTATCTCAGGAAGCTTGGGGCAGGGTTTTCTCTTTGGGTCATTTCAAGGTTATTCTAAGGTGAGCTGCCTTGAATCCATTTCTATAATAATAAAGGTGCAATATGCTAATTAGACCGGATGTCCTTCCGGATGAAGCTGGGGCTGCTAGGGAAGCCTGGGTCCCGGGTGCCTCCCCCCCAAAACACTTAACTTTGTAATTAAGTATTTGGTCACTTCCGGTTCACTCGGAAGACAGCCCCAGTGGAAACCTGTGTTTCTTTGACTTGACCTACATGAGGAAACAGTCACGGGGCATGAACACTCAGGGTGAGGGTGCCGCTTTCAAACACAGAATTGAGTACTTTAGGAAAAACTATATATTTTAGGCACACCGGGTTTGCAAAATAGCTTCTTCCACTTCTTTCAGAAAGAGGTTATTATAAAACAGGTGGTTAAAACTAAGATTATGTGACTTAAGTGGCCCTAGAGCTAAAGTAGGCATTTGAGGCCTTTGAGGCCAAGAGAAGTCTTTCAAGAGAATGGCAAATCCTTCCTCGTTGGAAAGTGTGTTTTTCTCTGTATTTCTCCCAGGGAGCCCACAGGAAAGGGAGGAGGGACATTGACATTTTGGAGAGATAACCATGAAATACTGGGTGTCTTCCTCAGTGGTTATAATCCAGCTCATCAATTTAATGAAACACACAGGAATTTTAATTCCCAACACTTTTAAGCAATATTTCAATTTATATGACTAGGATAGCCAATGTTTTGTATTGTTACAGAATTAAGCATGCCTCTTGTCTCCATGACTCATAGCAGAAGCAAGAAAAGGAAGTCCTCAAAAAGCAATGATATTGATCCATTTCTGTATGTAAATAAGTAAATATATATTAAGTGCATATAATATTTATGTGTATGTGTGTGTATGTATATGTCAATCTTTCTGAAAACTGAAGATGCATTTGAGAAATTTTGCAAGGGTCTGTAGAACCTGGTGACCTTCCCTGGCCTTGCCAATGCCTATATATTTTACCTCGAGCAAGATATTGAGACTCTGCGGGGCCCCCACTTTCATTTCAGTGAGATTTCAGGGGAGGAAGGCTTGAGACTTCGAGGTTACCCTGGGGTTTAGTATGCTTTCATTCTCCTTATCGTCAATTTAACACTTTTTTAAAAATTGTGTGCTCTCTGTAGATTAGCATCAATGGCTGAAACCCTGAGAAAACGAAATCTTGGAAGGCTGATGTTCCTTGATAGCTTTGCCAGAGCTTGCTTCTCGGGAGTTGAATTTCCAGAAACGGTGGTGCCTTCGGTCCTGCCTCAAAGCGAGATAACAGGTTGCCACTCAAAGGAGGCGGAAGACGACAGATGGAGGTATGTGGATCTTCCTGCCCTCGGTGGCAAATGCCACTTCCATATGGTAATACTTTGAAGTCACTGGCTTTATTTTTATGACTCAGTGTGTGTGTCTTGTTTGTACACCTGTGGACTTGCAATTTATGAGATTCTGTTTACTAAAAATTACTAGTTTTGGATTAGGAAGCAGTGAAAAAAGGGAAAATTCACTAATAAAAATGTCCTCAGTGTGGCCTAGAATTACAGTGTATCCCTGACATATATGCTGCTTTCACTTAGCATTTGAATGGGGTTCCTGGCAGCTGTCTGCGGAGAGTCTTAGCCTCCATGGAGTGGTGGGTGGAATGGAACAAGCTGTGGACAACCCCGTGGCTAACAGAATCTCAGCTTCCCTGTACCCTTCACTGGGCGCAGGTGGGTTAGGGATGGGAGCAGGACCGGGGGTTGGTAATACAGCATTCTAGGTCATCATGCCATGTGTTCAAGAGGCGGTTGCTTGGGCACTGAAATGACCATCTTAGCCACAAGGTCTGTTCCTGCTTCAAGATATAAGCTAAGCAGGATATAACGTCGTAAGAAGTGAAGTAAGAGTGGGCATTTAAGTACCAAGCAACTGTGATTCTGAACACAGAACATTTGTACTCTGTTTGAAATGATAAGGGATGAGCTATTTAATCACTATGATTTATAAACACGTATTTAAATAATGTATCCAAAAGGACTCAGCGTTTTAAATTTTATAAGGAAGCCATGCGATCTCAAGGGCAGAGAATTGTGCTGTGTTCAAGGTTTCACTGTTTCTCTTTATGATTTTAATTTGTATCTTTGAGGAAATCTTCTCTCCATCCCTCTCTGCTTAATATTGTGTGCCCTTTATGATTTTAATTTGTATTTTGTTTGAAGAAATCTTCTCTCCATCCCTCTCTGCTTAATATTGTGTCAGTTTCCTCTAATAGGTTTCAAGTTCTGCTTTCACATGTAAGGTGTCTCCCCGTGGCTTTGTGGATGGTGTGCGGCAGGGGTTAATTTTCCCTATAGATCATCAGGGTTCCTCCATCTTGTATTGCCTAATCATCCTTTTCCTCTTTATCTGTAATTTTAGCTGTTTCATATAGAAAAGATCTGTGTGAGCTCTTTATTCTGTTTCCCTTACCTATTTTTCTATTCCTTTACGGCTGTCTTTATCGCCATAGCCTTGTAAAAACGTTGATATCTAACAGACATCCACAATCACACTTTAATCTTCAGACTGTTTTGTATGCCCTTGGGTGTTTACCAATTATATTTCAGAAATGCCTTTTCGTGTGCTACCAAGAATATGCTGCGATTCTGATTGGAGTCACATTGAATCTGTGGGCAAATAGCAGCCAAATTGACATCTTAGTCCCATTGCCTGCTCATTTATAATATTGTTTTTAAATAATACTGCAGTGGAATAATATCCAGAGAAGTGGTAACAGCAATGATAATGATGATATAATAATAGCAATTGTGGCTATTTAATTGAGAGCTTAGTACATGTGAGATACTATTTAAAGTGTTTTAGATCATTGATATCTGTCTACAGTGTAAACATAACTTGCTAGAATGTCTTTCTTTCCTCAAAACCATATGCATTGTGTTATTTATTATAAACCCTTTATACAAAGAAGGTAAGTGAGAGTCTGAGAGGGGGAGGAATTTGGTCCACGTCTTGCACTATAGTGTGGTTGCTCAGATTATGTGCTTTCTAGCCAGAGCATTGCTCTTTTGGTCCTAATATTTGCAAATATAAAATGCAGCTAACAATAATTCATATTTTTCATTGAGTTTTAGAATTTTTTAAAAACCATAATGATGATAAAGTTCATAATGTATTAAAATGTAGGAATCAACAAATATTTATTTTATACTAGTAGTATACTTACATGTAATTAAAATAATATATCATCCATACTATAAAGTAGTATGATGTACATACATATACTATAATGTACTGGTATATCATGCTATAATGTACTCGTATATCATGAACACAGCAATGTAATTATGAATATGTAAGGATATAAATATGGGGATATATGGTATATGCATGTTGTAGGTAATAGTATATTATCTAACATAACTTATTACCATCAATATTACTAACCAGGGATGAAATGTAATCTTTGTAACTCCAATAGCATTTACTAGGTTCATAATAACATTATAACTTTCAAGAAATATAACACATAGTTTAAATATTCTATTTACTTTTTCTTATTCTTAACACGAGAGAGATAAATTTTATCACATTTAAAGCTACAGTTGACTATACAATTTGATGGTAATTTTTTATGCAGAATATATCACATTTTTATTTGTGTTTATATCCAGGATTTAAAATTCTTTTTCATTTAAATTTGAAATATAAATTAACATTTAAGTTTTACAAAAACTTTAATTTTCTTTTTGGTGTGAACTGTGGCTGATAAATTTCACATTGACACCACTTTCTGGAAAAAATATGTGATATATCGACTTGGCTATTTGTAAATCATTATATTTTCAATATTTCATTTTTATTTAACTTTAAGGAGTATATTATACATCTAGCATTCTATATTGAGACTTTTGGTCATACTGTATAATTTTAAGTCAATGAAACCATAAATTTCTAATTCAGTTGTGCATCATTAAGGTTAACTTTTTAACCTCTAAAATGTGCTAAGGGACTAAGTTTCGTGATGAGAAATATATTTTCTGTCTCAAAGGTTTAATCTTCTGTTCGGAACTTATTTTTATTCAAGGCAACCAGGCAAAGTCTAAATGTTCTTTCCATGAACTGTCCATCATTTGCATTACATGAGTAGATAAATAAACATAAATCTAGAAGAATGTACAAAATCAATTAACCAAACAAATCATGCATGGAACTCAAAAGATGTAAATTCTAAATGCTAAAAATGCATTCAACCAAGAAGTCTAGCAGAGTGCTAACATGATCATTATTTATTTTTCTTTAATATGATTGATTTTTAATATGACCTGTCAACTTAAAAGTCCATTTGAGTGTCAAAGGAGATAAATGTGAGAATTCTGGTGCTTAGTTATTCAGTTTTTAAAAGTAAAAAAATATAAGACTTTCTTAGTTCAGTGTTTATACTAACCCATAGTTCAAACTTCTCCAATACAAGAACAGTCACTTTAAAATGAGGAAAGTATAAATGGAATATTGTATACTTATCTTTACGATTCTCAAGTACGGCAATTGAAAACTAAAAGTTGATCAAGCACCTGTACATTTGAAACTATTTAATAAACATAGAAGGGTTGGCAATAACAAGGTAGAGTTTTGAGACTGTTTGGATCTTTATGTATGAATGAAATGAATTCTTTCCCATGATTCTCTGCTCAGAATGGTGTAATTAAAACTAGAAATTTTGAAGTGCTCTCAAATTTAGTATCAATATTAATATGACAGATATACATTTGCCTTTGTACTCTAATCTTGTCTCAAACTTCTGGTTGTTAGGATTTACATACCAATGAATACATTGAGGAAAATCAACTCTGATGTCAAGATTCTCAGCTGTTCACTTTTTCAAACTTTCTTGACTTGATGGTCACCATTGTGACTATACTGTTCACTGTCATACACTGTATGATAACTGTGCGCATCAGACACTGTGTAATGCAGGGCCTCGTGTACATTATTTGTCGTCTTAACTGTCCTCTGCGGTACTTTCTCAGAAAGTAGTAAGTGGCCTCTATCTCCCTGCTGATTTACAGAGGTTATTACATGGCCATGATTCTAGTAAGTTGCCAGCAAAAATCCCAACACACTCTTTAAGGAAAAAAACAAAACTGTTTTTATTGATTTCAGAGAGGAAGGGAGAGGGAGAGAGAGATAGAAACATCAATGAGAGACAATCATGGAACGGCTGCCTCCTGCACGCCCCCTTCTGAGGATGGAACCCACAACCTGGGCATGTGCCCTGACAGGAATCGAATTGTGACCTCCTGTTTCATAGGTCAACACTCAACTTCTGAGCCACACCAGCCAGGGTCTCCCATACACTCTTGAGAATTTTCTTTATTGAACTAAGATTTTAGTTTCAGAATAATACCGTAAGCTCTCAGTTCAATAAATTATTAATAAGGATAACTTACTACTAGTAAGAATATCTTATATTAGTTGAGATCTCTTTCAGCCAACGTAGAAATAAGTTCCCAATTTAAAATAAAACCTCTCATAGGCATCCCTCCCATATTATTTCACTTGACTTTGCAACATTTTACTAAAGGCTGGCTAGGAATGACTCTAATTTTCCTTTCACAGAATGGATAAACCAACCAGTTTCAGTGCCTGGTACTAATTTCATCACATTCTTCCTGCATCCCCTTCTTTGGTGTTAGAATGAGCAGCTTTGTGTCATTCCCCGTCATTTAGTATTGTTCGTTTTTTTCCTGTCATCACTCATGGTCAAGTTCCACTGTCCAGGACCTGTGGGACATCACCCTAGAGGTTAATCCCACTGAAAATTCTCCACTGAGTCCTCAGGGGGAGCTAGACCACCAGAGCCAGGAAAGATAAATAGGCTTCTGAACCTCAGATTCATGGGTTTGAATATTTTCAACTTTGTTATTTGTGTGCTGCTGACATTATGATATGTAGATGCCAATAAAATGATTATTTCACGAAGTAAAAGCAAACACTCAGTTTTCTTTTCTTTTATTATTGTTGACATTCTTACAGAGGTCCCCATTTCCTGCCCCCCTTTACCCACCTCCACCCAGCCCCGCCCCCCCTTCCCTCTGGCCATCAGCACACTGTTGTCTGTGTGTTATGGGTTATGCATGTATGTTCTTTGGCAACTCCCTTCACCTTCTTTTATCTCATTTCTCTAACACAATTTAGTCAATGTCATATGAGAAAAGCCATACATTATAATTTTTAAATTGTGCTTTCTCCCACTTTTCCACTTGAGCTTTAGCTTTATACAATTTTTTTAACTGTTTATTTCATTCAGTATAGAATAAGACCCTTATTAGCCCAGTGTATTAATTTAAAGATAATAATTCCCATAGTTTTTCTTAATCAAAACCTTACTTTTTGAATATAAAAGGATAAATTCCACTTTTATCAATAGAGCTGAAAGGGGAAAATATTGGAATGCATGAAGCTCTTTTTATATTCAGGATGTTGTTCTTGGGCTAGGTTCCCAGTATTGTAATTGCAAGAGCCGAGAGGGAACATTGGCATATTGAAATAGGATGATTTTCAGATTATGTAAATTGCTTCCTGAGGGTACTTCGCATGTAATATTAATACCACAGATAAGGTTTATAATTATGGTATTTTGCCATAGGAAACATGAAAATGCTTTATTAGAGAAATTACATTTTTTAAATTATATTTTATTGCTATGATTTTTTTTTGTCAATGTGGTGTATGATAAGAATTTTTGACTGATTATAGTATTTGCAAAAACAGTGTATTCAAAGGAGACCCATTCGGGCTTATTATTTATTATATCCATTCATGTAGCCAGGAAGGTTCCCATCACTGGGTCTCTTGTATATTTTCTTCCCACATCACACAAGTAATACCTGGGCATTAAAGTTATTAGGATGCAGCTCAGAATAGTGGCCACCAGGCATTGTTGTCCAAGGACATTGTAGAAGAAATATGAAGTACGATGTATTCTTAAAACTTGAAACAAAACATACGTCATTGTAAATGGAACAGCTAAAGCTTTTGATCATTAAAACAGTGGCTCTAATTATTCCAGACGAAGCTCCTGCTTTTGCTGAGGACATGGTCACAAGAGGCCTCGCTTGCACATAACAACATGAACAAAAACTCTGAGAGTTTACTTGGCAAGTAATCTAACTAACTAAGATCCCCAAAGTGACAAATATGTCTGAGGAGGTACCCACAGCGGCGTTCATTCTTGGCAGAGCAGCAGGAAGTAAAAGGAGCTGCCATAGATTCAAGTGAGACCACTGTTGGAATTCATCAAGATGGTAAAACACACAGGTCGTCCGGCGTGAGGGTTGAGAATCCCTGGGAGGCCCAGACACAATGGGAATCTCCAGGCAATGTCCATGTTTTCACACAGACATCCTATCCAAAAGCAGAATCATTGCTTATCTTGTTACAGTTGCTTAGCTCTCACATTTTGCTTCATTTATTAGACTCTTTAAAAATATTTTTAGCCCTGACCGGTTTGGCTCAGTGGATAGAGCGTCGGCCTGCAGACTGAAAGGTCCCAGGTTTGATTCCGATCAAGGGCATGTACCTTGGTTGCAGGCACATCCCCAGTGGAGGGGGGGGGGGGCGTGTAGGAGGCAGCTGATTGATATTTCTCTCTCATTGATGTTTCTGACTTTCTATCCCTCTCCCTTCCTCTCTGTAAAAAATCAATAAAAATATATTTAAAAAATATTTTTATTGGTTTCAGAAAGGAAGGGAGAGGGAGAGAGAGAAACATCAATGATAAGAGAGATTCATTGATAGGTTACCTCCTACACGCCTCCCACTGGGGATTGAGCCCACAACCCCGGTATGTGCCCTGACTGGGATTTGAACTGTGACCTCCTGGTTCATAGGTCGACGCTCAACCACTGAGCAACACTGGCTGGGCCACTTATTAGACTCCTGACAAATCAGCTCACCTCACTGCATTTCCTTTGTCTGTGCTACGTTGATCCTTAAATCTCAACTGTCCTGGATAGCCACTTATTAGACTCTTGACAAATCAGCTCACCTCGCTGCATTTCCTTTGTGCTACGTTGATCCTTAAATCTCAACTGTCCTGGATGGTTTCAGAGGCTTTCAAATGTCATAGGTTGGGATTTCATCTACGGTTTACAGTTGTTCTCATTGTGCTATTTGCATCCTCCTGAGTCATAGCCAGGGCTCCCTTCACTGTCTAAACATTCTTAAGTCAAAAAGCGCCTTGAAGCATGTCTAGGGAGAAGCATGTGAAATAGGTCATGTCCACTGTCATAAGGTACCTGTTATCCTTGGAACAGATTGTTCTCTCTGAATATGACATTTCATAATTAAATCGATGTCTCATCTTTTGTGGGGAGTTGTTTCAATGGCCACCTTCTGTTTCTGGTCATTACTTTAGATGTGTGGCTACTGGTGTTATGATTATCTCAGGGGTTTGGAGAATATCAGGATTTGGGAAAGATATGTCACAGGAGACAGATATTTTGTGCATTTTGGTTTAGTTATATATTACATTGGAAAATCAAGTGAATCATGTGTGAATTTGGTCATAGCTTTTCATATTGTCCTCACTCCGATTGAATTACATGCACTGTTGTCAGTCAACATGCCATTTAGGTTCAATGAGATTGGATTAGTTCAGCATTATCATAAACAGTGATTGTATAAAAAGTCAGGCAAACGGAGCAGAGACGCATAATTTGATAGAATCAAAGCAAACATTCATTTTCAGAAGGATGACTGGAATCTCAGTTTTTTAAGGCTAGCAATCGACAAGAGGTTTGTAGTAACAGAAAACCTCTCAGGTAGATAGAGCTGAGTTATGTTTTGTTACTTACTGAGGTACATGCACAGAGATTGACTACTGCACATGAAGCGATGCAGATGAAGCCAGATGCATTAAAAAGTCCATGGAATAAATGAAAAAAAAATGTGTAGCAATAAGAGATAGAAGCAATTCATAAGTCGTGCAGGATTTTTTGCATTGTAGTATGCTTTTATTGAAGGATTTGTCTAAGTTGTATAAAAATAATGGTGCATCTTGACAACTGATGATATCCTCAAGTATATGAAATGTGATATTGATCTATATTCTCTTCTGTGTAATATTGTGGGGGAAGGGTCCCCAAATGACTAGTAAATGTTTTTATTCATCTACTTGGGAACTAGTCATGACTATGGAATGTGGTAACCACAGTTAACTTTTAGAACAAAGACGTACATTGTGACATTACATATATCTCTACTTCAGAAAACATAAGAATGCTTACAAATTCAGAGATTATTTCACCAACAATACACTATGCAGGGGTCTTGTATTTCTCAGCATAAATTTAGATCTAGTATTTGATCAAAACTCACAACAACATCCATTTTAATGTGTTTTTTTTCCTATCTTCAACTTTTGTCATATAGCAACTGATAAAAATAGTCTTAGGTCTACCCTAAAATGTATAGTCATTTCATTACTGGTCTTGATATAGAATTTAAAAACACACACAAATCATTCTTGAAATGATGAACGTCAGTCATTAGGAACATTGACTTAAGTGGGCTGCCCTGGGCTGTTCTTGCAATCCCTCCTACAAAGTTAGTCTGCGCACAAGAAATAAACCCAATAATTGGAAGAAATTTGACTACAAATAGCGGAACACCTTGCAAATTGTACTCTTTTATTTCAATTTATCGTTACAGATGTAAGTTCAGCCTACGTGCCCACACCCTCCATCTTCATCTGTGTCAACATGCTTTGAATCCAGAGAAACTGATTTGAGTAATGTCTCCCTCATTCAGACCACTATTTGATAAAACAAGAGCGTCGCTCCTTAATCAGTATTGCACACAGTTGAACATGCCACAATTATTCTGAAATGTCTGATTACATTGCATTGTCATGATGCCAGTTTATTGAAGTCAAATACATGCATTTGTGGATGTTTCGGAAATTAGATGTTTGCTACTCTATTTTTCTGTTTTTCTTTTTTAATAATGTAGTGGGTTTACTGTAATGAAATTTACTTGGGTAAATGGCAAATTGAATTCCTTCATTGCTGCTATCAAGTGCATGATTCATTTTAATCAAAACATGTTTCTCAACGGCCTTGATTTCATAGTCCTTGTGATAATGTGAAAACTTCAATAAAGAACAAATAATTAAATGAACATATTAAAAAAAAAACACTAAAACACTATGTGAAAATAATCTCTGAACAGCACAGCTTCACTGTATTTACTTAAAATAAACCTCTGATTAAGACCTCAACTTGAGAATAATAACCAATGATGGGGAAAAAGCTACAAAAATTCCCGGCTTTTTTTCTTTCAGTGAAACCTTTCAAATGCAGCATCGAGCTCTTCATGGCTCCTAATGTATCTTTGAATATAAATCCTGGCTTTTATTAGTACATTAAATTCCAGTAAAACACTGCTAGCTACAGTAAATTGCATAGACGTTTCTTCACCATTTTTATTGTAAGCGATATTAAAGATGGCGATAAAGACAACTCACATTATACATACTAATGATTGCAAAGACAATGACTTTGGAGCTTGGACACTCTCAACATCTGGCTTTCATCTGTATGCCCAGGGTGGCCCTTCACTTCCTGTCATCCCCCAGTCACGAGTAAAGATGCAAGGGACCAGGGGAGCAAAAAGCCAATTATTTTCAAGACAGCGCTTATATTAAGCACCAATGGCTGCTATAGTAGCACTCAGCCTCATCACTCATTAGCGAGAAGTTAGTGCCATGATCATATCTAGTCACAAGGAAAGATGAAAAGAGGCCAAAGTAATGGTTAAGCAAAAGAAATAGGCCATGCTAAGTATCTTTTATTTTTTTAAAAATTGATTTCAGAGAGGAAGGGAGAGGGGGAGAAAGAGAGAGAAGCATCAATGATGAGAGAGAATCATTGATGGGTTGCTTCCTGCACGCCCCCTACTAAGGGATTGAGGAGCCTGCAAGGGCATGTGCCCTGACTGGGAATCTTTCTCCCTTCCTCTCTGAAATCAATAAAAAATAAATAAAAAATAAAGTTAAAAAAAAAGATGTCATACCCCCAAAGAAACTTCAATAGTAATGAAATTTGTGACTTCTTGATGCTACCCTTCATTCAGTCTATGATGGCAAAAATAGCATGATTGATCAGTTCATTCACACCCTTAATTACTGTGGACAAATTAAGAAATCATTACAATAAAAAAGACTCACAGTCCAGGAAAGGAGCTAATTAACTTGATTTTTATTCCTGCCTCTAAGTATACACATTGGATTTAAATAACTTCAGAGTTTCAAAGCCAAAGTTTTTCAAGAGTGCATCACTTGCCAGAATTGATTTGGGAAATGGGTAGGCATGGGAAAAAAAAGCTGCAAGAAATCTCAATACATGCTTTTAAATGAAGGCAAGAATATCAGGCAGCAATGGAATGCTTAAATCTTGGTAACAGCTCTATAATACCCAGGGTCCCAAATTACATTCACTCCAACCTTCCACAGTTTTACCAAAGAGTTATTCCTCACTAAGGAGAGAAAGTGTGATTAGAATTTAAAATATCTTGAATAGAGTAGAATCTTCATAATTGGATGGGAGAGAATAAGATGTCAGTGATCCATGGTGTTATGATATGTTGAGGTTACAGGTGCTTTAATTTTTTTTTTTTTGAGAAGAAGAAAGCCAATAATGTTGCTTTTTAAAAAATGTTTATTTTTATTGATTTCAGAGAGGAAGGGAGAGGGAGAGATAGAAATATCAATGATGAGAATCTTTGATCGGCTGCCTCCTGCACGCACCCTACCGGATGGAGGCTGCAATCCAGGCATGTGCCTGCCCCACATGCACATGCCCCGACCAGGGCCAGGGATGGAGCTTACAACCCAGGGACGTGCCCTTGACTGTAATCAAACCCAAAATCCTTCCGTCCTTGTGCCGACTCTCAATCCACTGAGCCAAACCGGCTAGGACAGTACTTGGACTATTTTTATCAACTTACTAAGTTGTTTGGTCTGGTTTTTAGTTCAATTTATCTAAATACTGTACTACCTTATTTATATACTTTTTATGTTTTAATTGATTTTTGTTTGTATTTTATTTGCTTTTCCTCCTCTCCTCTCTTCTTTAGTATATCCCCTCCATCCAGTGCATGCATATTTCCCAACATGATGACATTAATATTATAACTTCTCAGTCAAATGTTGTGCTGTGATTTTGATTACTATTTTTTACAACATTTTCCCCCTTAAGTTCTACAGCCTCTCTTGTGCCCCTCCCCCCCTCTCTTCCTCTCTCTCTCTCTCTCTCTCTCTCTCATTTAGAGATGGCTGATAGAAGTACTAAATTTTATTTCTGGATAATACAGCCATGTAAATCATAAAGTGTGTGGAATATCAATTAACAGTTGTTAATTGTGCAAGAAAAAAAATCATGACATCGGACAATTTTGAATAATCAAAGGACTAGAACTTGACTTCTATTACTATGGAAACTACACACCCACACCATGGAGTAAGGGATTACTTATTAATATATGCAATAATTAGCATAGAAAAAGCTAGCTCACTTCTGTTGTTAATAATACTTCTCTAACCATGTTAAAAGCAGGCAATCCTAGAAATACAGAAAAGCAGCGTCCTAGCAGTTTTGGCTCAGTGGATAGAGTGTCAGCCCTTGGACTGAAGGGCCCCAAGTTCAATTCCAGTCAAGGGCATGTACCTCGGTTGCAGGCTCAATCCCTGGCCTTGATCGAGCCATGTGTGGGAGGGAACCAATTGATGTATCTCTCTTGTATCTATGTTTCTCTGTCTCTTCCCTCCCTTCCACTCTCTCTAAAAATCAGTGGGAAAATAGCCTCGGGTGAGGATTAACAACAACAACAAAAAGTAGAAACACGGCCGAAACCGGTTTGGCTCAGTGGATAGAGCCTCGGCCTGCGGACTGAAAGGTCCCAGGTTCGATTCCGGTCAAGGGCATGTACCTGGGTTGCGGGCACATCCCCAGTAGGAGATGTGCAGGAGGCAGCTGATCGATGTTTCTCTCTCATCGATGTTTCTAACTCTCTATCTCTCTCCCTTCCTCTCTGTAAAAAATCAATAAAATATATTTAAAAAAAAAAAGTAGAAACGCGGATGATGCAAATGCCATACAAATATAATACTCTGACCTTCACAGGAGACCTCACCATTTATTTTATATGTAAGGTATTTAGTGCATCACCCGTTCGCAGACCTGAACAATGACACAGGGATATTTTCAAATGAATATATTTTTTTTATCTGAGCTATTAAAAATACATTGGCTCCATTTTCACTTCATTCATTATTGATATAGTGCCTCTGAGTACTGCATTTTATCTACTTTATAAAACTGAACGCATTCACTTCTAAGACAAAGAGTTAGGGCAATGGACACGTGGCCAATATCCATGATTGTTTAAAAGAATAAAACGTGCCAGGTCCTCAAGACAGTCCGAATTTTCTTCAGACAGAAAGTCGTGCTGAGGAAGGAGGCTGTCATAAAGAAGATGCAGCCTTTTCTCTTTGTGTTCACAATTTATGCGTGTCTTCTCAGCGCCATGGCAGACGTGCAGGGAAACATTGCAAATGCACAGAAACAAACACACAGGTCCATAAACAAGAGGTTTTAGATATTCATAAGTTGTCTGAAGAGCATAAAACTGAGTTATGGAATAGAGAAGGTCTGAGGAGCTGTCTGCCCGGCAGGTAGCTGAAGTTGTCTCTCCCCGAGAAACAAAATGTGTACAGATGTCGCCGACCTCAGAGAATTCCCGGGAAGCCTGGAGAACGGGGCTTAAAAAATGGAGCAGGAATGAAGAAGGACACTGTGCATTCTGATCCGTGGCCACAGTGAGGACCCTGAGCTGGTGCCCTGAGCAGGTGGCTCCTTACGGCTGAGGACGGATGCTCCCAGGGGCAGCACTGGTACTGCCCGCCCAGGCACTCAGGGTGCTGCTGCTCCGCCTCCCTGAATGCATTTCCCATTTCCATTGAGAGTCACCAGATCAGTTGATTCCAAGTGAATGCATCTTATCCGCTGAAATTAGATGGGCGCAGACTGCAAAGGAAATAGGACGTCCATATCTGGGCTTTTCTGCTACTATATTAGGAGCTGGCTCTGCCTCCAGTCGGGACAAAGGAACTTCAGAAATCAGGAAGCAATTTCCAATTTTGGTCTTAAGAAGTTTAATTTGCGGTTCCAAACCTAGGCTCTTTGAAAAGGATTTAAATGAACTAGCACTCGAAAGCCGTGGAATGTGAACATTTGCTGGGTAAACATGATAAACGCAGGACATTTATTCCTGGTGCATAATGGATAGCGACAGGAAATACCATAAAAAGAAGAAGGTGGGGAAGCTGGCCTTCCTACAAATACAGAGCAGGAAAAACAACAACAAAAAAGCTGCTCTACTGTCTCCCCATCAACAAGTGTGCTGAAGCCCAGAGAAACCTGGCTGCCATCCCAGCCGAGACTGAATGAAATTAAGGGAATTACAAGGGGCAGGTTATTACGCATCAATAGACTAGCATGCAGTATCAACCACATGAGAAAATACATAATTGCTCCTAATGGGATACAAAATTATTCCAGCCAATATGTTCCCACTCGCAGAGATGTGGATTATGAAGAAAAATGGAAGAAGTTAAGCTCGTTCTCATAGGAAATTGAATGGTAGTCACTTAATTGAAGGTTTCAGCCCAGCAAGGAGCAAACACATCGTCCAAGGGAACGCCTTACATTGGGGAAAGGGAGTGACGAAGGGGATGGAATGTTACCAGAATATTCATCCAAGGTTGTCTGGTTTAAAATTGAGGGACCCACACTAGTTTGCCACAATAGCCTTGATGTTACTAAATCTGTTTCTTAATTTCTATATCATGCCTGTTGTCTAAAGGATTTGAAATCACGTACTGGGTTACCATAGAACCTAAGTAGAGAATCACATTAAACAAACATTTTGAAGTGAGTACATTGAGGAGATGTCACAAGGCACCCAGAACGAGGGAACTGTGGCAGTTGGGCTTAATGGCCCTAGACTGAGCCCATTCGATGTAGAACTCATGGGTCACTATTTCTGAATCCCTAACATTCTGGTTAGACAGGTTAATGCATATGCAAAAACATTTCTTTTCAGAATACTTATGAGTCTTTTTTAAAAATTTAATTTTTTAAAATCTTTTATTGTTGAAAGTATTACATATGTTCCCCTTTTTTACCCATCAACCCCTTCTGGCCTACTTCCCCCCCTGCCCCCCACGATTTCACCACCCTATTATCTGTGTCCATGGGTTATGCATATATGTGTACAATTTCTTTGGTTGATCACTTCCCATTCACCCACCCTCCCCTGTCTTCTCCCTGAGGTTCCACATTCTGCTCTAATACTTTCTCTGACTGGCTTATTTCGCTTAGCACAATACACTCCAGGTCCCTCCATGCTGTGGGAAACTTATGAGTCTTTCTACACAAAAAAAATGACAACATGTTTTCTTACTTCATAAATTTTGTGAAAATAAATATTAATTGACTAGAGCCACCTTTTCCTATTCATAACAGTAAAAAGATTTGGGACCATAGTGAAGTTAGATCTAATTCAAGTTATAGATTATTCATTCAATTTATAAAATAATGATTCTAAGTAAAAATATTCTGAATAGGAACCTGAAGACACATTTTAATGCATGAGAGAATATACAGTAAACTATCAATCGGTTGTTGAGTAGAGTCTCAAAAATACTTAGTAATCTCCTGTTTTAATATAACTTCACTTGGCCTCTAATACTTCCAGTCTAACCCTAAGTGAATATTGCCTCTGAAATAACATTTTCAAAGTCCATGATAATGATCCTATGGCTAAAAGAGAAGCAACGAGTATGATATACAGCCACTCCTTGACCACTGAGGGAGGCGTGCTTGAAAAGGGGCAGGACTGAGAAATCTCCTCAAAAGCAATTTTCCATGTGAAATAATGGCAAAGGATGCCATTACTTAATTTTCAAGATGCCATCAGCCACCACGGCAGATTAATTGTCTGTCTGCAGGCCGGGGTATAGAGTTGCTCAGGTTGTCCCTGCCTCTGTCTACTGTCAAGGGAGGAATTGACATGTTCAGAGAGGACCTGATGACAAACCCTCCCATGTTCTCTCCATGGTCAGGGTCACCTGCAGAATGCTGAGGATTAAACACAATTTCAGCGAAGGGCTTTCATGTACTTTTGCCACCAGCGTTTCCCAATGAACCAGAGCGATGCTGTCTTCACAGGTAGTTCAGGCAAAACACAGTGGTCAGAGCATTTATGAAGGTGGGTGATATGGTTCATTCAAGCTTACACGTAAAATACTCATGCATAGAAGCAGTCATTTATACAGTGTCACTCATTACTAATAATTCTTGCATATGGAATTGGGACCAAGTCCTTTCTGAATACATGCTCATACCTAGCAACTGATATTTTATAGGAAACTTTTCCAGGAGAATTAAGTGATGCCAGGGACTCATTATTGGATTTAGGTATCATCTTAATACCATATACCTAATATTTTAATAAACTTCCTTTAACTCTATCCAGGTCAATATGCCTGCTGATAAGGAATAGGCAGCCATTTATATGTGATGTGTCCAGGGCCCAGGATTCCTGGTGTCTGGGTGGGCTCTCAAGCCAATAGAGGAAGTCTGGCATGCCTAGTGGTTGTTTCCAGCGGTTCTCAACCTGTGGGTCGCGACCCCTGAAAATACATCCTGCATATCAGATATTTACATTACGATTCATAACAGTAGCAAAATTACAGTGATGAAGTAGCAACGAAAATAATTTTATGGTTGGGGGTCACCACAATACAGGGTTGCAGCATTAGGAAGGTTGAGAACCACTGTTAGCCCCTCATGCTGTCACCATTACAAGAATAGCTATTATAATATATAATGTAATTAGCATATAGGAAAACATCCAGAAGCTCTGATTTGTGGTCATTGTTTTACTAATTCCTCATAAACTTGTGTAATTAACGCTGCCGTATGATATATATGAAAGTTGTATAGAGACTAAATTATGAGAGTTGTCATCACAAAGATAAAAACATTTTTCTTTATGTATATGAGACAGTGGATGCTAACAAAACTTATTGCTGTAATAATTTCAGATCATATGCTGTACACCTTAACCTTATTATACATGAAGGAAAGAAGGAAGGGGGAAGGGAGGGAGAGAGGGAAGAAGGAAGGAAAATAGAAAGGAAGAAAGGAACGAAGGAAGGAAATTGCATCCATATCTCACAGTGTAAACCAGGAAAATATTCCAATGTGATCAGAAATCTAAATGTGAAATAATATAAACATTAGAAGAAAATACGCGGAAATTTATGCATTACCTTAGATTGAAGCAGTCAATTCAGGAAGGATCTAAATGTGGTTCAAAATGTAAGAGAAAATGATACAACCAGCTTTATAAAATATAAACTCTCTACATAAACAAAACACTAACAGAAACTCTGAAAGTAATGACAACCTGGAGAAAAATGCAAAACACATCAGACAGTAAAATCACTCTTCTCTTTAAACGCTCCCAGAAATGAAAGTGGGGAGATGAGAAAAATGACAAAAATATATAAACAGTTCACCAACAGGTCAATGGCTTTTAAATGTAAGAAAAGAGAAATTAAACTCAGTTATAATAAGAAAAATACAAATTACTAACACTCAGATATGCCTTTTTTTCCCTGGCCATATTGGTAAAAGCTCAAAAGTCTGAATGTCGCTTTTTGGCATAGAGTGGGGATGACGACCTTCTTCATTTTGTTGGATAATCATAAAACAACATTTTAAGTGACAGCTTAAGTTTTATGAACGAATAATGCATCTTACTACAGTTCATCTCATGCAGTAGATATTAGTGAAAGCTCCTGTTTGTTTGTTTTTCCCTTTACTGGATACTAGGTTCTTTAACAACAGAAAAATCGTCAAGACACCTTTTTCCCCCTCCTGATCCTTACATATAATTTGCAGTAAAAAATTAGTTTATGAAGTTTCTTTATGATCAAGGATAGATGTTTCTTTCCAATCCTATAACCTGAGTTGATATTTCATGTAATTGTGAATTACTTAGACTAAAGTTGAGGTCATCTCCATGTGATCTAAACCTCAGGCAATGCCTAGTGCTAAAATTGGGTTTACTCATCCATCTTTAAAATAAAGAGAATCTTACCTAATTAGATGGCTGTATTGAAGACTGAGATATTATATTTCATGTTCTAAAGTGCTATTTAAATATAAGTTGATATGTATAAATAAGTAGAATCAGATTTACCTTTTTCTCTTTCAATATCTGAAAAGAAAAAAATGGATTTTTGTTCACTTCTTTATGAAAACTAAATGAGTAATTCTGTCCAATTTCAGACAAATTCTGAAAAACTTTAGAATGAGCTCTCTGGAGGAAAAAAATGCAAAACAAACCATATGTTTCATGATCCATGAGTCCAGAGATAATTGTTACGGACATAAACTCCATATGAAACTAGACAAATTATTTTTTCTCAGGAATAAAAATGGCTAATGGCTCACATTAGCAGCTTCAACGACGTTGAGGAAATGTCTGTGAACTCTAACCTCACCAAATGCCTACACTCACCTGTGATATTATAAGAAAACATGTTAATATAATAAGTACTCATGAATATTTGTCACCATAAAAGGCACATAACTGTTTAGGTGGCCTAATAATATATATATATATTTAAAGTTTTCAAAGAGATTTAAGGTATTTATGTATTATTGCTTATGCGGCATTAACTAGACTTTATGTACCAAGACATTTATATAAATTGACATTTTAAGAAGTATATTTGACGAACACATTTGAAGATATTCACAGCTGCCTCGCATACATAAAATAGATTGTTGTGTCAAATTATTTAATGTACTGTGAAACTACTGTTAGAAAAAGAGGCAGAAATTATCAGCAGGTGGTATTTTTATAATTTCTGATATAATTGTCTGCTTTCTTCCCTTTGGCTACTATTTCTTACCAGATGTGTTTTTATCTTCCCTTTTAATTAAAAAAACTTTAATATAATTTATAACTTTACTAGGCTTTATACCCAAGAAAAAAAATAAGTTTATATACTATTTAATACCCATGATAAAATAAAATAGTGTAGAGTTAAAAGAAATAAGACTAGGTCAAAGCAATATGTAGAATGTAACTCTGCAATAAATATTGGATACATTTTCTATTTAAAAAAGAATCTTGGAACCACCTAAACCATGTAAAATTTCAGATTATAACAAATGTAGTAGTTACCTATTTCTAATAGTCAATAAAATACAGTTATGTCACTGTATATTGACCTTCCAGTGTTAGAATACATAAATTTCAAATGAAAGAATATTTTAAATTACCTTATAATGTTGATGCATGCATGATAAAATTTTAGGTCTTGATTTTAGATATAACAACATGATTTGAACCACATAGGCCTATCTATACATGGATTTTTTTCATACATACTATAAAAGTGTCTTCTCTTATCATTTTCTTAACATTTTATTTTATCTAGCTTAATTTATTGTAAGAAGACATTATATAATACATATAATGGACAAAATATTTGTAAATAAGCATAACCAATGGACATAAGACACTGGGGGGTAGGGGAGGCCAGGGGATTGCCAAGGGCGGGGGAAAAAAAAGGACACATATGTAATACCCTTTGTAATACTTTAAGCAATAAAAAAAAAAAGAAAAAAGAAAAACTAAAACTATATTTTATTGAGTAAAATACTAAAAAATGTACTTTAAAAAAAAACAAACAAAAAAAATTTCAAGTCTTAGACATTAAACATTGTTTAAAAACTGTAAAATTCCTAGCTTAGAGTTAAAACTTATATGCAAACTTAATTAATTTGGCTATAAAATTTTAATCTGATTATTATATAACTCTGTACCCTGTGATTAGTAGTCCAGTGATACCTCAGTTTTAAGGAAACATAATTTGATGAAAGCTAGAGTATACAGTGCCTGCTTCTATGTACTGTTTTACCAAGACATTTAAATGCCTCTGGGAGGCAAATCCATTTTATCAAATGATAGCTGGATAGTACATAAATCCCTTTCCTCTTTGACTACACTGTCAGTTATGCTGACTTTGCTATTAACATGATTTTCATTACCTGCAGCAATGCTTGGTCTATGAAAAACAAATTACATTTTCTGCTACTCACTATCATAAACTAATGTCAGCCATGGAGACTCCTGAATAACAACTTTGGTAATTTTGGTAGGAGAGTGATGTAGAGCTGACTTATCGAGCAGTAAATAATAACTTGTTTATTTTGGTTGGTCTATGTGATTTTAAAAAAAGAAAAGGTTTAAAAACTTCCATAAACTGGTATTCTCTACATTATAAAATGCTCTCAATTAAAGATTTAGTCAAAAATTGTTATACATATCAGAATAAGGAATATAAATAAGACTTCTACTTAAAGATCGCACAGTAAATACTTGAATATTGTTCCACTTACCTTCAAACATGACTGTAATAAACACAACATAATTTTTAATGCATAAGATTATAAGAACAAAAAGTGTGGGAGGAGTAAACATAAAACAAACACAACAGCATGAATAACCCAGCTGGAGAGCAGGACAAGTGATAATGATTAGCACGTTATGTGTTTTATAAGTGTGAATGATTCATCTCCATTTCTTATGTCTTTTGGTGAAAATTCAGTATCTTGTCTTTAAATCTGCTCTTTTCCCTATTCCTTCCTCTTTTTCAGAGGTTTAGAATGGCTTACATAATTCCATAATAGATACATACATAACTTACATAAGACAGAATACATACATGCTCATTAAATGGATTCAAAGATGTGTTACTAGGTTTATTTTGGGTTAAGTGAATAATAGTAACTGGATTTGGATACCGAAGTGAGAGGAGGGAAGTTAGCACCTACAGGTAAAATGGAATTGAAATAAAAAACTCAGTATATAATTCTCAGGAAAAGAGTTAAAAAAAAAAACGATGAGGAGAGAATTGATGTGAAGCTGATACACTGTGTGATAAAATTCACCAAAATATGATAATATTGACTAATAGGCAAAACATTGCTATGCTTAAATAAGGGAAGTTGCAGAAAAATGGGAGAAAGAGAGAAGTTGAGAAGCTGTGAAAAAAATTGTATTTTAAGAATGCTGACAGATGTTATTGATAAGACTATTGGGAAGTAGAAATGAACTCTAATTCTCTGCTTAATGAAAAGTGTGAGAAGTTTTTGATATCTATTTTTCCACCGATCTGTCTACCTATCCATCTATGTCTGTGTGGAAATATCTATATCTACACACACACACACACACACACACACACACGTGTGTGTGTGCATATATATGCATAGCAAATGCATGATGTATGATAGGCAAAGTTTAGGCTTTGGGTGATAGTTAGTTTCAAATAACTTTGAAACTGACTTTGATTTATTCTACCCATAAGGCTTGTGAGAAAGTTAGTTACTTAGTTACTAATGGGAATTATGTTAAACACGCTGTGGGATGACTAACAATTCTGTGTTGAAAAGACAGCATTATAGCATCAGAGTAACAATGTTTGTCTGATAACACTACATGGATAATACTTCCAGAACCTGTGCAATTAAATGCCTAATTCACAGAGCTTATATAAATTGTTATGAGGCCCTAGCCATTGTGGCTCAGTGGATAGAGCATCGGTCCCCGGACTGAAGGGTTTGGCTTCATTTCTGATCAAGGGCACGTACCTGGGTTGCAGGTCCCCAGCCCTGGTCCGGGTGTGTGCAGGAGGCAACCAATCGATGTGTCTCTCTCACATCCATGTTTCTCTCTGTCTCTTCCTCTCCCTTCCACTCTCTCTAAAAATCAATGGAAAAATATCCTCAGGTGAGGATTTACTAGTAAAATAAAATAAAAATAAATAAATAAATAAATTGTTACGAGAGTGTATCTTACTAATAGGTACAAATTTAGTGAGGTTGAAAGTAATACGGGAATGACCAAGCATCTGTATTACAACACTGGCTGAGAACTCTGGGCATGGACCTGTGCTGACTCTGGACTTGACTAGCTTCCATTCAGTGCCTGCGCCGTGTGGAATGCATTGGTGGGCCCATCAGAGTGAATGGCCTTCACTTAGCACCAAGGTGGTTTTTATGTGTATTCTAGCAGAGAACTTCAACGTTCAATTAAACCAGTGGTTTTCAATCTTCTGGCCCTTAAAATACAGTTCCTCATGTTGTGACCCAACCATAAAATTATTTTCGTTGCTACTTCATAACTGTCATGTTGCTACTGTTATGAATCATAATATAAATATCTGATATGCAGGATGGTCTTAGGCGACCCCTGTGAAAGGGTCATTCGACCCCCAAAGGGGTCGCGACCCACAGGTTGAGAACCGCTGAATTAAATGAATATAAACACAGCATAAGTAGTATACTCTGTGGAGTAGAAATCAAACCAGAAGTCTTACACATATGGTACTAATACTGTTATTCTTATCATTATTATTCTGATTTCTTTACGGAGCTATGCAAATAACTTTGAAACTGACTTTTATTTATTATGCTTCCCATAAATAGAATTAGGTCAAAGTGAAGATTTGTGGGCACTCAACATTATTTGTCAAAAGCAAAGGAAGTTTGTTAGGAAATTCTATAAGAAATTGTCAGATGACAAAAATTTTAATTCATTGTTTAATTTCATGTATTTTTATCCAGTATTTCTAGATTTCCCAGAATTACTATTGGTAACAGAGGTAAGCTCACAGAGGCCTCTAATAGTCCTAATCTGTGTGCAGATACATGAAGAAGCCTGACCATTGTCATGGCATCACAAAATATATATTAAATCAAAAGAATCAAATATTCAGGGAGGAAAAATACTCAAGAAGGCAATGTGATTATTGGAAATTGATAGGCTGGGTTTTAGTCCTTTGCCCAGTTACTTTGCCAAAAGCTTAGGTATTAATCAAACTAAGGATAAAAGGTACATGGAGATCAGCCAGATAATTTATTAGCTCTTCAATTGAGTCATCAGTCTGTTCAAAGGCTAATTAGAGCAATCTGTGAATGTATCAATCCCATAATTACTCAGACTAATTATATTAATCATCTAAAAGATGTTCATGAGAAACCGCTAATATATAACATTGTGGTTTTGTGATGACCTTTATTCAATGAGAAAATGGTAGCCATATCTGACTTACTATTTGTGGTTCATGATAAGCAGATAGAAAATGATTTTTAAAATTAGATGCATCAGGGACTTGGCAAAAAAAACAAAAAAAACAACACAAAAAGAAAGAGCACTTGGTACTGCTTCATTTAGAGAAACTGAATGGATAGGTTATTACTTGGTGAGTTCTTTCTTCCGGACTCTGTGTACATGAATGAGTGTATGTGTGTACACATGCGCACACATGTGGGTGTGGGTGTGTCTGCACCCACATGCATTTGGGACACACCCACATGCATTTGGGCAATCTGTATATATATGTAGATCATCGTTATCTGAAATATCTATTAAGTTCGGATGGATTCAATAAATGTATCCCACGTGCCTTCTGTCCACCAGGCATTGACGTTAGATGGTGATAAGCTATGGGTTAAAAGGACCCCTGTGTACTCTGGGATCACACCTTTGCTTGAGGACAGGGACAAATACATATGTAATAATAAAAAGCAAAATCACTTAGATGCCTTCTGTCTACTCACAGATCAGGCAGTATTTACTAGCAGCGAAGGACGAGTCATCAGCAGGCCGGAGCTTACTGTCCATAAGCAGGCGGTGAGATGGGAGACCCCAGGGCAGTAGGACCCCATGGGCTGAAACTGCTCTGCACTAAGCCACACGGATCAGCAAATCCAATGGTGCTTGACGCATCCCTGGCAGATAGAAGCCTTGTTTGGAGCCAGTGGCAGGTCCCTGTAGATGAATCCCTGCTTAGATGCTTAGTTTCAGAGCAAAATCCAGATTTTATGTGTGGCTAACTAGTTTCTTTTTAAAAAAAATATATATGTTTTTATTGATTTCAGAGAGGAAGGGAGGGGGAATAGAAAGAGAGAAACATCCATGATGAGAGAGAATCATGGATCAGCTGCCTCCTGCACACCCCACACTGGGGATCGAGCCCACAACTGGGCATGTGCCCCGACCGGGAATCCAACAGTGACCTCTTTGGGAGAATAGCAGTCCATGTGACCCAGGTCAGAGGTCAGGGAAAGAAGGGAACCCTGTGCAACGAAGGCTGTCGTTCGAAATGGCATATTGATTGGAAAGCCCTTTGCTAGGTTGTAGGTACCGAGTTCTTATTTCATTTTTGCTAATGTTGCTTCATTTTCCGTAATGTGAAAAAAAAAAAATTTCAAGGAAACAGTGTCTACAGATAAGCACCAGATGAAAAAATGGACTCTTCTTTCTTCTCAGGCCTCTTTCCTCTAGTGTAAGAGCATCATTTCACAATTCCTATAAGATTCACTTGAGTTGATAGCGGGCCCTGGGTCAGAATACAAGCATTTATTCGTATAGTCCTTCAAGCCATTTCTGGTGAAAGGAATCCACTCTATTTTCCATGTAGTTTTTCTTTTCTTAAATTATCATCACAAATAAGGTTACAATGACTTAGAAGTAGGTAGACAGGCCTAACAATGCTGAAGTAGACACCTATTAATTTCATAAGCTGAGTTTTAGTCAAGAAAGCAGCAAATTTAGCAATCATTCTTAGAAACGCATGATGAATTCCTTCTTTAAGAAATATTTTATTTTTTCTTTCACCATTTAGCCCCTCTATGCCCTCTTCCAGCTCCACCCCCTTCTCGCCACCCCCCACGCAGTCACCCCACTGTTGTCCATGTCCATGACTTCTCTATATTTTTCATTCAATCCCCCCAACCCCAACAACAATTTCAAACACACTTTCCCATTCATGCCATGAGAAATCATCCAATACTCACAATAATCATGTGAATATTCCACTGGGGACATTTCATATCGAATGAGTTCTGAAACAAATAGTCTGAGACTAGACAGCAAGATAAAATCTCAAATAATCAGGACACAGAAACACAATTCTTTACCTCTTTAAAACATTCTTCTCAAATGTGCATGCTTTGTCTCCAATAAAAAACACACACGGTTTTGTTATTTATCTCCCACGGCAGTATTTGCTGTCCATGTTCAGTTAGAAATCCTCCTTGGAGTCACCCCCAGACCAAGCTATACCTTGCCGAGCTATTAGAGGACTCGGGAAGCTTCGAGAAGGAATACATGCCTCTAGAGCAGTGTCCTGACAAAGCAGTCACGAAAAGGTCGGCCATTTCTCACGCGGCATTTGTCTTGCTTACGAAGAGCTGTGGACCCAAATTAGTTTCCATGACTGATGATTGGAAACATGATATTTAAAGAGGAAGTCAGCACCACCTTCATCCTAGATTAGACACACCGTCGGGCGTAGCATTTTTAACAAAACAACATCCTGTTAATACTGCCATTCAGATGGATTCTCGAAGCTTTTTAACTTTTCCTTCAGAGAAAGGGCACAGGGTTTGGCAGTTTTCATTTTATTGTAACTCGAGGCCCATGTCTCACGATTATTACCTAAAGAACCATGGCCCCTGTCTGAGGGCTGGGATAAGAACGGGACAGAAGCACACGGCCACGGGAATTCCCATGGCACCGGAGAATATGAGTACGGAGCTGACCCTAACAATAGAGTGTTTATGAACATACTCCAGCCCATTTCTTTGAAGAATAAAATATTTAAATCCTACCTTTTACGAAAGAGCAACATACAGGAATCTGAAAGATCAATTTACAGTATTGTGCTTAGGCAACTGTAAGAACATGAAGAGAATTCTAGGAAAAAATATACAAAGAAGAATATGTTAAGATGTACACATTTAGAAATCTCAATGTGTGATATTTAAATTGGGAACAGATGGCACGTATATGTTAAGAAGTTTTAAATACTATGTAGTGTTACTGAAGGTGGGGCGGGGGGTGATATCCCAGGTTAGTCTTTGTTAAGTTATAAGGAGGTGGTTAGGCCTAAAGAAGTAAATGTGTGAAAAAATAAACTGTTGAAACAACGCAATCCTTTTAAAGAAGGTTTTTAAGAATGTACCACTAAGAGGACTTGATGAAGTATTTCGAAAGGGAGTCTACATTCAGAGAACATTAGGGCATAATGCTTGCCGATCTCGACATATCTGAAGTTAAAATGTATTCTTATGTTTTAAAACTCATTGGTTTTTAAAGAAATAGTTTTTAAAACCCCAGAAATATATAAATAAGTTACTTAAGTATATATGAAAGTATTCCTCTGGGAAAATAGTCCTTATCTGTACATAACAGAGCTAATCTATCCCAAATTCAACCTTTTAATGAATGATAAGAAAGCTAGCAACGAGAACATGTTAGAATCAGAAATAGATGCCAATAATTTAAACAAAAGATACAGGCAAATGTAGTTCCTTTGTAACAACAACAATAGCAGAACCCCAACAAATTTTAATGCCTAATGTAATGGCATATAATAATATATATACCATGCACAGTTACCAAGAGCATCATCATATAAAAATCATGAGTATTTCTAATATGTTGAGAAAAACTAAAGGATTTAAGGGAAATTTTGAGCTGCATTTCCTCCTATCATGGGCTTTTGAAAAGGACAGCATTTTTTTTTAGCCCTGATAGCTACTGGTTTTTCACAAGTTATAAATATTTCAGTATTTAAAAAGCACACAGTATTTTGATAATATTTAAATTCCTTATGTAGTACAATTTATTATTACGGTAATATACTATTTCTACTCTCAATTATTTATACTCACTATTCTTATTTGTAATTTAATGTGAAAGAAGCCAACAATATCTTGGTGGAAATTCAATCCTTGAACTTAAGCTAGGAAGTCCCACCCAGGATTTCTTCTGGTTTGCACCCTAGTGACAGAAATGGGAAATGCAAAGAGATGAGAACCAGAGATCTAAAGCCAGGATTTCTGTTCTTGTTAGGATGAAGGATTACATAGTGTTGAAGTCCTTCCAGTAAAATAGAGCTAAAAACTCCATAAGATGGAATGACTTTGTTACTGGGCCTTTACGGCGTGAGGACAAGAAAATAACTGAGTGAGGAGCAGTAAGTATTAGATGGAAAATAAATGATCTCTATAATAATAAAAGCGTAATATGCTAATTAACCGGACAGCCGAACGACCGTCCGGACAACCTTCTGGCCGAAGCCAGGGCTGTGAGGGCCAAGGCAAGCCGCTGAGGGCAAGTCACTGCGGCTGCGAGGGCCGAGCCCCTTGCACGAATTTTGTGCGTTGGGCCTCTAGTTATTTCTATAAGAGAAATTTACTTTGGTGCCACTGATAAGTTAGCAGGACCACACCTCGCACCAACGTTTGAACCTGAGAACTGACTTGATTGAAATATAATTATAACAGTTAAATAATTGTGCTTTGCAAATATAACACATTTGTAAGACAGATTTTTCCCAAGTATTTTTGGATGTGGCTCTGAGCCCTTTATTCTCTTCTATCCATCTATTTACTCTTTGCTATGAAAATGCGAGCTCTTTATGATTTGCATCTATCAACAAAGGCTTCTCACTAGTACACTCAGGTGGGATTCTATTATCAGTAGTAACGTGTCCACCCTCCAAACTTACATCGTCTCTTCTAAGCACCTCTCTTTAGCTGTGATTCAGGGAAGTGTGAGTAACACATTAGTTTAAATGCAGACAACTATCTAAATGCCAAAACCTTTTTAAATTCGGCTCATTCCATCTGACTTTCAAATCAGAAGAGACATATGGCCTAAGTATATATTAAACACCATAAAATGAGAACTCCATAAAATGAGAAGCATTAAAATGATTTCAGTAACATTTTAACTCTTTTGAAACATTCCCAACCCTTTATTATGACCAGAAAACAAGGGTGAAATATTAATTTTATTTTTTTGAACAATCACAATGTTGTTTAAGCAGTACAAGCGATTCATAAATACGTTCAGGCACAACTGGTCACAAACATTTCTAAAATTAGAATCAGACATGAAAATATCTGCTGATAAAGGCACAGTACTAATCCCTGCTCCTCCCTCCAAGGCCCCACCTCTCCTGCAGGCGCTGAGTCCATATGAGTAAGCCCAGCCTCTGCATAGATAAGCCTGGCATGGGGTTATCTGGCCCACAGCTGATGCGGGCGTTTTGGGGTTCTGGGAGGGAAGGCCCATGACCCACTGTCGGTTCTTGGCTTCTCGCAGGAAAGAATTCAAAGGCAAGCCAGCACAGAGTTCACAGGGAGAGTTTATTAGTGCAACAGTGGGACAGAGAGTAGCTCCTCCACAGACAGAGCAGCCCCTCCCCTGTGGGATGCACCTCTTTTATTTAGGCTCCTTTAATGGAGGGTAGGGCGTGGAATAAGGGGGTGGGGACGGGATATTGAGGGGAGGGTATTCTGCCTAAACTTTGCAGTATTCTTGCTAAAATGAGGCTTTTAAAGATGTGCCCAGGAACAGGGCTAGGAGCCTCACTAGAGTTTGATCAAGGAAAGAATCCTGTATTTGACTTCCATATACATTTGCTAACTTTCAGCCATTTTTGAAGTCAGTGAACTTAATACAGTTGATACACAATACTGTATAGTATTTGTTTCAGGTGCACAGTGTAGTGACTTGAAATTTAAATAGCTTATAATAGGATCACTACACTAAGTCTAGTAATCATCTGATAAGGGGAACATTTTATACAGATAGAGAAACAAGGAGAGGATCTTTGAGAAAAAAAAATCAATTTCGTCCTGAGATATGATCTCCTTAGAAATTCAATTTCTAATTACCAGTACATTATTTTTAAGCGGTCAATAATATGGACTAAGATGAAAGATGTAATAGAAATAAATCGCTGTATCTCTCGCATGTGGCAGAAAAAATAGCCTTTGTCCATTCACGTTATCTTGCGGTTAACTGTTCTTCACCTGTCATACATGTTTTATGTTGTTGGATTCCCAAATAGAACTGCATTTCAAATTTGGGATTTTTAAATTTGTTTTCCTCCCAATAGGTACCTTTTACTTCTCTGAAAATTGAGGGGGGGAGGTAATGTTAAAGTAGTGCAGTGTTTATCTTTAAATATGATATATTCAATGCATATTAGAGGAATTTGCTTTTATCATTTTCATCTCTCTTCCAACCTAAACCTAAAATAAAGAATCCATACTTTATTCAGAAATTGTAAACCCTATTGTCACCACTCTTGCACTATTAAAGTGCTTTCTAGCTGACAGCTATTACCTGCTTTTCAGTGAAATCCCTTTCGGCTGGGAATACATAATAATGTTAAGCTATGTCATAGAATGTGGAGTGGAATCCCTTTTGCTTCCAAATTGGTAAAGAAGCCCTAAGCAATGAGGCTTCGAGAATGGTACATTCTAATGACAGTGAGAACCACTTCTGGCCACCCTCATTTTCGGGCTTATAAATAAGTAACCCAGGGTTTACATACTTACTTCTGAGCCTCATAGCAGACGTGACTGATGCCTCACCCGTATCTTCTCGGCTCCCTCGAGCCCAACATCTGCTGTGGTAGCCAGGTGGCAGCGTAGCGTGCTCAGAGTCTCACCTTGAACCCCTTTCCTCTCTCTTCTTGGTGAGTGCCTTTTCTCGGGGGTCTGGGAGCAGCACAAACCTGAACTGTTGAGGAGTTACCATCCCCAGGGGGCTAAACTCAACCAATACAGGACTGGAATCGGCATCTTCAATAGAGGCTCCATCCCTCCATCTCCATTGGGATTGAGCCCAGTTGTCCACATGGTAACCCTCTCAGTGACACCCCTTTCCAGGTTCTCTCCCCTCATTTGTGGGCTTGGGTTTCCCTTCAACTTGGCTGCACTTAAGTCCTTGCCTCCGGGCCTTTTGAAGGCAAAGCAAGTTAAGTAGCCCCATCCCCAAAGCTGTATATAAGTGGAAGATTAGAAGAACAGACGGGGGAGATGGTGGAAACCGTGAATGAGAAAGTGGGAGGGGCCGTGGCCCATCTTTCCTTATTCATTAGATTGGGGTCAGTCTTTCTTCACTGAAGCCACACGATGGCGGCTCCAGGAAAACCCCCAGCACGTGTCTAGGGGGTCTGACCGATGGGCAGACCAGGATTTTGTTGCTCAGACCAGGATTTTATTTATTGCTCCTGAGACACGGCTTAGAAAGAGAATTTCTGGGTCCTGCCGTGCCCACCTGTGGAGAGGAATAAAAACATGGGAGTGAGACTGTAGACCAGGAATGCAGCAGTGGTAGAGCGCTTGGCATTTCCTTTCTATGGGACAGGGAGCGTAGAGGGTGCAGTAGGGGTCAGCCACCTTGGCAGCCCCCCAGGGGAGTCCTCTGGACGGTGGGGTTTCTGCAGGAGGAGGCTTTCAACGGCCTCACCAGGGCCAGGGGTAGCAAGTGTAGAAGGCCAGGAGGAGGCGGGCTGCCCAGGCCCAAAAGTTCCTCATAGGGTCCGTGAAGAATGTATGCACGTTACCCCATGAGAAGGCCAGGACTTGCATTTCTATAACCCACAGGGCATTGATCAACAGCCAGCATTAGCTAGAAAAGCAGGAAACCTTGGAAGAAGACAGAACCCATGAAAGGGAGGGTAGAGTATCGTGTATACCAGACTCTCCACCCTTGACACACCCACTACTACCAAGCGTGGCTCCTTTCGGTGTGAAGGGAAGGGCCTAGACCAGGTTGGAAAAACTGGTCCCCACGCTGACCAGGACAAGCAGATCTGTTAAGCATCACACAGCCGTGAACTGCGGAAGTTTTCACATTCAGATTGTATCCGTTTTCCACATGTTTACTCTAATAGCACTCAAGAAGGCAGTGAAATCTAGACCTGTACATTCTAATTCCAATAAAAACGACAAGCATTTATTAGCATCATTATGTGCTAGACAGGAAGGTACATTCTCATGAATTATTTAGATATATTATCTCATTAATGTTCAACAGGACCCAATGAGGCAGAAATTCATCTTTTATAAATAAAGAATGAAAGGAAAATGTTAATTACTTTGGTTATGGTCCCAGTTGGTCAGCGGTGGGTTGGGTTAGACATTAAATCCAGCATCTCGGGCTGTGGACCAGTATGGGGCTACTTGACCTTTGAATGAGAAGGGCCAGCTTGTATTTGAGATGGTATGCAGAGAAGATGTAATGATTATGAACAGAAATATGTATACCTTTAGGGAGAAAAAAATGCAAGTTGCCTTAGCTCTAGGCTAACGTAAGATCTGTGAACGAAGCCTGGCCAGGGGCACTTGGGCACGGGTAAGGAAAGATAAAATGAGCAAAGACATGGTACGCAACAGTGCTGCAGGCTATACTCCAGAATGCTGGAAAAGTAGAAAGACTACTGGCCTTTTTTAATTTATTTTTTTCCTGCCGGTCTCTCCATAGAATGGTACGATCCTAGTCCCTGCAGGTACGATCCTAGTCCCTGCTAGGAATTCCTAGGAAATATTCCAATTCCTGGGCGTGCAGCTTCCAAGAATAAGACAAGAGAATAGAACCCAAAGCCGAATTCAAGTCCCGGGGATGAGGCTCTGATAGCACACCGACATGGGTGTGGATTCTCGCACAGTTTTATTAACTGTGACTTGGAGAAAGTTGCATAAAACCTGAGCCACCGTTTTGCATTTGTAAGTAGGTCGAACACGCTTAACTCACAAGGATGTGGCCCAGCACCGTTTCCCATGGAAGATAATTTAACAACACGAACCCCCAGCTCGCGGCTCTGTGCTGACGTTTTATTGCCACCTAGCCTGGACTGAGCAAGTAACATGGAACCGGGTTGACCTTGGGCTGTCAAACGTCGTGTGCTCCATCCAATCCTTTATTCAGCCACTCGCATCGCTCTCCTCCGGAGGGGGACTCTGCTAGGAGTCATTATCACGCTTCCTTTTTTTGGCACAAAGATGCTATTCTCTGTGCACCTGAAAAACAGTTTGTTTTTGGCAAACTGCAAATGAAACACCTGCCTGCGAAATACATATGGGAGTCGGGCAGCGGCTCAGATGTCGGCCGCACATTCCGCCTGGCAGTTCCTCTAGGTGTAATGAATTGGGGAAAATGTGTCTTTTACAGAAACGTGCTGGCTTTCCAGAGCAGGAGCAGGTAGAGGAAAACACGAGGAAGCGGATCACTGCAGCACCTGTGTTTGCTCAATCCTCGCCAAAGCACCAACCTGATGGGTGTTTGCAAGCAGAAGTAGAAACATGGGCTGCGAGAAAATAAATGAAAATCTGCTTGATTTCAAACTCCCAAAACAAATGTGCAGCAAGTTGTGAAAACATAAAAATACCCCCAGGAGCACTAGATGAGTCCCAAACAACAGCCCTGGTTTCAATGTTGTCTTGGTAAAGATTTTTTTTTTTTTGAGAATTCCTAGAACTTTCAACAAATGCGATTCCAGTCTGTGGTACCTAATGAAACATTTTGCTGTTTATGTGTCATGATTAAGAATTGTGAATGGATGGGCCAGAAATAAGGAATTACATTTCTTTAATGTATTCAAGCAGAGACAATATTATATTTGTTTTATTAAAAATTCACAGGGAGCCGGGGCAGCATGGCTCAGTGGTTGAGCCTCGACCTATGAACCAGGAGGTCACAGTTCGATTCCTGGTCAGGGCACATGCCCAGGTTGCAGGCTCGATCCCCAGTGAGAGGCAGCTGATCCATGATTCTCTCTCATCATTGATGTTTCTATCTCTCTCTCCCTCTCCTTTCCTCTCGGAAATCAATAAAAATATATTTTTAAAAAATTCATAGTGAATCTTGGTACTTCCTACACCAAGCGCATGCATTAGAATCAGACACACCTGGTCACACTGCTTATTAAGTATTTACAATTTAAGAAGTTACTTTCTTTTCCAAGCCTCGGTACCTTGACATTGACCATAGCACATTCAGCTTCCACTTGACACTTAATTTTTAGTTGACAGAAGCCTATAATTTTTCATCAGTTTGGAAGATCTTAAATACAGAGTATCTCAATGTAATAGAGAAGAACTCTACATTTTTAGGAGAAGAAAACTACCTACAAATGTTTTAAGATGTATTTATTTTTTGACTGCATGTCCAAATACTTCTCGATGACAGAAAAAGGGAGTAATCAAATTGATAACAAATATGAAAAGACCTGTGAAGGGATAGAGCCATGACTAAAATAATTTATCAAAAATAATTCCCAGTTTCCATTAGATGATTCAAGGCCTATGGGCTAGTAGAGTATTTACAGGTTTGTTTATATAAAATCTTGCAGGAAATATTTTCAGAAAATTTAGTTTTAAGATGAATAATGAAAAGGTCCATGACACTATTTGGCAAGGAGAGAGGGGTCACGATCAGAGGGTGGACCAGGAAGGAAAGCTAACAGCCGGGCTGTTTTACTCCCTCCTACGTGGGGACTGCACAGGCAACCACTGAATTAGCCCAGACCGCCTTGAGAATAAGCTGATAGCGTTGACAAATGGAAAGATACTCGAGAGTTCTTTTGAATAATTGCATTTTGGCAAGAAAGGACTTGTCTATCTGGCTCTCTTATTGTGTAAACAAACCCAGAATTTAAGGAGTAGTAGAACGTGGCCAGCTGGAGAACGAAAGTTTAGCAGCAGATGGAGTGAAAATACGAAAACACACCTTTATCTAACTGCAGTGTTATGGACACATGGTTCAGCGCCCCTGTTTTTATCACCCCAGTGTGGGAGAAAGGAACACTTAGAATCTGCTTCCGATGAGTTTGGGCCTCTCTCCAAAGAACTTGGAGCTGCTGTTTGTTTGAGTCCTTTGTATACTCCCTAAAGTTTGGTGTTGGAGATGATCTATGATGTATGGGAGTTGTTTTTGACAATTCAGTCATTTTATGGTAATGTAGCAACCTTGGTTTAGCATCAAAAAAAAAAATCAATGAAAATTACCACATTAATAGAATAATGGAGGAGATATATCTAATTGTTCATCTCCATAGATGCAGGAAAAGTATTGACAAACTTCAATACATATTCATGACAACAATATGTAGGTTAGAAATATTGAAATCGAAAGGCACTTTCTCAGTTCAATGAATATGTTTTTAAAAGTCTATAAATAGGGCCATACTTAATGGTGAAATATTGGCTACTTCTGCCTAAGATTAGAATGTCTGATCTTGCCACTTCTTTTCAACATTGTACTAGGTATCATCGCCCCTGAACAATTGTAGTAATAGCAAGGAAACCACAAACCATAGAGATTGGAAAGGATAACTGTAAGTAGAAAATCTGAAACTACCTACAACAAAATTACTATAACTAGTAAGAAAATTTGCCAGTGTCACGGAACCAAGGAAAATATACAAGAATAACTCTATTTTCATATACTGGTACTTACTCATTGGAAAACAAAAATTTAAAAATACCATTTAAAATGACATTTGATATAAAGCTAAGTTCCTATGTTGAATAATATTCTCATCCCATAGGGTAAAGAAGAAAGGAAGCACTAATTTGCATACTCATTATACATTGACAGAATAACATAGGGTAATGTGGACTGCAAAGTGTTGAGATTTTAAATCAATCGAAAAGATAACATTTAAGACCAAAATTTTCCAACCATGATATTCCCTAAAGTCTAACTTCATAGACTGAATAAAACAAAATAATTTGTCAGTCAGTTTAGAGTGCAATTTTTTAGTACTTGTTAGTAGGTAGGCAGACTACCAATATTTCAGATTTATGTAGGACAGATATGAGATGTGAGTAATTTAGGGCTAAAATTTTACTTCTGAGCTTTTTCTTAGTGTAATGTCCATGATTGTCTAGAGATTTGCATCAAAAGATCAAAATAATGAGGTGATTATGCACAGATTCAAAATTTCAATCATACCATCTGTAGGTGGTCTCCTAATGAGATCTTCACTGCCTAACGGGAATGAGAAATCGGCCGGCTTGTTTCTTGCAAAATTAGAGGAAATAATACATCTAGGATAGTTTCTCCAGTCATGAAATTAACTTTTGTTATCATTTCTCTCAAATAATTAGCTCTTTTTAAACATGAAAATACGTACCGCAAAGGTAAATCTAAGAGGTTATTTGTAATGTTGCATACACATCATATAATTAAACATATAATTATGTTTCTGAAAATTTATAAATTATATAGAACTCTCATTTATCCAATTTAATCTTGATTTACAAAAATTTTACTTATAGACATATTTTAAAGTAGCTATAGAGGAAATGGTAGAGAGCTTGTACAGTCTTTTTGGTTTTGTTTTTTGTTACTCCTCATCCAAGGATATTTTCCCACTGATTTTTAGAGAGAGTAGAAGAGAGAGGGAAAGACAGAGAGAAACATCGATGTGAGAGAAACACATCGATGGGTTGCCTCCTGCAGGAGCCCCAACCAGGGCCCGGGCTAGGGAGGGGCCTGCAACCAAAGTACATGCCCTTGACCGGAATTGAACCCAGGACCCTTTGGTCCGCAGGCCGACTCTCTATCCACTGAGCCAAACCGGCTGGGGTGAAGGCTTGTCATTCTTTTTCACTTTGTCCTGTGTTGCTCAGCCAGAAGAATGACCATGATTGACTGATCATTAGATTTTGCAGGGGAAATAGCCCTCAGGCCTTAACTCCTAGGAATAGGTTTCCCTGTGGGTTATGATTTGTTCTGCTACAGTGAGGACTAAGAACTCAGCATATTGTTAAATAAATTGTCAAGTCCTAGTGTCTTAGGGCAATGATTATCGATCAACCCATTTAGTAGTTAAAGTGAATATATTCCCTGCAGAAACGAAGGGAGAGCTTACTAATATAAGCCACTCAAAGAATTCAGAATTTGGAAGACAAAAATATCCTTAAAAGAATAGTCTTTGGTCACAGATCACGAGCACCCCCAGAGCATCTATCAAAATAAACTTCAGAAAACTTTGGGAGAATTATTTCTAAGATTTGGGTAACACAACATTCCTGTCGAATATAAGTTTGTATTCCACTGAATACAGTGTGGGATTTTTAAATTATGAATAGCGACAGTTGATGATTTTAACCCCTAGAAAGTGAAATAAATGGCATCAATGATACAAGGGATGGGAGGGAACATTCTGTTAGTCATGGACATGCACAGAGGGGCAAAAACTTGAGTCTCCCGATGCACACATTCGTAGCTGCGGATGAGCAAGCTGATGATGTGCTTTGTGTTTCAATTCCTATACTGAGAACAAGTGTCTTTTTAAAGTCTATTTAGCCTGGCTGATGTGTCTCAGTGGTTGAGTGTCGACCTATAAACCAGGAGGTCATGTGTTCGATTCCTGGTCAGGGCACATGCCCAGGCTGCGGACCGATCCCCAGTAGGGGGCGTGCAGGAGGCAGCCGATGGATGATTCTCTCATCATCGATGTTTCTCTCTCTCTCTCCCTTTCCCTTCCTCTCTGAAATCAATAAAAGTATTTTTAAAATAAAAATAAATCTTTACTGCCACTTTTTCTCTTTTTTTTTTTGCATTTTTTGTGCCTTTTGTTGGTGACTTTGCTGTTTAAGATGTTGCCCCGGAGGGGAAGTGTAAGAAGGCTGTTAGAGCAATGCCGGATATGTTTCAGATGTCCATTGATAAAATCCGGACCCACGAGAGAACTGAAGCACGTGGAGTTAAATAGCTGACTCAGGTTACATGGCTCTAACTGGGGGAACTGGGACAGAAACTTTCTTACACGTTTGCCACTGAGTTATATGAGAACTCGTCCTCTCCAGTAGAAGCAGAAATTAGAAGAGGAACACATTTTATCTTTTTCTGCAACTCAAAATATATGTATTGTCACATCAGTAATTCTTATTTTTTTAAGGACAACACATTATGTTGAGAAACAAACAGCAAATTCAAAAGTTTTTATGTGTTTGGAATTATTGGATTTTTAATTATGTCAACTTGATTTTTAATATTTTTACTGTAAAAATCTTCAGTTACACGAATAGTTTTTGTCTTTTGTTTTATTGTTTCCACTAGATGTTTAGCACACAAATCAATTAAGGAAATTGGAACCCGGAACTTATTAAGTACAGTATTGTGTTTAACTGAACTTTACTGATTTTACTCTGACACCTTGAGTTAAACATATTAAACAAAAATCCACGTTGCTATCTTCATTATTTAAAGTAATTAGGTAATTGTTGAGATGTAACGTGTTTTATTAAAGAATTACTATCGTGAGCATAAATCAGATTTGGATCCCCATCTCTGTTCAGTGCTGATAAGCTTACTGAACAGCTCTAAGAATAGGCAAAATAATTCACCAGCAGAGTACAACAGTAGGAGAATTATCTCATTTATTTAGATGATAACTTGGCTTTCTTGCGTGAAAGTAATTTTGTGGGTATATGGCTGTGAAACAATGTATTACATTCCTTTCCCAGTAGAATCACAAAAGGGAAACAGGGCACGTGAAATCAATTTCAGCTTTCAGTTGTGCAAAAAAATTTTTTTTCCAAACTTCATCTTTAATGAACTCATGACATTTCATTTCCATTAGTAATGAGTTACATTTCTGGAATGAGTCAGCGCTCTTCAGAAATTACACTTGCTCTCTAAACATCTTAATCTGTAGGTTAAACCAAATATTAAGAGCATGTGACCTATTTTGCACTTTATTATCTAATTTATGAAAATTAATTTCAAACATGCTAAATTACTACTAAGGACACTGACATGGTGGCTAGGCATCGCCACCTGTATAAAAATTCACTGTATGTGAAACTATAAGAGGATTCTGAATTTCTAGCACAGAACCATGCCAGGCGGTTCTGGTGGTCCTTTGAAAAGGAGAAGATATTCTACAGAAACCTTAATGCCTTACCAAGTAGTCAGAGAAATTCTCATGTCATTCTAAATTCTCCGCATATAAATATATATACACCAGGGTTTCTGCTCATTCTCAGAAAATCAGAGGAGCTTTTTACTTCTGGGTGAAGGATTTTAGAGTGTGTGGATGGAGGGGTGCAAGGGGAGAGAGTAAGGGAAACATAGGCAGAGTTTAGACAGCTAAGTTTTTCCTGTAGTGACCTAGCCTTGTTTTCACCAAAAACGTTGAAATAACCTTCAATTGCAAACAAGATGGAATTGGACCCACACAGAGGGAAAGATTAGATGTGAGGAGGCCCTAAGCACGCGGCCCGCTGGGCGCGCAGCAACCACCGGTGATGGGGTGTCCAGTCGTATTCAGGAGCAGCGTCCTGTTGTGATGGTGCAACCTGGGGGCACATAAGTGTACTTGAACCTCCTGCGAGGAACAAGGACACGGACACAGGAACCTGCATTTCTTTCCCCGTGAAATGCGTTCACTGAATGTAAACAACCATCGTTATTAGGACAGAAGGAAGGGTGGACGGGCCATGGGGCAGTGCATCTCCGCAGGGATCCTATTTGGGCTCATGGTAGTTGAATTCCTGGCAGGTTTTCTGTTTTGCTCAAAAAGATAGCCCATCATAAAATGACCAGGCAAATATTTAGTGAAAAGGTAAAGGGTTCCAGGAGCTTCACTAAGCACTGTGTATGTGATGAGTACAGCGCAGTAGGCAGGACCTCACATGTATGGGTGCAGGAATGGGAGACAGCCGCCAATCTCTCCCACTTTCAGATGTCACACCCCAGTTGGACATTTGTTTGGGAGCCGACCTACAACAGACCTGCCCACAGTCTTTGCCTTAGACTCTGCTGGGACCCTTTTTGGACAACTGCTCATGTTGGGGAGGGACATAGGTGTGAACATCTCCAGGATAAGCTGTGCCTGTGATAGACCATCATGTCAATGGATTAAGACTTGTACTTTTGCCTGGCTGGCGTGGCTCAGTGGTTGAGCATTGACCTATGAACCAGGAGGTCATGATTCTATTCCTGGTCAGGGCACATGCCATGGTTGTGGGCTGGATCCCCAGTGTGGGGCGTGCAGGAGGCATCCAGTCAATGATTCTCTCTCATCATTGATGTTTCTCTCTCTCTCCCTCTCCCTTCCTCTTTGAAATCAATAAGAAAATATATATTTTTAAAAAGACTTGTATTTTCTCACCCCAGGTGAGCCAGTAGTGAGAACACCTAGGAACCTCTCCCAGGGACTGTCACAGAAGGACAAAGCCCGTGGTCTCTAACACTGCACGACACAGGTGTGTTTCTCAGCAGTGCCCCATGGAGTCCTCATGGCAACAGTGAGGCAATCAGGTGTTCATGTAGATGTGCTTTCTAAGAACATGTCTCATTGAATTTTAGAGAGAGAGGAAGAAACATGGATGTGAGAGAGAAACATCAAATGATTGCCTCCTTATGCACCCTGACCGGGAATTAAACCAACCTTTCAGTGCTCGGTACATCGCTCAACCAACTGAGCCATACTGGCCAGGGCCCAACTTATATGTGTTTTTGAGGGCATTTAAGACCAGGGGAACTTGAGCAACCTACAAACACATAGTGTCTTCCAGAGTAAGGGCCATTTACCCAGACAAATGCTAATCCTTACCATTATTTTCTCTATGGAATTCAAATGCCATCACCACTGCTATTAATAGTAAAAGTAATGTGCACTTCCAAAGTTATTTGGAGGTTTAAATACATTAATCATTAAAAATGCTTAGAACAGCACTTTGCACAGAGTAAGCAACTATATAAATGCTGACTGCTATTCCTGTTGTCACATGTCAGTGTTATCATTATGTTAAGGAAATGTTTATGCCTTTCTGTCATTTTTCATCAAAAGTATAATAATCAGTTGAGGCATGAATGTGATTAGAGCCAGATCATAAAGTATCTTTGGACATTATCTGCTGTTAGTAGACACATATGAGTTTTAATTTTAAGAAAATGACTCCTGGGAGCCTGCAGATGGAATTATGTGTAGGAGTGACTATGAGCAGAGACTCTAGTCAGGAAAAGTCTAGTTAAATTGTGAATGGAAACATCATAAAATCCTGAAGTGAGGCAGTGGAATGGAAACTGCTGGGGCTGGGGCAGATTTCTCAAATATTCGGGAGAAAGATTCGACCCAGGGGACATGGTGGATGAAGCTCCTGGAACAGCTGTTGGATGGGGTCTGAGACTGAGTTTTCCTTAATACCAACCACTCCATCTCTGTTTTTAACTGAGTAGCTAGTGTGTTCCCAGCACTGTGATGGGTTCTTTACTCTCGATTCTATCTTCATCATACTTAGAGGGGTCACACCAACTATAGTAATTTCACGTGAGAGATTACAATTTAGAGAGGATAAATAATCACAGGTCATACACGAAGTAAGTGTCTGAGTCAGGGTTGAAACCCACGATTGTCTGATTAAAAATATATAGGTCTAATCGCACACCACTATGCTTGTATGACCAGATTAGGCAATGTAATTAGAAAGATAAATATCCCACTTAGAAAAGAGTTATGCAAAGCAGTATGTAATTAAGTAAAAAAAAGTAAGTTTTGCAGAGTAATCAAATGATTATGGGAGTAACGTTGATAATAATTAGAAGTGATAATTGATAATAATTAACTGTGCTAGGAATAGTCAATGGAGTGTTAAAGAGCAGAGATACATTTATCTGAACCTTTAGCGATGGGTAGATTGGGTAAGAATCTTCCAAAACAGAATAGACTGCATCATCGATCAGTTGTCTTCGACACACTGTTGATCTCTACTGAGCACGATTTTACCTCTGTGATTACATGTTTTATTGTCATGTCGTCATCCTTATTTCTGGACTACAATTATTTGTTCTTGATAAATCAGAAAGCATTAATCATCTTGCAAAGTTGAGATGTTTTCTAATTAAATATAAAGAATCTATTCTCTCCATTCATAGCTGTGTTTTATTTTGTAGAGCTCAGTGACATTTAGTAAATTAAAAGGGGTTACTATTTGGAGTTATTTGTTTTGTTTTTTTTTTTTACTGTATTTTTTATTATTGATAGTATTACAGACATCCCCCTTTACTCCCTCCTCCCAGCCCCCAGGTCTTCACTACTGTACTGCCCGTGTCCATGGGCTGTGCCTGTAAGTATCTAAGTTCTTTGGTTTATCTCTTCTCGTCCCCGCAACCCCACATGGAGGTATGTGAGTCTGTTCCATGGCTCCCTGCTTTCGGGTCTTATTTTGTTGGCCAATTCATTCTGCTCATTAGATGCCACAATAAGTGAGATCATGTGATATTTGTCTTTCTCAGGTTGGCTTGTTTCACTTAGCATAATATTTTCCAGGTTGGAGTTATTATTTGAGCCAAAATAACCAGAAAGCTTCCCTAAACAGCAGACAACAACCATCATAGTATACAACCTCCTATTTAAAGGCGTTCACCTAATAAAACGCAATGGCCTTTAGTAGTCAGCGCTTTGAGTCTGATCGTTGTAGAAGCCAGCGTGTTCCAAGTTGAGATTCCTTTCCTAGCTCCGTGTCTGCGCACCCACCTGACAGCCGGCCTGTGAGTTCTTGTCACAGCTGGATGGCGGGCGCCCATCTGAGAAATAGCAAACGCAGGGACCTGGGCAGATGGGAGGCTCTCATGATGGTTTCCCCTACTTAGGGGGTGGCCAGTTAACGGAGGAGTTTGGTTCTGATACTGAACTAGTTGCATGCAACATCTTGGCTGAAGTCACCCATGAGAGCTGCCATCTCAGCATTCCCAACTGTTCGTGATGCCTGAGTTCTCCCTGCTCTTCAGCTCCCACTTGGAAAATGAGTCTTGGTCGCAACAAAGGGCCTTTTTTTTACCCTCTTTTGGTGTGTGTGTGTGTTTTATTCTTTTTTCTTTTATTGATTACTTTTATACTGAAGAGGAAAAATATCGGCTTATGGGTGGGAGCAGGAGGCCTCTAATAGTGATCATGAAAAGAAGCTGCAATTTATAAAATAAATACCCAGTTTCAAGTGTTGCAATTTCACAGGTTTTCCAGGAAAACCTCTCATCATATTTGATTAATTATCTCTCATTAGGAAAAGTCAAGTTTGACTGAAATTATGAACACCTGCCTGACTCATATTCCTCATTTTAAAAAGTTCAGGATAGATCATTTGGGTTCTCTCTGCCTCCCCACTCCCAAATGTCAAGGATTCTTTCTAGAATGGGACCAATTATGAGACAGCACCCATCCATGTTTGATTTTTAATAAAATTTAATAAAATTTAATAACCCTATAATCAATTTTTGTTGTTTTTTGGAATCTGAATTCAGATCAGATATTTTTTTTCTTAAGAAAAGTAATACTTTGAAAGTTGAACATGTAATTTTAAGAGCAGTGTTTTTATTTTCTTGACTTATTGCTCAATTGGAGCCAGATTTATACTTTATATGCATTCAGACCACATATAGAAACTGATTTTCTATGAATGTTCATATTTTAGCTCTTTGTGGTCACTTTTTAAAGTTCTGAATGAGTAGGATGATGTCCAAGCACTTTTTAAAATTGTCATCTTGCCCTGGCCAGGTGACTTGGTTGGAGCATCATCCCGTATACCTAAAAGTTCCTGGTGCTATCCCAGGTTGAAGCACATACACGTTGTTTCTCTCTCCCCCCCTTACTCTCTCTCTAAAATCAATCAAAACATGGCCTTGGGTGAGGATTTAAAAAACAGTGACTTTGCCATAGCTTTATCCTTATTTAGTATCCAAATTAGTATTATGTAAAGCTAAAATTACACACTATTTAAATTCATGGCTGACACTAAATTGCGAGCAGTTGTTAGCTGAAAAAAGAACAGGAACACAAAAGTGTTATCATGATATAGAAATGTGAGAAGGAAAAAGCAGCTTAAAGAATGTGCAACTTCAGGAAATGTGATTTCTTAGTGGAGAGAGTTCCTGGTTGGTTTTTGGTTTTGTTTGTTACCTGTCTTTGGCCTTATCAGGCCAGTGTGTGCTTGTAAAAATCCTGATTAGATCCCTGCAAAATAAAGCACGGCAACGGTTATTTCACTCGGAGCTCTGGAAAATGGGGAGCCTTGGTCGCCACTACAAACACCTTCCCCGCGTAAGAGCATGTGGAGTAAATTACACCTATTCCTCACTGCGCGGAGGGCTTGCTTTCTTTAGGTTGCACTGAAGGTGTAATTTATTTCTAAGCATAATTCCATCTTTTCACTTGGGACAATGCATGAGATCTTTAAGAGGGGATCTGCAGCCCACAGCTTTTGAAATTAACTCGACTTGTATTAACCAATAACATTGATATTTGCCTGAACTTCACTATGAAAGCTGATTTAGGAATTACTAGGGAAACTCATATTGTACTTCTTGATTTTCCCCCTATAGTTATCTCAGTCAAAAGCATGAATAAAAATCTAAACAAACAGCATAAGCTTCTATGGTTATTGGGATAACAATATGAGTAATAATATCAAAATAGTAAGTGTTGATATGTTAAGCAATTATGAGAAAAAACTGTACACAGCACACATGTAAACAAATATATATGTATATATATACATGTGTATATATATATAGAGAGAGAGAGAGAGAGTGTAAGAGAGAGAGAGATGATAAAAAATAATTCTTCATTTAAATATAAATTTAAAAGAATAAGTTCATGTGATGAAATGATGAGAAAGTCAGGGCATTTCACAAATTAAGTAGGTAATTTTCTAAAATAAAAAATTTAAGAGTTGAGCTATAGGATAATTAATCACAAAGTGATACAACCTTAAAACAGTAAATAATCTTAGAGTTTTGGGCTAGGAGTTTTGTGGCCAAGAAATAACTGAATTATAGTTTATAGCAGCATTAACATTAGAACTTAAGTATTTTGATTTACATTCTGATGCTATAGTCACTGTACCCCGTGGCCAATATTGTCCTTACACCTGGATATTAATAACCTTTCACTAAAACGTGCATTGCTCTTTAACACACTGGAGCAGGGATCAATCTGTCAGCCATGGAAATACCAACCTTTCCCTCAGCAACTCCCTGCAGATCACAATGAACATTATCCAAGTGATGGAGACTAGAGTGCATTCTAAACTAATTTTTCTTAGTGGCTAATACGATAAAATGCACTAATCCTTAAATTATTGGACCCACATTCTAAAGTACTAGCTACATTTCCTGGGTTAATGCAAATGCCTGACCTAAAGCTTAATATGAAATTCTGTGTTTTCTTTATAATCTATTGTGTATTTTTTTTCTGTCTACATGCTCTGAAAATTTATTAATTTCATTTTCCTATAATGTCCCATAAGTAGGACATGCTATTAATTTATTTTCTTTTCGAGATGAGTAATTTGATATTGAGAATATATTTGCCATTTGCCCAGGGATTGTTACATGGTTAAACATCGTTAATATTATTACAGGAGCTTCATAGAGCAGATCAGAATGAGGTTTCTTATCATCCGTATAATTATATCAAAGACACTTTATTTAGTGCCTCTTTCCACTGTGGGGTCTTATTTTTATTACCGAGGCAGTGTGGGAAAGGTTTTTTCTAATTTATCCCACATTTTACTTTCAACATGAGGTGCTAAACCTATTGAACCGTAGACCTTCCGTGAACTGATCTCTTCACTTGCAGTATTTACCGCTCCGGTAAATTAGGTGAACATAATAACCAGCTGTCGACCTCCAGATGCAAGGGAGTCGAGCAGCATAAATTGCCAGCCTTTCAGACACACGCGTTCCGACGCCTGCATCTGAGAATTTGGTCTACCGATGCTGTGAATAATATCATACTGTGGAAACTAATTTCATGCCATCTTGTTTTATTTATTTAAAAATAGAGGGATATTTGTGATAAAAGTTCAAGCAGAGTGGCAATACTATCCAAGGTTTTTAAAAAAGTATTTTGTCCAATAGAAGTTTACATTTTAAATTACTTCCAGTAAATCCGGCTGGAGTGGCTCAGTGGTTGAGCATCGACCTATGAACCAGGAGGTCACGGTTTGATTCCCGGTCAGAGCACAGGCCCGGGTTGCAGGCTTGATCCCCAGTGTGGGGCGTGCAGGAGGCAGCCAATCAATGATTCTCTCTCATCGTTGGTGTTTCTATCTTTCTCTCTCCCTCTCCCTTCCTCTCTGACATCAATAAAAAATAGGTTTCTAAAAATTACTTCCAAACAAATTGTATGTCAAGTGAGAGCCTCCATCGCTTAATATAATCACCTGTATATAGCTTAGAGCAGCGGTCACCAACCGGTGGTCTGTGGACCACTGGTGGGCCGTGAGGTCTGAAAGGTTGGCAACCACTGGCTTAGAGTATTGTCCATTCATTGAGTCACAGGATTGTTTATACTTTAGTTTTCACTTTGCCAGTGAATAAGTAGCCAGAATATTTTAAGTTGGAAAGGTTGGTTCCTGAATAGTGTTGATTGAAAAAATGTGGAACATAAATGACTATGGCAAGTCAACTCAATGACCAGGGAAAGGAAGTTGTCTAAAATATAATTTCTTTAAGTTCCTACATATGTTTAGAGGCAAAACAGTGCTTCACACACACAGGCACACACACGCACACACACAAAACAATTGGGTTGCCTCTAAGGTGCAAGGAATAAAATGAGAGTAAGTGCAGGTTGGATGAATCCAACTATCAGAAGATAGACTCACCTCAGAAGAGGCGCTGCATGGAGTCGTGGCTCAGTTGAGGGAGCACTGCTCCGGCAACAGTGATCAACGTGAAGGGCAAAGGTGAGCAGAAAGGATGGAGTCATTATTGACATGCCCACACTTGCCATTGTGGAACTGCGCCTTCATTGGAAAAATGGATGATGGTACAGCTATAAATAGATTGATCAATAAATAGAAAAGCTGACGGAGGCAGTCAGGGCCGGTTGGACTTCCCCAGTGAGTGTGCAACTGGAGCACAAGACTCGGCGGACAGTCGCGCCAGGAGGTTGTGTGATTGACAGGACAGCATCCCAGAATCATGCAGGTGTGCGGGGTGATTCCACAACCACTCTATCATGGTGCTAGTGGTTTCCTTAAAACAGAACTATTCTCACAGCCGTGACTGGCAGTGTCATGTAAAAAGAGGGGTTTGAAATGGGGGCATTTTACAAAATTCCTCCTTTCAGTTCTAAAGAAACAAAAGTGAAGTAAAAAGCAGCGGTGGAATAATGCCTGGACTCATTGCAGAAGGCGAGTGGGGAAGGAGAGGCAGCCATAGCACCCGAGTCCTGACAGACAGACCGCTGGCTCCACAGCCTGACCCCTCACACATGCTCCCGCCCTGGATGCACATGGAACCCAGCTCTGTGTGCCAACAGAACGTTGGCTTAGGGAGCTGTCCCTGGCGCAGTAACACTCACAAAAACAAAACAAGGAGAAGCAAATTCTAAGGCATCGTCGTCTCGGGAAGGTGCAGAGCTAATTTTTCTGGTTAAGCCGGAATTCTCCCCTAAGGAACTCATCATTGGAAAGTTATAGTAAAAGGCCTGGATGGCTGTCACAATAATAAACTGTGATTTTTTTTCACTAATAACTTGTATGACTGTATAAGAGACATCTCTTTCAGCCCACATCTCTCAACAAGATCCTGGATTAAGAATTCAGGCTTTTCATAAATCACTATATAGACATAATTAAAGAACCATCAACTTCTTTTTTTTAAATATATTTTTCTTGATTTCAGAGAGGAAGGGAGAGGGAGAGAGAGAGAGAGGTCAGTGATGAGAGAGAATCATCCATTGGCTGCTTCCTTGCACACCCTACACTGGGGATCCAGCCACAACCCTGGGCATATAGCCTGACCGGGGATCGAACCGTGATCTCCTGGTTCATAGATCAACACTCAACCACTGAGGCATGCAGGCTGGCTGGGCAAACCATCAGCTTCTTATATGCTCAGATTCTCATGAATTATTGCAAGACTCTGGTGAAATCCTATGAAGAGAGGGAATATTTACTCCTAACAACAACAACAATACTTCACCTTACCTGAAAATATAATTTCTAAAAGAGTTTGAATTTTTAAAATCATATCAATCCATATTTTCCTACTCTAAGCAATGAATTAATTTTGTCAGTTTCTATTATTTTTTTTTTGCCTGTATGCTCTTTCTCTCTCATTTATTTTTTAAATATTTTTGTTGATTTCAGAGAGGAAGGGAGAGAGAGAAAGAGAGAAACATCATGATGAGAGAGAATCATGGATCGGTTGCCTCCTGCACGCCCCCCACTGGGGATTGAGCCCGCAACCAAGGCATGTGCCCTTGACCGGGGATCAAACCTTCTGGTTCATAGGCCGACGCTCAACCACTGAGCCACGCCAGCGGGGCTCTTTCTCTCCTATTGAGATGTCAGATAATCTCCTTCAGAACTCCACTATTTTACACATAAATAAAATGTTGTAGCTGCTGTGGGTTGAAAATCAACTGCTCTCTGATAGAATCTGCCTTAATTAAGGGTGGGAGGCAGGAAGGTAGCCCCATGCAATGAGGCCCCAGGCGTCAGTGCACCCGGCTTCCCTGTGGGCTGGTCTTCACGTGGAGCCGAGATGATTGGCCGCTTCCTGCAAGGAGGGCTGGCTGGTACTTTGCCATGAAAAGTGGTTTGCAAGGATGACATCCTCTTCAGACTGAGTTTCACCGAGCGGCACACTTCTCTTCAAGTGTGTGTGCGCCTGGGGATCACTGTCAGCATCGTCTTCGCGGATCCTCACGGCAGGAAAGCAGGCCACGCAGGGGGGAGAGCGCAGCTTCTGGAAGGAGAAAACAACTCGTTTCTCTTATTAGGAAGCTCAGCTGAGTGAAACCACGCCGGGTGCCTGAAGGGCTCTGTTGGTGTATTTCCCCCAAAGGACACGTATGGCTGTGAAGTAGAAACAAGTAAATCTGTCCGCATCAGATTGTCTCACGTACATAAAAACTGCATACAGATGGAATCTAAATCACTCATTCAGACCTCATGGAACCCTTGCCAATTGTGAAAAGTATCGCAGTATATCATAGAAATCGACTAGGAAACATACCAAAATTCTGTTGGTGAAGTAAAAAGCAGTGTGCTCAATACACAACAATTGTTGGGGGGAAATAAATCTTAAATATTTACCAGTGTTGCACATTTTGTTACATAATTTTATTTCATATGCTTGCCAAATAGCAGTGGATTACAGAATGGCTATAAATCTTCCGTAATTAAATAAGACTTAATATGTGTGTATGTTGTATTATTAATTAAACTACTATAAATCAGCATACATGCACATATCTGTAATTGTCCTTAATTTGAATTTTAAAGGCGGAATTTATATATGGCACTGTCTGTCACTTTAAAGATGATAATATACTGTCTGTACCCCAAATTCAGCCTGTTGTTCTGCCATTGTATTTTCTCACCAGTAAAATCTGATGCTTCAAGTTTATGAGAGTCTCTCTCTCTTTTCTGTAAACACTGTGTCCATCTCAGGCGATGAGCAAATGTGCATTCTTTTCCCTCTCTGTGACATTTCCTTAATGATTGGAGGTCCGCTTTGTGCATATCTCACACGTCTTTTCTTCATCTTACTTTTCTATGTGAGAAGGCTCAATTGAAAGCTTTACTTTGACCTACATTTTCTCCAACTTAAGAACGACTTCATGAAGGATGGTTCCGCTAAGAACAGAAGTTCACTGGCACATTAGTATCACTAAGAAGGAATTAGAATTATCCTTCATGTGAACGTAATTTCCCCAAAGAGTGGCAAGTCGGTTGAGTAGCTTTTCATGATTTAAGAACTCCCCGGAGTGGCTGAAGAGAGAGTATAACTTTGAAGAATAGAAGGGAATATTCCTTGCCTTGTAGAATTACAATAGGAAGAAAAATTGCTGTCTACCGTGCTGATTTTCTCAAACTGGCTCCGGAGCAAACAACCACAGGAACAAGAAAATTGGATGGTTTTACAATTTAACACGCCCCATTCATCAATAAATACCTTGACAATAGCATAGTTGTGGACTTTTAAACTCAAAGTCATAGGCAATGATTTTCTTCCCCTCAGAAAATTTGAGATATCAAAGAAGGCAGTGTCTGTCTACTTTGAGAAAACAGGGCTGCAAGCTTCTCTTTGAATTAAATCACAAAGCAAAAATATTCCATCCGCAGTTTGTAATACTAATACAGATACACTGTGCAAAAAGCTTTCTGAAATACAGGTGAATATCTAAATAGAGGAGGTGCTAATATTCATATTTTGCCAGTATGCTTATGATGTAAATTAATATTCTTGTCCTTTCTGATTATTTTCTTCTTGATACCTTCCACCAAGCAATTGAATAACTCCATTAGGTATTTGCTTTTTCATCTGTCTTTTCTCCCCATTTCTCTTTGAGGAACTCTTGATTCAATAACGCATCATGTTCAATGGCTGATGATTCCGTTGTGACCTCTAAGTCTATACTTTCTCATTTCTAATCCATGTAACATATTTCATCAAGATTATCAGTTAACATAATTTAGATGTAAATACCATTTATAGGGTTACAACTCTGGCCTAGGCATGCTTACTAATAGATAAATAGCAGCATGTATCATTCCAAAAGTTGCCCAGTTTTGTTGGTAAATTATATGGTGACCCTAATTTATAAGCAAGCATGCCAGGCCCAAACCATACTTATGAAATTCCACTACAGGTTTTGCAAGTACATGATCACACAATTATATTCATTATAGCTGGAGTTTTTTCTTTGTTTGTTTTTGGATCTTCCATTGCATCTAAGAAAGTTTCTTGGATCGCTCTGAATTTACAGTATTTTTCCATTCTCCGGCAGAGAATATACAAAAAACTGAAGTACATGTATAATTTCTACAAATCTTACATACAGGTACACATGATGCTCATTCTACCTTACCTTATAGCTCTGGCTCTGACATTAATGAATTACATGAGCACGGGGAAGTCATGTGAACATTTTGAAATTAAACTTATTCACCTATATAAATGTGATTAGATTAGGTTATCTCTTCACTTTGCAGTGTTTTGGTTGTTTGTTGTTCTATGGGCAAGAAGAGAAAAATAAACTTGAGGACTCATGAAGTTCATGTTAGCCCTTCTATTGACCTTTGATAACCTGCTTTGGGCATAAGGAAAGTCTTTTCTTCTGTCATAAGCCCATTTTGCATTTACCTGTCAAGTTCTGAGCAAAATGCTGGCTTCTTCATGACACCTTCCCTGGATCCCAGAAAGCTGTGATTCCCACCCTTGATTCTGTGTAGGTTAAATGCATACTTTCTTGAGGTCATTTCTGACACTCTCCCTGGTATTGTAAACATGTTTGCATATTTTCCTGAGAGATTTGGCCCTCTCATTGAGTATATTACAAGAAATCAGATTCATCTCTACATCTTGTTGAACAAAATAGCCCTAAGTAAGTTTCCGTAGAAGAATAAATTGCTAACCACTCATCATCACTTCTTACTAACATTTATACTTAACCCTTTAACAAGGAATAAATTATCATATCTGTTGATAGATTTTTTAACATTTTCAAGGTAACTAGCTAGAAACAGATTCAGGTACTAGTGTAATTAGTTAACATGCATTAGATAGAACACTTGTTCAATAGCATTTCTGCAGGACTTCTTCAGATCAATTTTTCTCCTATGGATGCCTGTTGGTTATTCAAGTCTGTTGTTTTATTGTTGCCCTGCCACCAATAGAATTCTAGAGGTCACATGCATATAGATTGAGTGAATATGATATGAAACCATTCTATGCAGTCCTACTAAAGAGCAGGGGCGAAGAGGAAAGTGTTGGTAAGTGTACTCCACCAATTCCAACATTCACATTGATTTGACTCCAGGCTGAAGGCTAAAAGCATATTCAACGTATTAAAAAGCACAAATCTATTCTCCATTGTTCAGCACACCGTTATTACTACCAGTACATCATTTTCTATTCAGACTTTCACTGCAGAGAGTTTTAAGAAAATGATTGCAATCAATGGTTTAATAACTTGGGTGTAGTTCTTCTAAAATCTAATGTCTGTAGCTGAAGTAAAGGTATCGTGAGTTTGGGGGGGGGGTTGCCTCTGTTTCTTTACATAAAAAGATAATATTAACCAGATAATTAGTTCAAAAAAAATTTCCCCCAAAGTTATACCCTAACCTTAGCAACCAACAGGTACCTACTGATAGAGAAGGGAGAGGAATCAAAGGGTCGTAATTGAGTTCTCTCCTCTCATGTCCATTGCAAACCAAGATGCTCTGGATACTTGTATTTCTTTTTTTTAAAAAATATATTTTATTGATTTTTTTACAGAGAGGAAGGGAGAGGGATAGAGAGTTAGAAACATCGATGAGAGAGAAACATTGATCAGCTGCCTCCTGCACACCCCCTATTGGGGATGTGCCCGCAACCAAGGCACATGCCCTTGACCGGAATCGAACCTGGGACCCACAAGTCCGCAGGCCGACGCTCTATCCACTGAGCCAAACCGGCCAGGGCAAGGATACTTGTATTTCATTGCAGGTCTGGGTAAGATTTATTGAAAGTACTGGGTTCTGTGAGATGAAAGAAAAAAAAAGAAAGAGGAAGACAGTTTACACCACGGAAATGTCAGATCTCAAGTGTAAGATATTATTTAATTATAACAGATTAGCAATTCCAGTGTTGTCTTTGCCCCACTCTTGTCTGTGTGCATGGGCTACGCTTTTACGTTCTCTGGCTAATCTCTTCACCTTCTATTACATAGTGAATTTATATGTTGTCATTACGTGATCCCCACAATAAGTCTAGGTACCACCTGGCACCGTACAAAGGTACTGTGATTTATCAGTTATTACTATGCATTTTATCTATAAAGTAAAAATAGAGCAGACCTGTCATGATTTTAATTTGTTGCCTATAAACCATCTTGCCTGCATCTCGTCTTTTTTTCAAACTCGAATCTCCTGCAGAATTCTCTAGCAAATGGAGTTGCCCCACTCTTAACTCAATTACAACTCTAAACTCGGATTTGTATTTCCCTTTTCCTTCCTTTTGTTAGTCAAAGAATATTAAGTCACTAAGATTCTGCCTCCTTACATTCCTCCACCACCTTACTAGATTTTTAATATTCGATATCATGTTTGGAATTTTCACCAACCTCAGTATGTCCCACTATCTGTGATAGAGGATCAGATTCCTCTCCAAGTCAATGTGAAAAAAATAAATGTGTAAAATGCCAGCATGGTTCAGTGGTTGAGTGTTGATCTATAAACCAGAAGGTCACAGTTTGATTCCCAGTCAGGGCACATGCCTGGATTGTGGGCTCCATCCCCAGTATGAAACGCAAGTTCTATTTTTATTAGATGCAAGAGAAAAAAAATCACATTGCCATAAACATATTCAGGACAAATATACTATGAGAAGAAAGAAGTGTAAACATTTTATGCCTTTTTATGGAAACTATGTATACAGGTTATTAAGATAGATAATTGCTTTTACAATTAATACATCTTATATCCTGAAGTAATAAAGAAAACCGTAATTCCCCATGTCAAACACCTACATGCACATTGAACAAGCCCATTGAACACCTTAAAACTTACAACATTGTCCGGCCAGCATGGTTCAGTGGTTGAGTGTTGATCTATAAACCAGAAGGTCACAGTTTGATTCCCAGTCAGGGCACATGCCTGGATTGTGGGCTCCATCCCCAGTATGGGGCATGCAGGAGGCAGTCAATCAATGGTTCTCTCTCATCATTGATGTTTCTCTCTCTCTCCATCTCCCTTCCTCTCTGAAATCAATTTAAAAAAACACCAAACATTGATGTGCTCAGAATTGTTCAATGTGGGCCTGTAGTTTAACAACTATAACTCAAAAGTGTAAAAATTTTGCTTAGCAAATCTGTTACATTGAAGACAACGTCACTCCTGGAAAAGGTTTGTCTGTGCTGTAGCTCTGCTTTGTTTTAGGGACTTATATTAAACCGATCAGTCTCACAGAAACTTATCGATGGGCAGCAAAAGACATTTTAAAGCAGACTCAGCGAGCTTATGAAAATCATTTTTAACTTCCACGCAAAAGGAAGCAAGGGGTGCTGTGTATTTCCAAAACTCATCTTTAATCTTCCATTCAGCTTCAATAACGTTTCGTATGCAGTGATAATTAAATTTGCAGTCGCTTTCCACAGAAGAAATAAATACCAGAATTTATAATACACTTTGGAGTTGCACTCATTCAACTGAACTTTAATGATTACAGATTAAAACATGGTTCTGCTACCCGAGTCTGAGAAGAACCTGCCACGTGCACCTGTCCAGTTGCTATCGACATCGCTAGGGGTCACTGCATTTCCTGTTTCATGTTCAGGAGAAAGTACCACAGCCCCCTCACATACTGGTGCTGCATGGCTCCCATTTTCCCCGTCAAATGCCCTCTCTCCCCTCCTGCAAGCCTGTCCTGGCTCCCAGAGCAGCTTGAAGAAGATGTCACCGAGCCACCTGGCCTCTGCCTCCTCCTGTGTGTTGTTCCGTGAAAGGCACCCGCAGGAGGTGAGAAAGGAGAGTGGCCTTGAGTTATTTATTCTCTTTCTATCCGCAGTGTCTCCATGCCCTGGCTCCGCCACACCATGTCTCCACCAGCCTTCTTTATAGGATTTTCTTCTCTCCATGTTCCAGTCATCAGGCCTAGAGATGCTAAAAATGTCCTACTTTAGCAGGCCCAGAATGCTGCGTTCATTTTTGTGGTTTCCTCCTGCTCAGACAGCAATGTCTACCCGGTTCAGTATTCCATAAACCCCCCCATTTGATTCTACCATCTACACCCTGGCAGGTCCCTGACGAGTACAAGAATTAGTATGAGGAATGGCCTCAGGAAAAAAATAAATATTGCATGATGTGTTTGGTTACATACATATTTTAAGATCACACAAATAAATTCCATATGCATTATTTTAAAGCTATAATAATTGAAGAGTAGTATTGGCTCAAGTGTAGAAAAATAGACTATGGAAAAGAGAACCAAGAAACCGATCAATATAGACACAGTCTCAAGGTTTATGACTAGGAGATACTGAAATCCAGTGAGGAGAGGGTGGTGGTTACAGTAAATGTGCTGGGTAAATAGATAGCTTACAAAATAAAGTGAAAGCTAACACCTTCTCTCTCCTTCCCACAAACAACTGCAAAATAAAATGAGCTTTGTGTTAGAAAATATTTTTAATAGGTCATAAAAAGTAAAAGAATAATAAATTTGACCTTCAACTGGATATTATCCATAAAAAGAATAGTATAAGTATACTACATTTTTTCCAAAGAGGATAAGAAGAAAAATAATAAAATTGCTTGAGATTGTTAGACCAATTTTTTAAAAGCTGAAAGATTTGTTTTTTAATTCATAGAAGGCATGGGCTGACTCTCCTTTTTATGTGGGCATAAAATTAAACAATTAAAATACCTGTGGATGAGTTAATTAAGCAGTAAATTGGGATATGTGAATCCTTTTTATTGAAAAAGTAAAGAGAATCCCACCGGGAGGAAAAATATCTTTAATAATAATAAGGCATCTAGGTTCGACATGTCCTCTGTATTTTTTAACTACATTTTGCTTGTTCGTTAACTGAGTCAGCATTTCTGTGGGAGCCATTAAGAGAGGTGAGGGGTGTCACATAGCGAACTCACAGTTCTCTGCCCCAAGTGGTCCTTCCCCAGAAGATGGGTCAGGGGTGGTCCCAGGGGAATTCCAAATTATGGGCGGGGATATGATAGGGATTGTGGTTTAGGGATGAGTTCCCGTGTCAGTCATCCTAACATGTTCTCTGTGATTCACTGAATTAGAGGTATACTAAATGTAAGAGATGGCTAACCATTAAATGCGGATTAAGAACCATTAGATGCAGAGCTCTTACCTACAGCAGAGATATCAATATATTTAGTACATTTTTTTCTTTAAATTGACATTTGTTCTCCTTTGTAGTCCAAACTTCCCAAATTCTTTGCAGATTCGTCCGTGATGGCCATATCTGGCCTTCTTATCTACAATCTTAGCCAACTTCTAATCAGAATGTAAATTCACTCCCCCTTTGGATTGCTCTTTATTGGTTTTTCATCGGAAAATAAATTTTTATGTCGCAATCTACTGCTGACCTCTGGCATATGAGGAGCAATAGAATCAATGAGTAGAGGGGAATGTTTCATATTTGGAAGAGATTAGGCACATTCTGTGTGATTTTGAGAAACAGAGCTAAAAAAAAAGTTGGAATATCATGATTGGAAAATTTAATTAATAGTTTGGCAAATATTAAATGCCGGTCATTGTACCACATGCTTTTGAAAATATGTTATTTATTAAAGATAGGGGAGTTATCTATACATTGTAAATGCAAGATTACTGCATGAACGGCTTTTTAACATTAATCAAAGTAAAGGAAGCTAAGCAGCTTAAAGATAATAGGGCAAGAATTAATCTTTTCAGTGGAGGCAAAGGTGAGGAAAAAAATAAATGTGTAAAGATAAACAGAAGTCTACTTTTGGCTTCCTCTCTTTGTTCTTCATTTTTCCCAACAATTCTGTAAGCCTCTCTGCACTAAATCCCTTTCAGCCAGAAATAACTAAAGCATGTTTTTATTTATTTGTCTCCCTGTATTGAACTCTTAAGGGTACACCATGGAACACATTTTAGCTACCTGGTACATTTTATTTTGTCCTTTATTATTATTAGCTACTTATTTTTTATCTATCACAATAAAAATATTTTTGTATTATTTATGTTTTACATTCTGTTGATACTGGAGCAGTTTTCTTGTCTGTACTGGGTGCCTAATGCTTGTTCAATTTAGGTAATATGCATAATTGGTGATTTAGATAGTAATGAGGTAGTTCAGTATTATGCTCATTAAAATTAACTTTACATATTTTACCCAGAATTGCTTTATGAATGATTACCTTTGCATTCAAATAAAAAGAGTACTCTTTGCAATTGATTAATATTCCCTCCTATTCCACAACAACAGTGATTTTTCAACCAGTGCGTTGCAAGAATTTTTAAAACATGCAATACCTGACTCTTCAGTCAGGGGCACTGACCTCTTTTGCCTTAGATTGTCAAATAAAAAAATGACAACAGCCAGCACAACAATAGTCATCTGGCCCAAATGAGTCAAAATTGCACCTAGTATTTTGTGAGATTGGCAAAAATAGATCTTTTGCGGTGTGCTGCAGAATGTTAGGAATGAGTTTACCTGTACCAGAGATGGAAAGGGCTGCATCACAAGTAACCATGTTCTCTGTAGGAGCCCCTCACTGTAGCTACTGAAAGTTAAGCAAATGCATTATTTGGCTTCAGTTATACTTTATCTTATCTACCGCTAAGAACCTTATCTCAAATGCCAGCGTGAACTTTAAATGCTCTGTCTAGAGCCAGAAATGCAGTGCATCCTGATAAAATCCCCCGACTGAGCTAGTGAAACTTCTAGAAGGCAATGTGCAGTGGGCATTGTCTCTCATCCTGCCTTTGGAAAATTAGATGATGCTCTAAGTAGCGTTTGATGGACATCACCAGGCTGTACAAAAACTGTCATCCATGTAGACTTCATTGACAAGTCAGATGTTGTCTTTAAGAATTTTTTTATTAGAGAGGGACTAGTCATCTTGGCTTCTTTTCTTTTTCTATTTTTCTGTCTTTCCATTAATTCTCCTAGCCAATCTTCTCTTAAATTCCAATGCTATCAGAAGGCAGGGAGATAATCAACCAAAGACCTTCCTTGTAGGCACATATGCATAACCCATGGACACAGACAATAAGGTGGCGAAGGCCTGGGGTAGGGGCGGGCTGGAGGGGGTCGATGGGGGAAAAAAGGGAACTTACATAATACTTTCAACAAGAAAGGTTAAAAAAATAACAGTTGAGTAGCTGCCCAAAAAAAAAAAAAAATTCCAAC
>NW_005371304.1:635125-639918 GCF_000412655.1 Myotis brandtii
TCTGGTGCCGTGTCACATATAGACATTTTTTGATATTTGCAACCATAGTAAAACAAAGATTTATATTTTTGATATTTATTTTATACATTTAAATGCCATTTAACAAAGAAAAGTCAACCAAAAAAATGAGTTCGCGTGTCACCTCTGACACACGTGTCATGGGTTCGCCATCACTGTCCTAGGCTTTCTAAAATGCTCAGGATGATTAGAGGCAGAGGTTAAAAATGGAGGCAGAATAAGTGGATGCTGCACGGACATGCTCCCAGGAACAAAACCGAATGACAACTAGAATACAGAAAAGCTTCCTGAATAATCAATGGAAAACTGGCAAGAGAGAGCCCTGATTCCGGAGGACCTTGGAGACCACATAGAGACTATTTGTTTTGTATATTGTAAAAAAATTAATAATTAAAAAAGGTATTAGAGGCAATATGATCATCTCAACAGATACTAAAAAAAATCAGTAAGTTCAGCAATTCATGGTTGAAATAAATAATCAAATAAAGTGCTTAGAGGTGAGTCATACCCAGACAGGAGACTTTGGTCAAGAACAGACAGAGTTCATGCTGTCCCATAAGATTGCAGTGGAGCTGGAAAACTATTATCTAGTGACTCTGTAGCCATTGCAGCCTCATAGAGCAATGCATTGAGAAGCTCCTAAGGGCAGGACTTGAGGGGTTGTCGGAACTGGAGCAGAGAGCCGAAGAAGGGGCAAGAGAAGAGGAAAAGGCAGGACAAGCCAAAGAAGAACCCTCCGGAAGCCCACCGCACAGGCTGGGGCAGAAGCTCCTGCAGACTTAGTGAGCTCCTGGACCAGTTTGAAACCAGGGGCCCCACAGCGGAAGGGTGGTGCCCTGTCTGCTCACCAGCACAGACGGGCACCATCCTTGAGAAAAGCTCGCCCTTTTCTGAAGCGAAAACGTTTGTTGTCATTACACTGTCACCCCTCTTTTCGTGTTGTGTGTATCAGAGTTTGTTAAACATAACGGTCTAAAGACTGCAGAAGGTCTATTTGGGATTAGGATGACACCAAAGGACACATAAATGTCAACTGAATAATATAAACTCAGACAAACGTGGACCTATATACTCGTCTCTACGTGTAATAACTGAACTTGACTATAGGTCGTCTTCTAAAGTCAAAAAGATGGCCTGATGGCGTGGCTCAGCAGTTGAGCATCGACCTATGAACCAGGAGGTCATGGTTAGACTCTCGGTCAGGGCACATGCTCAGGGTTTGGGCTCAATCATGGCAGCTGATCTATGATCCTCTCTCATCATTGATATTTCTATCTCCCTCTGCCTTCCTCTCTGAAATCAATAATAAAATATATCATCGACCTATGAACCAGGAGGCTCAGTGTTGATGGAGAAGAAAGTTAGAAAACTCTAGGTTCTTTGACATCCTTGCATCGCTGCCATAACCAGCTACCGAAGAGTGGTCTCTGGACAGGAGAGAATTTTTTAGAAGAGGTTTTCTGCAATTTCCAACTGAATAGTGAGCGGTATTCCTTTCTTGTCTCCTGATTCAGACCTGTTCTGAGGAAAGACTTCTCAGAATACCAGCAGACGACAGCTGCTTAAACAAGTTGACAGTGGTCCATGTTTATAAACCGCAGCTGACATTTGCTCAGAGCCTTCACTCGAGGTGTACAAATGCGGAGTGACAGGAGCCCTCGGGCTAGTACTGACAGTTGTGAAAACTTGTATTTTCATTACGTTGTGCTGAACCACCCCAAACACTATCACTAAAATAATGTCACCCCCAGTGGGATAATAGTATTGAGTTTAAGAGGACTTACGTGTGCATTTATAGTTTTCTCACTTAATGTATGGGTATCTTGGCTATTAATTTTATAGGATGAGTTCCAAAATCAGTATAGAAGAATATAGCTAAGCTAGAGTATTTCTATTAACTGATGTCTCTATGTTCAAGGGGATACATGAATACTTAAAGCATAAACAGTCCTACTTCCTCTCTCTACCACACTCCACAACTCTACTACTTTTCTCCTTTTTTGCCCCGTTTAAAAAAAAGATTTCTAGTCTCAGATTATTACTCTAGCTTCAAGATGATAATGAATGCATTGCTCTATGAATAGTTCAAAAGGAACTGCCAGTAGTAGTTATATTTAAAAAATACTAAATACAGCACAATGTGAAATCTCATAACAACCTCAAATGCCTCCCAGCGTTTGATTTAGGTAACTCAACTTCAAACTGGGTAGGGAAGAGCAGTTAATGAGCAGCCCTTGGAACGAATGGACTATAGAATTCACTCTTTTGCTCACCCAGAACATCCGTAGTGCCGCTTTTAAACGTTCTTCTGGTTCCCAGATGAAATTATTTTGGAGAGTTCAAGTAAGTCTTTTCACAACTCAGCGGCTTTAAAAAAAAAATCTTATTGGTGAAAGTATTACAGCCTGGCTGATGTGGCTCAGTGGTTGAGCGTCAACCTGTGAATCAGGAGGTCACAGTTCAATTCCCAGTCAGGGCACATGCCCAGGTTGCAGGCTTGATTCCCAGTAGGGGGCGTGCAGGAGGCAGGCAATCAGTGATTCTCTCTCATCACTGATGTTTCTCTCTCTCCCTCTCCCTTCCTCTCTCTGAAATCAACAAAAAGACTTTTAAAAAAGAAAGTATTACAGATATTCCTTTTTCCCCCATTGACGCCCTCCACCCTGCCTCCATTCCCCCAGGTCTCCCCAATAATGACAGATAAACCTGTTTTTTTTTAAAAAAAATAAAATCCTAGTGAAATTTCTAACTTAAAGTATGTAAGTCAGACAAGCATTACTTCTTAACATTTGCAAATAATGTTTCAGAGGACCCAGCTTACAAACACAATCTTTTTCTCATATAAATGTTTATTAATCTTATTGAATGAAACAGGAACTAAGATCAAGAAATAAACTGAAGGCAAAAAAATTGTTAATTTTTTTATTCATTTACAAACTTAAAGAAGTTTCTAAACTTTCATTGAATTTGTACTCATTGGAACTTGCTGTTGCCTTAAGAACAAACCAGCTTTCCTAATTGCAACAGATTACTTATTTTTTATTGAAATGTTTGTGATTGTGTAACCTCTGAGGACAGTTTACAAGTAATTAAGTAATATGTCCCTTTTCTGCTTTCACTTTTCACAAAAAGTAAATATAACTGGTTCTGTGCACTTATCTCTATCTGCCCGTGAAGCTGACCTTATGGACATATTTTTAGTTGGCAATAAGGAAACTAATTCAGCTGTATTTTCAGAGACACTGTCCACAGGGTCTAAATGGAGCTGGTTACCCCTTATCGGTCCAGTTAGATCAACGCATACCTTTAGGATGGCTGATTTGTGCATGCGCTTTCTTCACGATTCGTCTGCTTGGAGTAGGTTGAACTTATTGAATCTGTAGTGCTGATAGGCAGACTACTGGGCTCCAAAATACGTCCAGGTCCAAATCTGTAGAAATGAATAATATGCTATGTTACATGGAAAGGGGGAATTAAGAGTATGGATAGAATTAAGGTTGCTAGTTTTCTGACCTGAAAATAAGGAGATATCATGAGTCACCTGGGAGGACCCACTGTGATGTTAAAATTAAATACAAAAGGGATACAGGACTTGAGAATTCCCTGAGCTTTCATAGGAAGCAATTGCTTTTTAATTGTTTAAACTGTATTTACTCTCAAGTACAGTACAGCATAGGGAATATAGTCAATAGTAGTGTAATGACTGCGGATGGTGCCAGGTGGGCACTAGACCTACTTGGGTGATAGCTTCATAAGGTGTACAAATGTCTAATATCTACATTGTACACCTGAAACTAATATAATACTGGATGACAGCTACAATCGAAAGCAATTGTATTTACTTAACAATTATAATTGCATGCAGTTTTATAGAGATTTAAAAAACAGTGTTAATGTTGACTCTTTTAATAGGTTAAAGCAGAACTTAAAACCACTATTTTCTTTACACCATAAGCAATATTTTCCGTAACTGTATTGTCAAGTCATATGGTGAAAATGAATGTTTCCAGTTGGGCGAGCACTTTGTTATTAGAAGTATGAATTCATATAAAAATGATAAGTTACATTATTCAGAAAATGGGTGAAATATATCAAGGCAAGGTTTTAGATTTTTTTTTCTGCAACCAACAAGGTAGAAGTAGAATTAATTAGGTCAATGGAGAGAATATTTCTAGTTAAGTTTGAATCTATGCATTTCTCAACTCCAAGTAGCTAACAAAAAGCAGTCTCTCATGGAAACTCAAGAGGGACATTTTCCTATGGCCTCCAAGAATTTATTCTTTCCTTCTATTATCTGACAGATATTTGTTGAATAGCCACTATTACTTTACCTGACAAATATTTACTGAGTACCTACTACTACAACTGCAGGGCAAGCAATATTACAGACAGAGGGTAGGTGCCCTGTAGGGACATACCTTAATCTTTGAGACCCCGGAGTCTACAATTTAATGTAACAAATCCAAATAAGCATGTACATGTCAGGTTACAAGTGCGATGAAATAAAATGAAACGGTAAGGGGTAGTGATTGCCAAAGAAGGAAATTATTATTTACATCAGTTGGTGAGCCCAAGTTTTTCATAAGTGACTGTTGATCACAGGGCGAAAAAACGAACTGGAATATTAAGGATAAGAGTGTTCCAGAAGTAACAGAAAATGCAGTTGCACTACAATAGTCTAGAGCAGTGGTTCTCAACCTTCCTAATGCCGCGACCCTTTCATACGGTTCCTCATGTTGTGGTGACCCCCAACCATAAAATTATTTTCATTGCAA
>NW_005371304.1:640148-653467 GCF_000412655.1 Myotis brandtii
GTAGGACACGTGTATTCACAGGAGCTCAGCACTGATAAAAGGAGAGGGTGCAGAGGTGGGGAATGTTTGGGGACCAGGGCCTGAGGGCAGGACCCAGAAGAGAATAATTACCTCTTGGTCATCAAGCATGGTGAGTAAGGCAATCACTGAAAATGGCCCACAAGACTCGGGCTTCCCATGCAGCTTTCAGACCTAAGTCTTGACGTGTGAAGTAAGATTGTCTAGCAGCCAAACTTCTGAGTACCATTCACTGCTGGGCTGCAAAATACTGCCCTGGACATACCCAAATACCAACATACATGGGCAAGCATCTCAACCTGCCGCCTTGGACATTGATCAACACCCTTCATCGGGAATGAGCCCACAGCCAGGTACTTTAAATACTTACATGGTTTTAGTGGCATGTTTCTGCACATTTGAATGTTGTTTTGTGCCTTCAGAGCAAATGGACAAGTAGCCACTTTCTTGCAAGGGCAGCCTTACCGTCTATTGAACCACTAGAGTGCTTCGAATGCCTCATGTTGAGAATGAAAATGAAGATAACTCAGGAAAATATGCAGTGGTTTTTCTCATGGCTGTGTTTGTCGGATTCACACCAGTCCAGCAAACCTGGGCAGAAGTAATTGCCTCATTAATGAATGAGGCGCTCAGTAAACTCGCGGCGATTAAAGGATTTCAGCAGGACTTCAAACTTCATTAAGCAGAGACTCGCCATAGTTTTTCTAGCAAAACATTTGGATGCCAATTTCCAGTTTTTAAAAAATCTAGATTAAGGTTTTGGATTTACAGTTTAATGTGTCTGTATTTAGTGCCCAGCAAGCTGAGTAAATTTAAAATAAACAGTAAACAGTGATTCTATGGATAATATAATAGTGTAAACATCACTATTATTTAATAAATATTAATGATTATGTTAGTTTAAATGAAATTTATTTTCAACGTATAACACCCAATAGCATATCATGGTAATAATGTGGATATATTTCCAATTTCAAATGCCTGAATTCTATCTACTATTTAACTTTGCTTGCTGCTAAATCCATAACAATGTCCAAAATATTGAAAATGGTGGGCAGTCTAACTGCAGGGAGTTTGATTGTGGAGTTGGGACCACAATAGTTTCAGCTGGAACCCCTGCCAGTCTCTCTCACCTGGCCACAGCCTGTCAGTGGAGGTTTTCTCACCATTTTGCGTTTGACGTCTGTTCTCTAAAATCTCTATTTGTTGCTGGAGGTCATTAGCTATGGGCGATTATAACTCTCCTGCCTTCCTTCCCCAGCATCCCCGTTTTTCCTGCCTACAGTGTGTTTTAGGGAGGGACCAACCATATGGCTTACCTGGGCTGCTCTGTCCTGTGATGTCGCTCCCCAATTGGTGACATTGGGACGGGTCAGTGCAACCAAGATTCAGGCATTCACACCATCTGATCCTGGGAAGACCTGCTGATTCACACCTTCTGGCATTCACACCTTCTTGGCATTCACACCTTGTGATCCTGGGAAGACCTTGTTTTTTTTCAATACTGCTAATTTATTGAAAGTCTTAGAAACTTGAACATCCTTTTATTTCTCACTTCAGTGTAGATTTTAAGAGAGATTTATAAAAATCCTAATTTCATTTTCCACTGAACAAGGCTAATGTTGCCCAACTCTATAGATCCATCTATCCATCCATCCAATCTACCTTATCTATCTCGTCTGTCTTTCTGTCTGTCTATCTATCTATCTATCTTTCTACCTATCAATCTAAAATTAGACACGCACCCAGCCGGTGTGCCTCAGTGGTTGAGCAGGGCACATGTCAGGATTGTGGGCTACATCCCCAGTGTGGGGCTTATAGGAGGCAGCTAATCAATGATTCTCTCTCATCATTCATGTTTCTTTCTCTCCCTTCCTCTCTGAAATCATCAAAAATATGTATTTTTTAAAAAGAGATGTCATTTGGTTGAAAATAATAATGCAACATTCTTATGTAGTAAGCACTTCTTACATATTTTGTTTTTGAAATAAGTTTTGAAAGCATGACCTGCAGAGCGAAGAGATCACAATGGAGTGAAATTAATTAATGCTTCCAGGAGGCCTGTGAGCTATTTCAATAAATTACTCCTTTAATTCACAGAACGCTATCATCATCATAAGCCAGCAAACACCCAACCGAGCAGGAACCTGTGCCCACTCAGAACACCAAGGGGGTGTTGTTAAAAAAGCCCTCCAAAGAGAGAGGCTCAGTGTCTAAACAACCCCTTTTGACAACTTCAAAAGACATCGCTTTAATATCCAGTGGACATTTGGAGGGCATGATTCACCGGAAAAGAAAACAGAAACTTTCCCTGAGAACAAATGTCAATAGAGAAGCAGTTTTCTAATGTGCTTACCTCAGGGGACAGATGCCAGCGGAGGGTCAGGCGATGAATATGCTTATCTCTGAGCACAGCGCCCACTCTCCCCGGAAGGTGAGGACGGCATCGGGGAAGAACATGGTTTATTCTATAGAAATGCCCTGCCCAGCATAGAGCAGTAGGTAGGAAGGGACATGATTATTTTCAAAACAATAATATTTCATAGAATTGCCCTTTTACTGACCCAGATGATTTTAGAGAGCTTTTTGTTCTCTCTCCCTCTCCCCTCTCCCCTCTCCCCCTCTCTCCTTGAAGCTCATCTTGACGTGAATGGGGCTGACATTGTACACAGCGCGGGCGCTGGTGACACTATTAGCATGAGGATGGCAAGAGGCCAGATTGCACACCAGAGAAGCTAAATGCGTTTTTAGACCAGGAAGCAAGCTGGTTGTTGGGTGGTATTTATACTAATAAAGAGTAACGTGCATGAGGAGCTAAAGTGAAAGGCAGATCTGTGTCCTGTTTTCTGATTCTTTCTTGATTTAAAGAAGCTGTCTGCCAATTGTATGCAATCTTTTATGTTGGTCCTCCTTGACCTGTTTGTCTCAGCTCCTGGTCTTTATTTATTTTTATTGTGTGTGTTTTTTTAAATTAAATATATTGGGGTGTGGTGGTTAATAAGAGTACATTGGTTTCAGGCATATAATTCTAGGATGCATCATCTGTACATTGCATTGTGTGCCCACCACCCAAATGCAAATCTCCCATAATCATGTATTTGATCCTCTTCACCCTTTACTACCTACCCCTCCACCCCTCCCCTCTGGTAACTACCATAATGTTGGCTGAGTCTGTGACTTTTTGTTTGTTTGTTTCTCTTGTGTGTTCATCTGTTGCTTTCTGTTTTATATGATTGCACATATGAATAAAATCATATCATTCTTAACAACTTTTTCTGCCTGACTTCTTTTGCTTAGCATGATATTCTCAGGGTCCATTCATGTTGTCACAAATGGCACTGCCCAGACTGAAGGCACATAATTGCATCAAGATGGACTTGTATGGAATATACCTCTAAAACCTTTTGTTTTGTTTTTTTTCCCAAGGGGATGCATCATGGGAAGTGTCTGGAAGCGACATCCACCGTCATCCAAGACAACAAGCGTGAGTACTGCCGTCGAATATCACACAGTCCATTTACTGAGGGCACCACAGGGATTCTTGCCAAAGCGGGTGGGAGTGGTGGAGAACGCTTGATTTCAAAGATGGTAAAAAATTCTAAGGGATGGTTTTGTAAAGTGATGGGAGCTACTAGAGCAGTGATGGCGAACCTTTTGAGCTCGGCGTGTCAGCATTTTGAAAAACTCTAACTTAACTCTGGTGCCATGTCACATATAGAAATTTTTTGATCTTTGCAACCATAGTAAAACAAAGACTTATATTTTTGATATTTATTTTATATATTTAAATGCCATTTAACAAAGAAAAATCAACCAAAAAAATGAGTTCGCGTGTCACTTCTGACACGCGTGTCATAGGTTCGCCATCACTGGTCTAGAGCATTTTGTTTTTGACAAACTTTCCATTTCCGAGGGGCCGTGGCTGAATTTTCACAGTCTCGGGGTGGTGGGTGATGACTGGACCATGGACTGTGGGGAGAGGGGGTTGCACTGAGGGACTGAGCGCTCTGAAGAGCTTAGTCCAGATGGAAAATCGGCTCTAAATGATGCCTTTTGGGGACCGGGTTCTAAGGCGGCTTGTTTTTGTGGCCTGGAGCAGGGAGTTGGTGGATAAATGGGCCAGACTGTTGCAAACAAATCTAAAAGGTACTGAAAAGAAAAAGGAGGGACTTTATTCAGGGGAGCAGTTTGCAGGTCCACGAGAGGCAGCCTCCAGCAGAAACCAGAAGTGTGCTCCATGGAGACAAAGGTAAGTGCATTTTTTTTTTATACAAAAAGTTCCTGCCCAGGTTCCTAATGTGGTATGTGTTATGTAAATGAGGTCTCCTAATTCCTGTGGTTCTGACTGGTCTGAATCCCACAGTTCTGATTGGTTGGTGTTGTGCTTTCTGATTGGTTGGCATTGAGCAGTTTTGATTGGACAGGACAGGTTTCAGTCCATTGGTTGAAAGATCGAACCACTAACTCCCTTCTAATAGTTGACTCAGAGGCATGAACGAGCAGGTCGTAGCCTGGAGCCCAAGAGTTCAGAGGTTCTTCTTGGTGGACAGCGTAGGCAAGACGTCCCTGTGTGTAGGTGACGGCTAGACTCTTCTTGTTTATAGAGTCTGGGCCCCCGTTCACCATGGGAGGTTTCTGCTGAGTCCGTCTCAGGGCCCACAGCCCGTCACAAGGAGAGCTTGGTGTCTCTAGGCTGCCGTCCATCCTGTTTGCTGGGCTTGGGGTCTCCAATACCAGGCACACCGGGGGCGTCTTTGTCGACAGATATTTCACCCTTATTTAAAATTTAACATGAGGGTGTCAAAACTTAACTTTCTTCAGTCTTCTTTTCCTTACTTTACTTTTTTTTTTTTTACTGGAAAAATATTTATAAATTGTATCACATATGTTCAACATGTTAGAAGAAAATGAGTTATAAGTTGGTCATGAGCAAATATCAGGCAAAGAAAGGGGTATTTATTACCAACATGCGAGTAAGCCAGTGGTTCTCAAAGCACCTAAAATAGTCATCAAGGATCTTGCTAAAAAGATACATTCTAGAGCTCAAACCCAGAGGTGGTCATCTAATTGTTACGAGATTCGACTACAAATTTGCATTTTATCCATTGCTGTCAGGAATTTCTGATGCAAGTGTTTAGTGGACCAGATTTTGAGAGCACCCCCGCCCCCACACACACACACACAAAACCACTGTGAGATATACGATAGGCGACTAAGATAGTGTGGCCATACTCTTGCTTGAAAGAGTACTTTTTAAAAAAATCGTCATCAAGGATCTTGCTAAAAAGATACATTCTAGAGCTCAAACCCAGAGGTGGTCATCTAATTGTTACGAGATTCGACTACAAATTTGCATTTATATCCATTGCTGTCAGGAATTCTGATGCAAGTGTTTAGTGGACCAGATTTTGAGAGCACCCCCGCCCCCACACACACACACACAAAACCACTGTGAGATATACGATAGGCGACTAAGATAGTGTGGCCATACTCTTGCTTGAAAGAGTACTTTTTAAAAAAATCGTAGAGCACCCTGAGACATTCATCAGCTGCTAAGGCATTTGATGTGAGGGACGCTCACTGCTCCGCGTGCCAGCCTGTCAGATAGCCGTCCAGAGGTCCCTGTGGCCAACGTCCCTCCTTTTCTTTCCAGTCGCTTAAGAAAAAGGGAGAACGGGAAGGGAACCAGTAGAGGCACAGAGAGAAATGGACAAAATAAAATGAGTGAAAGCGGTGTGCTTTCGTTGAGAAATCCGTGGCCATGACTCTGGAAACATGTGAGTGAGACATTCCCTTTCTTTCTGCAAAGCTTCCCATAGAACAGGAGGGGCCGCCTCAGGCATAATGAGGACCTGTGCCCAGAGCACTGACACAGGAACCCGAGGTCACACCAGCCTCAGGGACAGCCAGAGAGGGGATCTGTGTGCGCCCCCAGGCACCCAGCAGCCAGGCCGGCAGCTCCGCTGGCTGCAGCTCCTCTGCGTACTTATCTGTGAGATGAGATGGTGCCCGAAGGAATCACACTGGTGGGGGTTTTCATTGTCTCTGGGCATGTCCGGCTTCATATTTCAAAACTCCCGCATAGTCCTCTCCTGCCTTGCATGAGAAATGCAGACCTCGGTCTGGACAATTATAAGAAAATGAAGTATTGGAACATTTTCAACAAAAATGAGGAATCGCATTGCAAAGAATATTACTTTTTTTTTTTTTTTTAGGTCTGGACAATTATAAGAAAATGAAGTATTGGAATATTTTCAACAAAAATGAGGTATCGCACTGCAAAGAATGTTACTTTTTCTTTTTTTAAGTGTTGGACAGGTGTAGATAGCAGCATACCCTCTGTTGTTTTGATGTATGGGGCATACAGAGAGCAAACGTGAAAAAAAAAGATAGCTAGTTGGGAAATGTCAGTTACAAGCACATGACAATAAAACAAAACTTTAAAAAGGGGGATATCACCACAGTCACCAGACTAGCTATACCCGCACACGCACATGCTGTTCTATAGCATCAGTACACCCCATGGTCCCTGCCAGGTGGTGGTGCTGTACCCCAGTTTTGCAAGATGGTTCCATTGTACAAACTAGCAGAGAATACAGAGATCTCTATGTTGTTTCTTACAACTGTATGTGAATTTACAACAACCTCGAAGGTATACGGTCCTTTAAAATGATTAGGGACACAAACTGAATCTCTCACTTAGGGAAAAAAATAGGGTAAGATAGAAACCTTTTCAGGTAAAATAATTACATGATATTATTAGCAACAAGCGGCCTGGAAATAGATATTAGAGAAAGACCTTCCGGCTCAGCTAAAATCCCCCCAAAATGGGGTTCTCAGACCTCCGTTGGGTGGCACAGGGCTCCGGTTGGCACCGCCGCTCATTCATTCAGGTCATGCCACACTCTTCTCAGCTGGCGTTTTCTCTGCTTCCTTGGTTTACTTCTTTCTAATAGCCAGTTTCATCATTCTCACTTATAACTGAAATAGTCCCATTTACAGCCTTTTGATATATTTAAAAATACAGTGACCATAAGAGTATTTATTCCATGCACTCCATTTTTTCTTGTTCCTTTCACTGCACTTCTCTTTCTTCTTTAGGATAAATTAATTTTTAAGATCATCTTTCCCGCTACTTTATTTTTTTAAATCATCTTTTATCAGTTATGCTGGTGATTACACCATGAGTAACTGACTTCTGAGATATATCATATAAAGGTGCTCACCACCTCAGAAGATAGCAGGGAACTGGCAGCATCTTAAACCATTTCCACATTCTCTATATTGTCTGGCTACTGTTACCTGGCCTTGAATGCCGGAGACGGCATAAACTCCAAAGGACATGGTTATTTTTAATAGATCACTATTTTATATTGCAGTTCTACCCCTATTGTACCTTATGGAGGGTTAGGCATTCCTTCCTGCACAACCTGGCTGGATTCGGAGACTCTGAATGAGCCAGTACATTGAAGGGATGTACTCAGACCTACGTGCTTATCTCAGACAGTGCCCAGAAAGTGCGCATGTGCAGAGGATAGATGGAGGGCAAGGAAAGATGGGAGCATGCGTGAAACTAATAGTAAAGATGTAATGAAATTAACACCAAGGAAGTTGTGTGCAACCAGAGAGTGGAAAGGAAAAAGCAGAAAACCTAGCTGATCTGAAGATGTCATGTAAATAGTAGAAATAGACCATATATGATGATAAATAATATTTTCCCCACAGCTATGTTTTCATGGTACAGCTGATAATTTATTAGAAACCCAAATAGGGGAACCAAACATTGTGATTGAGGACAGACAAAATAACTAGAAATAGGGCTTTATTGATTTAAATTTTACAATCTGAGCCATCAGCTTGAAATTAATTTGATTTATATTTGAATTGCAAAGTTTTCAGAAACCTGGGTGATCATCATTGAAAATGGCTTAAAAGTACTGATGAAAGTTTTAAGCAAACATTTCTCTTTAAAAAATCCATTTTCTAAGCCACTTGCAATTTAAAAAAATGTAAATGCCCTTTTAGAATGATTTATAAACTCTTGATAGAGATGTGAAGGTAAGAGATGTTCTTAAACATCCATTTTTCCCCTAAGCTTTAGAACACGTGGTGTTTGCCCAGCATTCCAACCGACTAGAAACCCCCATGGAGCACAGTCTAAAGGTTTGTGTGTAGTTCATATGTCTTCCTTTCTGACTAATGGAAAACAAATGAAATGATGAAAAAGTCGCATTAGAGCCAGTCACACACCATAAATTGCCTTTCTTAGTGTGTCATTGTGTAAAATGACTTGATGTGCCCCAGGGGAGAATTCCATTAGAACGCGGACCCTGTTCATTCAGAACTTGAGCTTCATAACCCGAGAAAGATAGAAAAGTGCCGTGACTCCCATCTACCCGGCGTGATGTTATAATATGTGCAGGCGGCCACAGTGGGTGTCAGTGGAACGTTGTAAAGAATGGAAACATCCCTGAGTAACAAGGGCAACCGATTCCTTTTCCTAGGCGCCTAAGAACACTGCCCACTGCCCTGCAACTCATACGCGTGCTGTTGTGAGGGTGTGGCTGCCGTACTTGTGCACGCTCATTATAAAAATACTAAATTTTCTTTTTCCATAACTCATCATGTGAGTGGTTTTAAGTGATGGACCCAATACCAATAACCTTGCATTTAATTCTTTATTTGGCTGATTCGAACTGATTCTCTGTCACACACACACACACACACACACACGTTTAAAATCCTCTCAAAAAGAAAGCCAGTGAAAAATAATGAACCTGCTTTTTTGCATTCCTATGATAATACTACGTAAGTAAACTATGTAATACCTACAACCCATTCCACACTTCCCCTCTCAGCTTTTCAGATTCACACACTAGTTTTGTACACGATGCAAACCCAGGAGGTGCCATTCAAACAGAACTGAACTTGTGTAGCGACACCCCACAGCCTTGGTTTTCATTATAATGCCTACAACTTTCCATTTTGATAACGATGGGCACTTATACATGAGGTGGAATTTAAAAGACGGTCTTGCCCGGCTGGCGTGGCTCAGTGGTTGAGCATCAACTTATGAACCAGGAGGTCACAGTTCAATTCCCAGTCAGGGCACATGCCCGGGTTGCGAGCTCCAGCCCTAGTAGGGGGCGTGCAGGAGACAACTGGTCAGTGATTCTCTCTCATCATGGATGTTTCTATCTCTCTCTGCCTCTCCCTTCCTCTCTGAAATCAATTAAAAAGTATATATTTTTTTTAAATAAAAGATGGTCTCCATGCTGGTGGCAGTCAAACTTAATTGCAGGTGTTAGCGAGGCACGGCGTTTGTCATTGTTTGATTCTTTTATCCCCTGAAATACACACCTGCTTATTTGAAACTACCTTCACTAGCCTTCTGCTGAGAGCTGTTGCAGAAAACCACCCCTTCGCTGTGCAGGACACAGACGGCGGTGACAGCATGTGAGTGACATGCGTGCATTAAGCTCCCTCCCGGCTCTACTTCGCCCGTGGGACCCCCTTCTCGCAGGACCTCAGCCCCGCTCAGGAGCATCCTCTCACTGCTACCCCTGGGCCGGCCCCCCCTTTTGCTGTTGCCTAGTGACCACTGTCATCACTTGAGTATCTGATTTCCTCTCCTTTTGTCCACCACGGATATTGCGATTTTATTGCCCAAACTCATTTTCCACATAGTAATTTTCCCAGCGTTTCCTGAGCTCCAGTTTGAATAATCTTTTTGCTCCATTCTTTTTTAGTGTCTCGTTCGTGCTCATGGTCAGATTCCCCGTGGTTAAATCTAGCCACGCATTAGCCAATAGTGATATAATAAAACCAGATTTTATTTTTTATTTTAAATATTTATTGTTGAAAGCATTACATATGTCCCCTTTCCTCCCTCCCCCACTGACCCCTTCGAGCACGCCCCCATCCCCTGCCCCAGGCCTTCACCACCCTATTGTCCCTGTCGATGGATTATGCATATATCTTTTTTAAACTAGGGGTGTAGGCACATGTGCACACACACACATGCCCACACACACAGTGTAAACAGGTGAAATCAATTTTAATTGTATATTGTTTTAAAACCAATGTATCCAGACTCTTTTGGATATTGCTGAATTTTTTTTCTAGACAAATGCCATTACTTACAATATATTTTATCTGTCCCAAGACGAACAAGAAAATGTATGGCTTCTAAGCTGCCTATAACTTAGGGAAAACCTGAGGAAATAGAGAATTACTAATAGAACAAGATCTATTTTCAGCCACTCTGATAAAAACGATTTTTTACAACTGGAATCAGCTGTGATATAAAACGTAGAACAACACTTTTCTTTCACATGAGAACTGAGATTAACACTCAATTCACTGTGAACAAGAGAAAATGTTTTCTCTTTTTATTGCAATATAATTAGTGTTGATATGCCAGTAAAACGTTCATTTATTTTCTCTGCAATAATGTCAATAAGAATAATTATAGAATATGGCTCTCAAAAGAACTCATAATCTTAATGAGATGCAAATGATAAGATATAATCCTATTATCCCTTTATCTGTTATACTTTGCTGTATTATGACTTCCTATTTTTCACATATGCTGTCTGTACTTTAATGAAATTTTTTTGAAAGTTGCTGGGATGCCTCTTAGTACTTTCTCCTGCTCTTGAAGTAATTGACAGCAGCTTCCTCTTCGTAACTTTGTTTTGAAAAATCCCCAAACTCCGAGTTACAGCAGTAATCTCCACATGTCCATTAGCGGGTCCCTTTGGTTACGAAATTTGTATGCTTCATCTTTTAAACTAAATTTGTATTCCCTTTTCTGTCAAAAGCACTTTACTATGTGAAGAGATGATATTCGATTTAAGAGAAACACAACCAAAAAGAGACTATCAAAAACTGACAGTTCTGTTTTGCTAGTGGTGTTGAGCTTTATATAAAGAAATTGTAGGATTAAAATAACAGTATAATATAATATAAGTAATAAAATAATATGGACAAAGATCTAGGCATCTTCATTTTAAAAAGAAAACTTTTAAGCATACCTTTATTACACTATTAAAAACATATATGTAAATCTGTATAAAATGTGTATATGTAACTTACTGTTCGATAACATTCTTTTGCTGAGTTATTTTCACATGTTGGTGGTGATGAAATAGAAAATTCTTCAGGCAGTCATTAAGAATTCCTATCGAAGCTAAAGTATAACCTTTAATGTAGAAATTCCATAATTGGTTAACTTCCAACAGATATACATAATTGAAATTTGAAAAAAATAATGTATTTATAATATTATAGGGAATTTTTTTCTTCTAAAAATGATTGGAAGTAATATAATGACTAGAGCTCCATGAATCCCACCATACCCATGAAATAGCTCCATCCTCGCTAAGAAGAATGAAGAAGATTCTTATGTCCTAGATTAGAAATATCTACAAGAGAGAGTTTTAAGTATTAGCAGCAAACACATAACAATAAGAACAGCTAGATATGATTTATCCACAATGAAGCAAACAATAACAGAAACAGAAGCATGTATAATCGTATTGTGTAATGCATGGAATGGAGCTCTAGGGATAGAAGAGAAGAGCTATCAGAAGCTGGAAGAAAATTCCAGAGAAATATATTTTAGGACCTGTGAATGTTGTAACGTGACCATTATCTATTAAAATTGCATTCACATTTAAAACTAAAATATAGAATTCATAGGGTTGAATACAATGTATTACATGTGTATAATGCTTAACTGCTACATAACCAAGGAGTTTCTTTTTTAAAACAACCTTTCTTACCATTTTAACATAAAAACATATTGACAACTCCCTTCAGTGCAAGAGAGACTGAGGACACCGCACATAAAGAGCAGTTACTCACATGAAAAATTCAGTTGTTGAAATTAGTATGATTTCTCTTTTATTAAGGAAAGAGAATAATGACTATTTCGATCATTTATTAATAAAAAAAAAGTCTTTGCTTCTAATTAAGCTTTGAGAAGTGATGTGTTATTATCACCTAATATTTCAGCAAGAAAACGTGTGAAAGTGAAATGAAATCAGAGACCGGAGAGGTGGGGAGGAGAAGCTAGTCTTCAGGGTGGCTGGCAGCCCAGGCCATTGGATGCCATCGCGGTGCATGCTGGGTGCAGAGCTGCTGAGGAACATGCGCATTTGAGGCCTTTTAAACTGAGTGTTTCCGAAACTCACCCCAGTGCCGCTCAGTTCAGACAGGGCCCTGGTACAGTCTAGCTTTTATCTTAGAGCCGTGTAATAGACTAGGTATTTGGAAAATTATTTCTGTATCTGTTTCCTAGAAGCCAAGAAAAAAAAAAAGAAGAAGAGTGCAAAATGTAGAGATTAAAAGACATTTAGAAATACTCCTGAAAGAGACCATTTTCAGAATGGTTTTGTTTGCAACACTATTCAATATTCCACTGGAATAATTATGTGGGGAATTTAGCGGAATGCCAAATGATGGAACCCTGAAGGTGTGTGAAGAGCTTTACATACAGATGCTAAAAACAGATGTAGTGCCAGGCTGGTGTGGCTCAGTGGTTGAGCGTCCACCCATAAACCAGGAGGCCAGGGTTGGATTCTGGGTCAGGGAACATGCCCAGGTTGTGGCTCCATCCCCAGTGAGGGGCGTGCAGGAGGCAGCTGATCCATGATTCTCATCATTGATGTTTCTCCCCGGGCTGGCTGGCGTGGTTCAGTGGTTGAGCATCAGCCTATGACCCAGGAGGTTCATGGTTCAATTCCTGGTCAGAGGGTTGCACCTGGATCCCCAGTAGGGGGCATGTAGGAGGCCCCTAATCAATGATTCTCTCTCATCATTGATGTTTCTATCTCTCTCATCCTCTCTGAAATCAATAAAAATATATTTTAAAAAATATATGTATATATTCTAATTTTTATCCTAGGAAATGAAATAATAATGGTAGCCTTTCATGATTATGTAATAAGAACTTAATACAGTCTAGTTACAGTTATGTTTTGCTTTCCCTATTATTGATTTTATATGTTCTCTTAAACAAAATGCTTAGTCTTTGGAGTACCCATCTCTCATACCAAAAAAAAAAAAAAAAAAAAAAAAATTGGAAAAAAAAACAGTGCTGGCTGGGGAAGAACGACTCCACAAATCAAACGGGAAAGTGCACAGCACAGCAGTTATGACTGTGGTCCAGGGTTAGGTCCACAAACAATTCAGGGTGACTTTCCACTTGTTGGAAATTATAGTCTTTCCCCTTGCTTTAAGCTTTGGAATGCTCTCATAAATGTCAGCACTTTCTTTTTGTCTTGCTTAAAGTCAGT
>NW_005371304.1:653519-756014 GCF_000412655.1 Myotis brandtii
TTCCCCCTTCCCTCCTCTCTCTCTCTCTCTCTCTCTCTCTCTCTCTCTCTCTCTCTGAGCACCACATGGGGTAAGGGTTTGTGGCTGTTTGTTCACAGCTGTGCCCACATGGCTACAATAGAGCCAGATATATGATTTCATTGAATGGATGGATGAATGGACGAATGAATGAGTGAATACTTTAAGTAGGACGTAGTTCCTTAAAGTGCCAATGAAATCACAGTAGTTATGATAAGAATGCTCAGTAGAAAACACATTTTTAACAAGGTAAGTACACTAGAAAAAGTACTTAATAAGGCCTAGGCTCATTGATAATCCTATATAATTTCCCAAATTGCCCAAGATCATCCTGGTTCTAAGTGATTTGAATTACTGCTCATTACACACTAAAAAGGACAGCGAAAACTCAATGGAATCCCTTCGGGAAATGGCAACACAGACTAGCTGTCAGGACTGATGCAATTTCTAGTTTTAAATGAACTGTGGCGTTTAAATGTTGTTTGCTGGAAAGTTGAATTCCTTTAATCGTTCATCAGGGAATGACAACAGCTATGTGCTACTGCGGTATTTGCCAGAAGAAAAATTAAATAAGAATCAACCCATCCAATCTCCTGAGCCCCCATGTAGCAGCCCTTTTACTGTTCAGAGCCTCCTACTGTTTCTACAGCCTCAGGTACATTCCAGAGATTTCCAGCACATCTCCTGTCTGTCCCCTAAAACATCATCAACCTCCAAAGCATTCTTTGTTCAGGTGCAAATGAACTACCAATTACCATGATGCCTGTATATAAAAATATTCCTGGGGGATCATTTAACTCCGTCTGACCATTTGAAAGAGGAGTGTGAGTTTCTGAAAGGAAATATGCTTAATATAAAGTAAGTCCAAGAACAGATTTCTCTTCACTCCTAATCCAGTGTTATGTTTATTATACTGTAGCAGCTCTTACAGATTCTTCTTAAAGCAATTACAAAATAGAGCAAAATCCCTCTCATTCTAATTGAAAAGATGGTTAAGCAATACATCTTTGAAAGTTACATGTGTGTATTTTAAATATTTGATTTTATTTTCAAACAACTAAATAGCATTTCCTTTGCCAGGGACTTGGCATAGAGCTCAATAAAGCCTTTAGAGTCTGGATCTTCCCAAGAATAGTGAGTTCTTTCTCCCATAAATTCCAGTTTGGCTTTTCTTAAAATCCAGGTGAGAACTTCAAAATTCTTATGAAGTATTCTGAAGGGCTAATGATTTAGAAATGTATCATCCGCATCACTACTGTGTGGTAGCCTTTACGGGTGCAGTAAGAAAAAGGGTACCTTTAGGAACTCATTTTTTTATACTTCTACAACGATCAAGTAAGTGTCCTTAAAACGCATTTCATTCTTTTCAGACTCATATGTAATATGTTTAAAAAACCTTACCAATTATGTCACAACAGAAAAATACAAGGAACATTAATAAACTTGGGATCCAACCTAATGACCACATCTTTAGTTTTAGGACAAAGAATGCCAGCATTTAGGGAGTGGTCCATTGGCCATAAATAATCAATATTCAGTGAGCACCCAAAGGTGTACTTTACCTTGGAAACAGACATCTTTAACTGCTTAGTCCCAGTGATTTAAAGGGCTTTGAGGAAGGGTACTTCTACAGTACTGATTCACAACACTGTATTTGTGAGTATCTCAGCCATTGAAGCTGAATATTAGAGCTCAGATCCTGGGAGTGCCCTGAGGTGCTCAGAGTCTACATTAAATTGGCCTTTTGTGGCCAGGAGACAACAGCTATCACTGTGGGGTTGATGGAAAGATGGCAAACTTTCAAATGTGCTCATACACAACCCCCTCACCTTTATTAAATACTGATCTTCAGTGAATAGATTTTATTTATGACTTCTCCATACACTATCGAAAGAGCTAATTTTCAATCGTTTGAATCACTCATTTCGATGCAAGATGGGTATTTACAAATTAAATAAACACTGATGTACCAACATATGTAGGAACAAAAACCGAAAGAATAGTTCATTTTTTCCCATTTAATCATTCACTACACTTTGTGCATGCAAATTGAAATGGATGTGTATTTCTTATTCCAAGGAGACACTAATGACTCTGAAGAATAGTAACAGGAGGGCAGAAGCAAGGGGGATGGTGAAGGGCTTTGATGAAGTGGAAGTTAATAGTCATGTTCCCTCCTTAATAGTTCATTAATTAACATTCCGTGTTTTAGATATGCATGTGTGTACATATGTATGGAGGTGCATGTGTGTAAATAGACATTTCTGAAAAATTCTGGCATTTAAACACATAGTGCTTATTATATGTTGTGCTACTGAAAGGGAAGAGTCCCAGGGCATGATCGAGTGACGCTGCCACTTTCCTGTTTACTCTTGTTAAGGACGAGGCAGATTCTTTTAACCAGCTCATCGAGTTTCAATTTTAGATTTTAATTCTATTCAGAGTTTTATTCAAACTTCCTGATGGGCTTAAAAGTGCTTTTTTCTCCTCCACTTCAGGAAATGTTGTTTTTCTGGGAAGCTTTTTTCGGTGCATTCATTATGAATGACAAAACTTAACAGTAGTACTATTAATGCTAGAATGGCTATATTTTTCCAAGAAAATCATTAAAGGAATTATTATTGATGCAATCATGAGCTCACCTTGAAAAACATCCATGTTTGTGATAACCCAGTTGCACAGAATATGACTAATAACTAATGATAATATTGCTTGTGGATATCATGGAGTACACAGTCTTCTCTCAGTTTTTGTACCTCTATATATATTGCTTTATCTGTGTTCATTTAATTTGTAAATACCAACCATGGGAAAGGTTTCTAACTAAACCTTGTGCTCAACTGGCACAAAACGGAACACCTACAAATAGGCTAGCTTTTAGAAAACATTCATTGGAAAGATAAATGATCTTTTGCTGCCTAAACACCATCACCACTCCCCGAATAGGGTTCCACGCCTTTGCCAAAAGTCTGCCCAGTAGTGAACCACGAATAGAACAAGAACACCAGTTTTGTGAGCTCTCACTTTGCATTCAGAAGCCTTCTCCCCAGAGCTGAAGAGCCGGATCCGATGCTTAGTGAATGACACATCCTCTTCAGCATGAGACCAAGGTTACTTTCCGAGGACAAAATCATTTAGCTTCTGTAAGCACAGAGACAGCCAAGAATGCTAAAACAATGAGCAGTGTGCTGCCCATTATGCCCTCCATCGCGTCGAGTCTCCTAACAGACTAATGTTAATTCTGCGTTCTTTCACGATGAGCCTCTTTATGCTTTTTGGATTTGTCTAACAGAAAGTTGGGAAGCTCTGTAGAGTGTTACTTGGGGGAACTGGTGCACCAAATAGGACAGAACATTTATCTGAAATATGGGCTCTAAAAGTGAATCGTAACAGAAAGTTGGGAAGCTCTGTAGGGTGTTACTTGGGGGAAATGGTTGCACCAAATAGGAAAGAACATTTATCTGAAATATGGGCTCTAAAAGTGAATCAGTAACAAGTCCTTTCAAAGAATGAAATATGCTGGACATGAACTCAGGAATTAGTCATAAAAAAGCTCTTTATAAACCTCTTGCAAGATTCATGGAAAGAGAAGAACCACACCGATTGATCACATTTTAGCAAAATATTAAATGCAACAATACAGGCTTTGAAATCCAATTGAGAAGGTGATTCTGAACAGTCTCTCTGAAAGTCCTGTGATGAAGTGGGCCCGGGATGAGCTGGGTAAGGAAGGTCATTCTCCGGTGACGTGGCTCATACTTCACGTCTGTTTAGGATGCTGATGTTTTCATTGTTACTTGATGCCTTAGCTCGGGCTGTTAGAGCAAAACACTGTAGACTCAGCCGCTTAAACAACAACAGCTTCTCTCTCTCAGTGTGGAGGCTGGTTTGCAGATGGCTGTCCTCTTGCTGTGTCCTCACACAGCCAAGAGGAGAGATCCCTTTGTATCTGATGGATTTTTTATTTCTAATCCTCACCTGAAGATATGTTTTCATTGATTTTTACAGGGGGAGGAAGAGAGAGAGGAGGAGGAGAAGTGAGAGAGAAACATTGATCTGTTGCCTCCCCTACCCACCCTGACTGAACCCACAACCTTTTCGTGCACAGGACAATGCTCCAATAAACTGAGCCACCGGCCAGGCTTCTGGATTTTTCTTTACCTGTAGATATTGGGGGGAGGGGGAGCAGAGTGAAATGGTTATAGCCAATCATAAAATATTTATTGAATAGCTTTAGAGGGCCTTGAAGCCAGCTTAAGATCAAATGAAAGATTTCATAATGCTTCTTCCAAGTAGAACATTTACTTAGAGGAAAACGGGATCCTGCTCAAACTTTCCAGAACAACACTTATTTTCACATCGGCACACGCATAATATCATGAAGCACTTTTGTGGGACAAAAGCATTATTAATTGAACTTTAGCATGTATTATAGCAGGTGTACCCTGGTAGATCAGATTTATGGTAGAAAGGTATTCTTTTTCCTTTATGACCATTGTAAAGCATATTGGGAACCCTGTATCAGTTGATGATATATGCTTGTCCGTTTCACGGAAATAATACCTAATCTCACCTTCCTGATGCTTGCAAAAGCTCGAGTTGCTGTGTCTTTACCTCAGGAGCCTGCTATTGATCCTGCCTGTGATTTCATGAAGAGAAATCGGGGAGGAATGCAAACTCCTGCAATTTTGTAATTGCCTTTATGGGAAAGCATCACCCACTTGTTAAGCACCCAGTCATGATGCAGTTGCTAGGAATGCATTCGAGTTATCAATGCAGGCTATGTGTAGATTGAATTTTATGTGCACCTTTGATTCTATGCACTGAATTAGTATTTTGTTGTTAAGGTATATAGGAGAAAAACATTCAAAACATTTTTAAATTGATTTCAGAGAGGAAGGGAAAGGGAGAGAGATACAAACATCAATGATGAGATAGCATCTCATGCCCCCCACTGGGGACCGAGCCTGCAACATGGGCATGTGCCCTGACGGGAGTCAAACTGTGACCTCCTCGTTCACAGGTCGACGCTCAACCTCTGAACCACACCAGCCGGTGAGAAAAACATTTTTAGATGCAAGTGTTAATGTATACATGCTTTGAAATTGACCTCTATTTAAGGTCATTTTTAAAAAAGTGTTGGAGCTATTTCAGCAGACATAAACGATCACATACAATTTGCTGTGTAATCACCCTGCCTTATTGCCATACAGCAATTACATTACTTTACATGCAAATGAAGCCATCATCATAGATATATATTTTAGCTGCATTTGAATGTATTGCTGAGAGAGCCACATTCATTTAAAACTGCGGGCGGACTCTTCCAATGGACTTGCTCAAGTTCCAACCTTGACCATGAGGAAAGCCAATTCTCTACAGTTCCACTCACCTTAGAACTTGACTCGGACCATGCATTTTCTTATCACCCACATCCTGTTGTAGTTTCTGCTTTGGCAATAATGGAGGTGGAGGGTCGTTGATCTTAAATCAGCGGAAGAATTAAACTTGAAAACTATATACATGTGTCCTTTCATTAAGGGCACATTGAGCCCCGATGGGAAGGTAGAGATGGGATATTGTATTTAAAAACCTAGGCAGCTTGTTAATGCAAAAGAGATGGACTGCAGCTTCATTAAAGCAAAGAGCTGCTGACACAGGGAAGGACTGTGGGGCGATGAAATGATGTGCAAACTTCCGATTGGAAAGCAGGCAGGATACCAAACATATGGTTCTGGATGTTTCTTCTTTTTCTTTTCTTTCTTTCTTTTTTTTTTCTCTCCACAATAACTACAGATTCTGGCCAGAGATTTTTGTTGATTTGCACGAAATCCCTTGATTAGAATCCTCAGCCATCTGCTATAGGTTGGCAGTGTAAGCAAATGTCAGCGGAGTGAGCAGAGCTGAAAACTTATTTGGGGAAAGGATTTAAAACTAGCAAATCCAGCCAGAAGCAAGGTGAGGAGAAGGCCTCAGAGAGGTCAAGAGCTGGTTTATGTGCGGGGCAGAACGGGGGAGCGTTTTGCAAACAGCCTTCCTTTGTAACAACAAAGACAGTCACACAAACATGCATGTTCCTATTGTTTGTTATAGTGTGCTACTTGGTAATATTGGAAAACTGTCCAATTTTTTCTGAAATATAAAGCTACTAATTATTTTGATTTTTACTGTAGAAGGAACCTGGGTGCAATACTGTTATTCATTGTGTACATCATAGTTTCAGTTTCTTTCGGGACATACCACAATACTTAATGATCTAGATTCAACAACCACTGCGCCATGGAAATGTCACTTTCATTGGTCAGCAGGGATGATCTAAGTTTCATATCCGACTTTGTTGCATTTTCACTTTGTCCACCTGACAGTCTCTCTCTCCCTCCCCATCTCCCCCCTTTATCTCGGTCACTCCAATCCTCCTCTCTTACATTTCAATCCAGTGTACACGTGTAGCTTACGGCTGTGAATGCAAAGGGCTATATCCACTTTGGAGAGTAGCATTGGCAACATCCTGGAAAGGTGAACATATGCTGGCCATATGAGCCAGCAGTTCTGTTTGTAGATGTTTACCCTGGAGACAGGAAATCGTATGCTCACACAAAGACATGGACACCTGATAGCCAGAATTTGGAAGCGAGCATATATACCCGTAAGTGGTAAATGCATAAACAAATTCTAGTCTAGCCAGACTATGAAACAATACTCAGAGATGAAAATAAATGGAATACCAATGCATGCAGCGACGTGGATGAGTTCCATAGCAGTGTGCCCAGTGAGCCAAACACAAGATTCCAAGTATAAACAGCTCTAAAAATACAGAATGATGGTGACTAAGAATTCCAGGGCCCAGGGTGGGTGCAACAGGGAAGCAGAAGACTTTATGATGAGGAAGAGGCTCTTATCCTTGTTTTACAATTATAAACAGTCATACAAGTTCAGCAAATTTACTTAAATTGAGTGAATTTCATTGCATCTAAATAACAATTTCATGAAAAGTATAGTCTTATCTAGGCTACTTATTATGTCCGTTGCAACTTTATTAGGTATATTTGACAAATAATTTCCAAATATTTAATGTGTGTACTTGGTGAGTTTTGGCTTATGGCTAAACACCGTAATCTAATGAAGGACCCCATTAACCTTACATTTCTTTATGCTCCTCCGTTATGCGTTCCTCCCCATCTTGTCTCCAGGAAACTATTGCTCTTCCTTCTGTCCTTGATGAACCAATTGGCATTTTCTAGAATACCATGTCAATGAAATGATTCTGTACACGCGCTATTTCTCCTGACTTCTTTCATTCAGCATCCATACTTTGAGATAATTCCTCTTGTTGCACGTGTGAAAAGTGTGTCCCTTTTCATTGCTGAGAAGTATTCCTTTGTACAGATATACCAAAGTCTGCTAACATACCCAAGTGTTGATGGATATTTGGATTATTTCCAGTTGGAAGTTATTATAAATAAAGCTGTTTCTAGAGAAAATATAATATAAAAGTAAATCCCACTATAACACAACAATTTTGTTTCTAAAATTGTCAAAGAGAAGAATGTTGAACATAAAAGAATATGATCATGGAAGATTTTTATAGTACCTCTTGTAGCAGTAATCACATTCTCAAAAATATGAGGTTACATAATTTAAATACATATAATTCATTAAGATCTGTCCCTTAATTTAATGTTATAAAACTATTCATATTATCTGAAATACATAAAATTGGTTACATAATAAAAGATATAATAAGACTTCATGCAAATGTTTAGGAAAAACATTCTGAAACCAGAAGAGCTGACAGATAAATTTAATAAAATAATAACAATAAAAAGAAATGGAAACAGGATTATTTTGGAAAACAGCAGTGTTGTTTTTATTTTTGTTGTTGTTTGCATTGGATTTCGGGCATAGATACGTGAAACAGCTCCTAAAGGAATGAGTTTAAAGTTTCTGTGAAGCAAAAGGGTAACCTTCAGGAATAAAAACCGATTCTGTTTGTGGAATGTTAAACAGTCAAACCGCCCTTGTGTTCTCATTTTTGGCAGTAAAAGCTAGGGTTAGTGGCTGGAACATTCTCTGAAAGATAACTATAAAAAGACTATGGTAAATGAGCCCTTGTGTTCATATAAAGAACTTGTTTGGAGCTATGCAATTTTCTAGTTAATTTTCTTGTAATGAAGTGATTTTTTAAAAGAAGAAAAGAAAGGAATTCTGAAACCAAATGGATAGAGAATATTTCTTCTTCAGATCCTAAAGCAACATACTAGTACATTGTCTTAAAACAAGAAAATTAAACAAAACCAAACTAATACAAAACACAGCATGAAAAATTAAGCTTTAATAAAGAACTTATTGATAAATGTTGTTGTCTTTTCTAATGGGAAATACAGTTATAGCAGCTAAAATAATGCACATGAATAAATAAATGTTATATATTATTTTTAAAAGCAAATGATAATAGCATTAAATTGCTGAGGAACTTTTTGAAATAGTGAAGTTTCTGATCTTCTGAGGGTATAGATTTCCATTGAAAGCAAAAGCTCATTCAAACAAATATCTCAACCCTTCATCTCATGGTTGACACAACAGAATTTTTATGAAGTTTTTATTCTGTTCTTTTCCTTAGTTCATATAATAAACATTTCAAATGTATACGAATTATGACTAAGCCAAGCATACAGGCCAATTTAATCAAGAATAGCATCTAAAAACAGGCTCATATTCCACACTTGAGAGTTAACAATGTTCTAAGTTATTATGGATAAATTTAAGCTGGCTTGATGCTGATTCAGACAAGCACCCAACTAGAGCTTCTCTTTGCATCATTTGTTTTAAAAAAGAGATTTGGCAAGTGCATTAATAATGTAAACAAGATGTGAAGGAGAAAATGTTCTATATAAGGAAGCCATCCCTTTTCAATTAAATTAGAAGCAACATTTGCATACCGATTATAATTAAAAATGGCCCTGGTCCGCTCACTGAGTAGCACTGGCAGGCTTCTCACAGTATTTGCACATTAGCTTTGGTTGTTGGATATCCTGGGAAGGACTGAAGCTCTTAAAAAAAGAAAGAAAGAAAAGAAAACTCTACATTTCAGATTATTAAATTGCTTCCTCTAGTTGGTCTGAATTGCGATTTTATTACATTCATATGAGTGATTTCTAAGTATTTTTCTTTCTCTTCTATAGGCAAGTCCCTGTCTACACATATCCTAAAAGGAGTGTTTTCCATTATGAGGCCATGAGCTCACTCTCAGTGGAAATGTGAAAGCAAGTTGACATAAATAGTGAGAAAGTCAAAAGACTGTGGGAAATGGCCCTCTACACGGAGGCTCTGTTATGTGAGGATTTGGTTATTAAATAAAATTCACAATTACTGAATTCAACCATGTTGCTTGAAAGTTGATTTTTAAGCAGTTATTTTGCTGTAGTGAGACATCACTCGCCTGAATATAAACAATATACTCAAGTCACAGCTGTCCAAAGGTCTCTGCACAGCTTCAGGAAAGCCTTTCTTCGGTAAATGCAATAACTTCTAATCCCCCCAGCGCCACCTCCAATCACAAAGAAGTGAGTGGCTTTCTGAGAAGTTTCAGTGGGAGAGGTTTTATATTCAGAAAGACATGCTCTTCTCTTTCAGCTGCCTCACTTTGCATAACATTTTTGCCTCTGGGTCAAGAATGAGAACTTGTGTTTGAAAAAAATAATAACTTGGGAAATCTCTCCGTCAGTCATACATACTATTTTGGAATAATAAGAATGGTGAGAATGATAAACAGCCTTTAGAGCAGTGGTTCTCAACCTTCCTCATGCCACCACCCTTTAATACAGTTCCTCATGTTGTGGTGACCCCCAATTTCATTGTTACAAATTGAACATCATTAAAGCATAGTGATTAATCACAAAAACAATATGTAATTATATATGTGTTTTCCGATGGTCTTAGGCGACCCCTGTGAAAGGGTCGTTTGATCCCCAAAGGGGTCGCGACCCACAGGTTGAGAACCACTGCTTTAGAGTATACTTCTTCCTAAAAATTGTCAACCTGTAAGAAGTTCAAGGTCAGAGAATTACACGAGTAACTCATTTTATTTTTTAATATATTTTTATTGATTTCAAAGAGGAAGGTGACCGGGAGTCGAACCGTGACCTCCTGGTTCACAGGTCAATGCTCAACCACTGAACTATGCAGGTAGGGCCACATGTAATTCATTGTAGCTAATGGGAGACTAGGGAGGTGTAAGGTGCAAAATACATATATGTACATGAAAGGCCATTTTTCTCAATGATTGACAATGGTTTTATAAAAGCTGTGTCACTACTAGAATGGCTACTTATTTGAAGAGCACAAATATTAAAGGCTATTGGAATCTATTTGCATGCATATGTGGTGTGTGCATGTGTGTGTGTGTGTGTGTGTGTGTGTTATAAACCAATAAAACAGATTTTCTATATAAATGAGAATAGGATGATACAGTTCATTCAACTAGGTTTAAAGAGTTTCAATCCCCCCCCCCTCCTAGTGGTAAGTCATGATATGTTTTATTCAGCACAGATTGGACTCAAAATAAAACCAGAGAATGTATGCTTATTGTAGATAGAGAAGACTTTGCAGGATAATTACTGTCTAGTTACATTGAAGTTAAACCTATACTTATGTCAATTTTTCATAAAGATGGATTCTCTAGTGATAATTCGTGACTTTAAAAAAGGGCTTTTTTTGGTCATATTTTAAAAATAAATGTAATGGCTCCAAGATCTCAACTTCTAATTTTGACTGAGACTATGAATGTCAAAGAAAGCAATTGGTATAGACTCAATGCTGGAGAAGGGATGTTTGGTAACTGTCAATCAACCCCAGCGGTGGAGCAGCTTCGGTGAAGGTCATGCTCTTGGGAGAGTTACTCTACTGATTCCCATCATGCTTTTTCCGTTCTATTAAGAGGTCAGAGGGAGGAACTGCATGAAGACCACCATCTCGAGTCTCTTACCTGAGTCTTCAAGACACTGAACATTTCCACGTCTCCTCTTCTTTTTGTTCTAAGTAGCTTAACGATTTTATGAGCACTCGCTCATGTCCCACCCCATAAAATCAACTGTTTGTAAGTTACAGTATTGCTAACGTTAGATTCTGCTTGGTGTGTAGAAATGAAATTCCCTGGATATCATTCTCTAAGTACTGATTCTGCAAAATGTAGCAATTTCGGTTTCATTTACTTTATAAGGCATATGATATAACGCTGAATGTGCACTATATAGAAATATGGTTAAATATAAAATTTCCCAGGAAAGCAAAATAATCTACATTATCCACTAGATTACTTCCCCACTAAAATAATGTTGTAATTAATCTTTAAATAATTTTAAAATAGCAGCTCTGGCCATCAAGTACTTTGCAGTAATAAACATAATTTCACTTGTAATGGGGTTTTCCACTATTTTGGCAACAGAGAAGATAACTGTACTTCCTAGACTAAAATAATATGGAAATGAAATGGATACTCTATCCATAGAGCTGCATAGTTTGGATGCTAATGTTAGTGTCTGGTGAAAAAATTAACTAAGATATTGGCCTGTTTCCAGTCATAACCACATCGTTTCATTGCTGTGTACACAAATTCTCAGGGAAAGTAAAACTCTATCCCATGGGCAAACATAAAAACCAGCACAAATACTATCATCTCAGATGTCTTCGTAAACAAATTCACAGCGTTCTGAAGCTTTTGTTTTCTAAACTCCATATATACACTAATATGGGGCAACTCTAAATGGTTGTTGAACTTGCAAAGACACTTGCAAAACCGATGCTGAGAAAGAGCAGAGCTCAGGGACTAGGAAGAGTGAATCATGAAATAAAATATTACAAAGTCATTGGAAGCCCAAACATGTTATTTAATGTTTTTATTCTTTGTATTCCAGGTAGATTTCAAAATCAAATGATTCTGTAATTTGAAAGGAAGATCAATTCTTAAAATCTAGTATTGCATAATGGGGAAAAATGGAGGGAAATACAGGATTTAATTTATTATTATTTTTTAATCTTTCTATTGATTTCAGAGAGGAAGGGAGAGGGAGAGAGAGATAGAAACATCAGTGATGAGAGAAAGTCATTGATGGCTGCCTCCTGCACGCCCCACACTGGCATATGCCCTGACCAGGAATCAAACCTTGACCTTCTGGTTTATGGGTTGATGCTCAACTGCTAAGCCATGCCGGCCAGGCTATAGGATTGAATTTAGAGAAAAATATGAAGAGGGAAAGAATTTAATATAGTCTTTATATAACTCCTCCTATATATTGCTAACAATATACATTCCACCAGATAGACAAAGAGAAAGGGGGACCCAATTAGAGACGTGTACTCTTGGCTGGTTTAGTCTCAGCACATAATTAATTCTTAGGTGTACTCAACACTATTGTGTTTTTATGTTTTGTTTTGGTGTGTGTTTTTTTTTGCGTCCATTTCCCACGTGTCCCTTAGGAAAAGGAATCTAGTTTTGTTCAGACATTCTCACATGACCTTGGGGAATGCCACCTTCCCCCATGCAGTGACATAAGTTGCAGGTGTTAGATTATGAATCTTCTCAGGCAAACACAGTAATTATTTTCCCTTTAGCAATGATATGTTTAAGAATGGGCAGTTGACCCAGAAGGGCTGTTGGGTCCCAGTGCTTTCTTTGTCCTCTTATTTCTCACAAGTATATTTTCTTTATCTCAAAAGTATAAAAAGGTACCAAGTCCAGTTATTCTTTTAGCCTGATTTTATCATCTGAATATTATGTTGTGATTCTCCATGTGCACATGTTAATTTGCTTGTTCCCTTGGTAATGTGGTCTGGTGTCAAGGTTATTTTTAATAACCAGAGGCCCAATGCACGAAATTTGTGCAAGGGGCTCAGCCCCCACCTGCCATGCTGCAGCTTCGTCCAGAAGGACAGCCGGTCTAATTAGCATATTATGCTTTTATTATTATAGACTAGTCCAGCGTAAGACTAAGGTTGGGTAGAGTAAGGGGTTCTCTGACTCCCCAGCCTTAGCATGAGGCTAGTCCACACTCACCCTGAAAACCTTTTATCCTGAATTCAATCTGCTTCACCTTTATCAAAATAACCCCCCTACAAGGTGATGGGAGCTGGTAAAACTCATTAGAAAATGGATAACATGCAACTTAAAAAGGTCACAGCAGTGAGATGGTCTTTTTATGAATTCAACTATAAAAGAATAAATTACGTTCAAAATACGAATGCAAAAAGTCAGATAAGCAATGAAGAGTCTTATTAACCACATTCTGAGGAAAAGGATCTTAACTCCCTTCTTACAATTATAATGAGCATCCACTAATGGAGGGAGGACACTCACTGACCTAGAGAACCTAGTCCAAGTCTATAACTTCTCCTGCAGTTTTAGTTCAAACATTTAGGGGTGGGGGGGTCCTATATTTTGACCACAAACACATTGTCACATTCAAGAGAACATTCATTGCAACACACACATGCACACACATTTGATGTTCCAATAACGCTACATGCTGTTTTGCTGAAGTGGTTGTTCCCAATATCCCTTCCGATAATGTAATTATAGACATAGTGTAACTACAGCAGTTCTAGTTCATTGGCCTTTACTGCTACTTAAATGGCTTCTATTTCCAGATCAGTGAGTAGCGATGCTAACGCTGCTTTCCGGGGCCGGGCTGTCCCTCCAGGAAGCAGCCTTTCTCTCCTAAAGCCTCTCTCCTTCCCCCTCAAACTCTCCTCTGCTCCCAGGATCGTCCAAAGCGTGAGGCAGGCTCATGCCATTTCTACCGAGCATACCACCGTCCTATACATATGAGGCTGGGCTCACTTGTGATGAGACCGTGAGGTTAAATTTTAAAGGGATTCTAATGTGAGGAGCCTAATATCTTTGTTCTTATGATAGGGAAGGACCACATTCATCAGACAACTAAATTAAGAGAATGAAACATGAATATCAAGTCGAACTCCTCCCGCTTTTATAAATGAAGGAATCATTTTCAACATTAAATTGTTATCATGCAGACAGACAGTTTAAGTTAGTTTTAATCATTAAAACTTAGGACAGAGGGAGGAATTCAGTCCAAAATATACAGAGGACTTGGTTTTAAAAGAGCTATGTGAGATGAACCTGTGTTGTGTGGTGTTTAATTAAGACTAGAGGCAGGCATGCTCTTCCGGGAAATGAATTTATCGTGCCATTTCAAGTCAAGCTAAGAAGCACTAAAATATCCCTGCTACTCAAAAAAAAAAAAAAAAAGAAAAAGAAAAGAAAAGAAAGAAAGAAAAAAGAAAAGAAAGAAAAAGAAAAAAAGTGTGAAACTGGGAGGGGGTGGAACAGGGAGAGATTGACAAAAGAATTTATATGTATATAAGCACAACCCATGGTCCTCAGACAGTAGCATGGGGAAGGCCTAGGGTGGGGTGAGAGAAGGATGGAGGCGGGCAAAGGAGAAAAACAGAGGACATGTAATACTTTGAACAATACAGTTACATTTTCTGTAAGTGTGATAGGTATGTGACCAACTGGCGTGGCTCAGTGGTTGAGCATCGACACATGAACTAGGAAGTCAAGGTTTGGGTACTGGTCAGGGCACATACGCAGGTTGCAGGCATGTTCCTAGTATGGGGCATGCAGGAGGCAGCCAACCAGCCAATCAGTGATTCTCTCAGCATTGATGTTTCTATTTCTCCCTCCCTCTACCTTCCCCTTTCTCTAAAAATCAGTAAAAAAAAAAATCTTTTTAAAAATTTAAAAAAAAATTGCTAGTGGCTAGTGTTCTCTTTGTTCTGTGCAAAAGAGTCATGGTTAATCCCATTCCGTTAAAATGATGGCTTCCAAACTCGGGACCCTAATTTGACTTCAATTCAAAATGTAGAACTCAGGAAGATTAAAGAGTTTGATATATCCCCATCCACCGAAAGGATGATTGGCCAATTAAGTAAAAACTTTAATCCTAAACCTGAAAATCAGTCTAGATTTTTATTTGACAGAATTGAATGGATGATCAAAATCATTGATCTACAAACTCTGTGTGGACGCAGCCAGATACTAATTTCATCCATCAAACTATTAAGAGCACTTTCTATTGAAACATCTTCATTTCCTGAGTTGTGTCCTTGAGAGCAGCTGAAACTTATTGGACTGGAAAGGCAGAATTACCTGGAGCAGAAGGTATTTTTAAACACATGTTTTCCCCAAGTCGGCAGCTGCTCACGGCGTGGATTCTTTGAGGACCGCTGTGCTCAGCGGTTAACTTTCTGAACTTGAAGGTACCAGGCCAAGGAAAATAACCTCCATACATTGTTTTTCTATTGTGTTTACTATGTTCTCGGTACTATCAAAGGGCTGACATTTGACAACGAAGAAATTATTTTTTAAAAAGACACACCACACTTGGAGGAAAAGAAAGTTTCTTTTTTTAGGTGAAAATATTAATAACGAATCTTCAGAGTCACTTGAGTATTTTTCTAAAGAACAGCAAGTGAGTTTGTATTATTTTTGCAGAGAAAGTTTATCACTTGTTTTTTTTTAATATTACCTTATACTTCCATTTTATCCAATAATGCACTGACATTGTAATATTGACAAGTCAAAACGAAGGTACTCTTTATTTTTATCACATACTACATACGCCTTTGCACATACGGATGTATAAATACAGCTACTAGGCGATTACGGAAAGAAAATGGCAGTAAACTTTAGCACTTTTCTTAGATATGCAAACCAGTTGCCAAGTCTGAAAACTATACCAGGTTAAAATGATCTATTACCATCTAAAATTCATGTCTGTATCACTCAGATAAGCTTCATGATCAGCAGCATTTGAGATCCGTGCAGATAGTGTTGTAATAAAACCTACTGTCCACACTGGGAGTGTGTCATGAAGGAGGACTACCTGGTCAGCCACCGGCCATAGTGTTGGGTGCTCCTCATAGTGAGAGAAAGGAGCCTCGTGGAGTGCAAAATTCATTTTTTAAGTTAGTGTGTGTGTGAGAGGAGATGGTTTCAAATACTGTATCTAGAGTTTAAGTTTTTAAAAAATATATTTGTATTGATTTCAGAGAGGAAGGGAGAGGGAGAGAGAGAGAGAAACATCCATGATGAGAGAGAATCATGGACCAGCTGCCTCCTGCACGCCCCACACTGGGGATCGAGCCCGAAACCCCCCGGGCACGTGCCCTTGACCGGGAATCAAACCGTGACCTCCTGGTTCATAGGTCGACGCTCAACCACTGAGCCACGCCGGCCTGGAACTGGGGCTGGTGCAGGCTGTTGCTGCAGAGGAAGTTTGAAACATCCTCAGGCCGACCAGAGACAGTGCCTGGAGATGCAGAGGAAGGGTTACACTTGATGAACTAAGATCTCTAAGGGGGAAAAGTGGGTGGAGTGTAGCTCAAAGTTCCAGAAACGCGCCTGCAAGGAAGGAGACCACTTCGTTCCAATTAGCAAGAAGGAAGACAGCTGATGGGATAGAAATGGAGAGTGTGGTTGGGGATTTGGTCTAGGAGAGAAATACAGGCGTGAGATGCACTTGGAAATGTTTGTGGAATCAAAGGCATCGTCCCCCTTGATCTATAATTTATAGACAAGCAGCAGGCATCTTGGGAAGAACACAGTTAACGGCCCGCAGGTGGCTCTTGGCTCAGCACTGTGCTGCATTTGCCTCCCAGACATTAGAGAGTTCCAGGTGAAAATGGGGGCTCTGTCTTCTTTCGAAAAACGGCAAGTCTTCTTTTGGTTCTAAGAGGTCCCACAATAACCCTATTTTTGAAAATGTTGATCCTAGGACAACTTCAGCTCTTTTCATTTTCTTTGGCCAGAAACATTCTAAACAAACATACAAGTCTGCATGGACTGCTCCCACCTCTGCTACGAACCACTGCCTTCTACTTACAAAACCTGTAACACACTTTACCCATTATGTTCAGGTGTTTCGAAGGGGGGTGCGGTGGGGCGGACAGAAACATCAGTGATGAGAGAATCATCTGTGGCTGCCTCCTGCCCACCCCACACTGGGGATCGAGCCCACAATCTGAGCATGTGCCCTGGACTGAGAATAACACCAGTGACCTCTTGGTTCCTGGGTTGATGCTCAACTGCTGAGCCACACCGGCCGGGCTGTTTTCAGTAGTATTTTAATGGAAGTTTAGAGATGAGCATGTTAGGGATTAGTTAGTCAAACTAAGTATTGTAACAGAAGGATTGACCATATATCTCTTATAATTTACCCTTGTTTTCTTCTAGGCATTCTCTTCCCTGCGTTTATTTCTCTGAGTCAAATATATGTCTAAGGAAAAGGCACAGGGCAGGGGGGAGGGAGAGGGAGAAAGATACATAAATGGAAAACATTATTTCATAAATATATGTAGCCCCCCAAATGCCCTACACACTGAAGATCATCATTATTTAATTCTGATATTTAGCAATTCATCAGTTTTCCCAAGTGGCTTTGTAATTATTTTTAACATATCGACATAAGCAATGGCAGTCTTAAGTTTCCTTGTTTTAATGCCTCATTTTTAAGCTTGGATGAAAACTTCCCTTTGGAAAATAGAAATCCTTTCATTTAAAACTTAGGGAGTATTATTATTATTATTTTTGGTTAGAGTATCTATCATTGGAGTATTTAAGTTGTTCAAGAACATAATTTTAAAATAGATTTTAAATAAAGTGCTGATGCATCTGCAAAATGAACCTGGAGAATTGCATTGACAATTTCATCCAAACTTTATGTTTGCAGATGGGCCAGACAATCATCATAACCTCAGAAAGAGGCCGTTAGTTTCCACAATACAGGCCTGTTTCTCCAAAGAAGTGTCTCATGTGCAGCATAAAATGAATTTCCAAGTGTAGACATTTCTTAAGTCTAAACTATATGACACCTCTAACAAGATGAATATGTATTCAGTTTAATAAAGCAGACCCGTGCACTAGTGTAAAAGTATTTCAGTCCATGCAAGTAAAATACTCCTTCAAATATTCAACACACCACATGTGCATTTAGTAGAAGAAAAATCCCTTCAACTATTTCTTCTTACATAATTAGCAGTTGTGTGCTTTCTGTCCAATAAGAAGGAGCCAACATAGTGGTTAAAAATACAGATTGTTTGGCTCCCCAAATCTGGTAGTTGTGGGACCCAGGGCAATTGATCATCACTGTATGCCTCAATTTGCTCACCTCTAAAAAGATAATAAAGGCACTTTTTCATGAAATTGTTAGGAAGGTAAAACAAGTTCATATATATAAAGCCCTTAGAATAGGATCACATATGCATAAAACGTTATAATAATCCGTGATGATTATTACTAGCTTACATCATAACATAGTCAATGGTATTGCTGACAGTCTCACAAATCCAGGAATAACGCTGGAAAAAGCCCAAGAAAACGATCCATTTTAATGCCATGTGCCGTGAAAATTAAGCAGACATCTTATGGCAGACAAATGTGCATGCTAATTATTATCAACATTACTCATTAAAGCGTCAATATTTGAGCTAAGTCACTGTGAAAGGAGCGAAGTTCACAAGTTTGATCCAATAACACATTCTGACTCCCACCGTGTCAGAGAATGATTTCGGCTCCAGCTGTGGCCCAGTGATGAAGTCACTGGGCATAAAGTCATTTACGATGGAGAATTTTTAATGGGAAACAGTAGATAATTGCATGCTTTTTTACCCAATCCAACTCAACTCCTCTCTTCCATTCTGCACTCATGCACAATCAGATCATCACTTCCTGACCACCATGACAGTGATGAATATACAAATTAAATGTCCCTGAAAAAGCATTCCCTAGTCTGAGTTCCGAACATTCTGCATTCATTGTAGTTTTGGAGATCTGCTCCAAAACTCTTGCCTAAAGACAGACGAAAAACTTTCCAACTGGCTTGCATGTAGCGGGATTTCCGAGGGAGGTGTCCTCAGAGTTGGTGGTTGAGTAGCAAGCGCTACGGTGACATCAGGAACCCAATCGTTTCTCTTTTTATTTTGTTGTCAACAGGGTAAGGTGACGGTTTTGCCCGAAGTCTGGCTCAGTTCAGAGTCACAGTAATGGCCGAGGTTACATCAAGACACAATAATTACCCGAGACAGAAAGGGAGCTAGTTTCCTGTGTCTCTCCTTAAAAAAATAAGAGAAGCGCGAAGGGATTAAAGAAAGGAAAAGAGAAAGACTCATAGACACAGACACCAGCATGGTGATTGCCAGAGGGAAGAGGGATGAGAGGAGGTAGGAATAGGTAAAGGGGGGTAAGTTTTGATGGAAGGAGATTTGACTTGGGGTGTTGAACACATAATACAACATACAGAATCTATATACAATTGTAGAATTGTATACCTGAAACCTGTATAATTGTATTAACCAATGTCACCCCAATAAATTTAACTAAAACAAAATAAATGCCAGTAAAAAGAATGGGAAAGGGGTGGGCTTGAAGACTGACTTAAGATGAAATTTCTTAGCTGGGAAGACAGTCTAGACGAGGCGAGTGTGCACTTGATTTCCTTATATTGAATAAAAAGAAAATGATGGCCCAGCTGGTGTGGCTCAGTGGTTGAGTGTCAACTCAGGCACCAGGAGGTCACTGGTTTGATTCCCAGTCAGGGCACATGACCGGGTTGTGGGCTTGCTCACCCGGAGGGGATGTGTAGGAGGCAGCAGATCGATGATTCGCTTATCGTTGATGCTTCTATCTCTCTCCCTCTCGCTTCCTCTCTGAGATCAATAAAAACATATTTAAATTAGACACTGAACTAGCTTTTCACACAACTGCCTGGTGGGGATTTTAGTCTGTAATGCCTTTCACTGTATTCCTCTAAGTTCAGAAGAGAACTTGAGTGATTGCATTTGCAAGTCAATGAAGACAGGGACGTGTGAAACTCTGTTATTAATATTCTGCTGGATGGTCATTGACCTTAAAGGAGAGCATTTTTTAGGAAAATTGAAACAGTAAGATTGCAGTTCAGAAGAATGACTGTTTTATTCCAGAGTTTCCCAGGAATGTGTTAGAAGGGCCCAGGGATGCATTGCAGAAGGCCCACTCCTCCTAATACGGAGACAATCAAACACTCTAGAGCAGGGGTGGGCAAACTTTTTGACTCGAGGGCCACAATGGGTTCTTAAACCGGACCGGAGGGCCGGAATGAAAGCATGGATGGAGTGTTTGTGTGAACTAATATAAATTCAAAGTAAACATCATTACATAAAAGGGTACGGTCTTTTTTGTTTGTTTGTTTTATTCATTTCAAACGGGCCGGATCCGGCCCGCGGGCCGTAGTTTGCCCACGGCTGCTCTAGAGTCTTTTTTTAAAAAAAGACTTTAAAAAAATATATATTTCCGTGTGTGTGTGTGTGTGTGTGTGTGTGTGTATGTATGTATATAATAACCTTTTGGTTTCACCACACTGTCTTTCATAGCATTAATATTTAGACTTAGTTACTTACATGAACTGGATAAGCATTTGTGCAAAATTGATTCCAGGATCCAGATCACTTAGATGTTTATCCACCTGCATGATAGACAGATACAATAGGTGCTTCCACCTTAAATATTATATATTTATCAACATCGAGTCCCCATATAAATGTTAACAGATTAAAATTCTGTAAATCTGTATAATATTTCAAGCTTTTGAGCATTTATACCTTCTGAGTGAAACTGCTAGGAACCTTGGGGGGAAAATTATGTTTCATGTAAATATTTTTGCTATATTTCAATAGAAAATATAAGTGATCCTTTAAAATTTTTATTTACTTTTTACACACACTGTCAAAACTTCTAAAATGTTTATTTTTTAAGCAAAAAGGTGCTTCGAACAATGGTCACTTCCGCAGTGTTAAAAGTGTATTAAATCCTTGATGCTTGGGAGGCTGTTTCAGCGGTTCTCAACCTGTGTGACGCTTTCACAGGGGTCGCCTAAGACCATCCTGCATATCAGATATTTACATTATGATTCATAACAGTAGCAAAATTACAGTTATGAAGTAGCAACGAAAATAATTTTATAGTTGGGGGTCACAACATGAGGAACTGTATTTAAAGGGCCAGAAGGTTGAGAACCACTGGTCTATTTGAATTGATCTTGGCCTAGAGCAGTCAGTATGTGTGGCACCCATAGTGTTGGGAGGAAGAATTCTCACTCTCCCCAACAAAGGCTCTTTCAGTTGGCCTAATAGTCAAAGGGACACAGACAGATTAACAGGAGGAAAACACATTTTATTTAATCTGTACAGGAATCCCGCGTAGAGGAGAGTTTCTAAGATAGAAAAGTGAAATGAGGTGGATATACCGTCTTCAGCCAAGGAATGAAATCAGGGCTTCAGGAGGGAGGAGGGTCCTTCACAGGAAGATAGAAAGAACAACTGCTCAGTAATTAGATGTTTGCCTTGCCGTTAAGATAGGTCATGAACATTTATTTCTGGTAATAATTTTTATGGGCAAGGCCCCAATTTAATCTCTTTAAGGGAGAGGTGAAAGTTTCTCCTCTCCAAATGAAATGCTGGTGACAAGATAAAATCACAGTGTTAAACCTTCCTAATGTAAAAAGCTCAAGAAAGAACAACTGCTCAGTAATCAGATGTTTGCCTTGCCGTTAAGATAGGTCATGAACATTTATTTCTGGTAATAATTTTTATGGGCAAGGCCCCAATTTAATCTCTTTAAGGGAGAGGTGAAAGTTTCTCCTCTCCAAATGAAATGCTGGTGACAAGATAAAATCACAGTGTTAAACCTTCCTAATGTAAAAAGCTCAAGAAAAGTAAGGTTAAGAGCAATACACTTGCGGTGAGTCAGACACTTTCTTGGGCCGTCCACTTTCAAGGAAAAGTGTAAGACAGAATACAGCCTACACAGCGGTGACAGTTTTATGTTTGTAACATAGTCCTTATTTTTTATACATTAGTTTACTCATGTGGAGGAGAAAAAACATATATGCCAAGGGATGGTTATTCTAAGAAACAGTGATATCATGACTGCAGTTTACATTCTTAGACACAAATAACATTAGGGATCTTGAAACCATATCTCACTCAAAAACATCATTTTTAAACAATGCTTGTGGTCTAGGAGGGTGTTTTGTTTTGTTTTGTAACTTTGCCAACTATCTAGAAGCAGGTCTTGACTATCAATCAGTGTTTCAGATTCTGTTTTGGTTGTACGGGTTATATTATCAACCACCGGAATAGTACCTAATGTAGTTACTCAGTATTTGTTAGGGCCAAGGGAATGTTCTTATCCTTCTACCAAACCAGTAGATCGCATTACATTGATAACTCGCACCCTTAGGGAGTCAAAAATAGCTAATATTAAGAAACCAATCCATTTATAAAAGAAAGTTATAGAATCTATTGTTTCCATTTGCTATTCAAAGCATAAGTGTTTCTCATTATATTGATGTTATTTCTTAGGTTTCTGGGGCACAGAAAATATAGCAAAGCATGCAATGAATTAACAACATAAGAGCACATGAGAATTCTAGATGTTTATTAGTTTACGTTTCGATTCCCTGCCTAAATTTTAATCAGGGCACTTTATTGAAATAGCCAGTAGCTAGATTAATTATTCAGAGTAACAGAATTCTAAATTGTCCCAAAAATAAATCAACCTACCTATGCAAGTGTCTAACTCTTGAGATAAGCTCTCTGTGCTATTGCTCTGGGAAAAGTAAAAGAAATAGATAAATCCCTTGCCCACAGTTACTTATGATGGACTAGAAAGATAAATTTATAGACACAAAACACTCTGAAGCATACACAAAGCACCCCAAGTGTTAGTATGAAGGAAACGGTGCCTTTTGTTGTGATGAACTGCAAATACAGACACTGCATAACACTGGGATTTTAATTTCAATTACAATTGTTGTAACGATCATAGATTTTCCTATTGAAAAAACACTCACCATTTTATATTGGTAACTACCTTACATTATGTTGGTTCAGTGTTTACTCAGAACATTTGAGTTTTTACACTCTTCTAAGTGTTGAGACAATTCTGAGGGCATGGTACATTTCCTGACCTTTGATTTTAGCACCAAGAATCAATGAAAAATTGCCGATTATAGCTCAGTTCTATTTCAGGAGCAAACCTAGCATATTCAAGTTGATGGTGTGTGGGTCACTATTTTGTCTTAGTATAACGCATAAAACTATGCATTGTGCATTGCCATGTGCGCGCGCGTGCGCGCGCGCACGCGCACACACACACACACACACACACACTGCCTCTCGCGATACCCAAGTCATCAGTGGGGAAATGATATCTTCATGCCAAAATATAATAATCAAAAATTTCAGGTTTACCTAGATTACCATATTATCAAAAGCAAATTGTAATTCAGATCATCGGTAGCTGAGATATGTGTGTGTGTATATATTACTGAGGTGTAGAAAGTGGTTACTCTGTAGTTAATAAATCAAAAGTTATTTACTTTAAAAAGGATGTGAAAATATTTTGAACTCAGTGTTTGAACTCAGAAGAATATGAGGTTGTAATTTTTAGACTCTGTAAAATGCGACCTGTATCATTCTGGTTTTAACTGAATCACACAGTAAGGACTTTTGGTGAGGTGATAGTCCATGGTATTTAAATGGTCCCAGGGCGCACACAAAATTATACTCCCAACAACAACAATAGGCTTTGTAGGAATGAAATTTTGGAGAGGACAGACATCTAGAATTTAGTTTGGAATTTTAAAGTGGAATCAAGCAAGAACCCTAGTAGCCTTGTGCAGTGATAAAATGGCTCTAATGGATTTAATTAACTTACCCTCTAAGAAATGAGAATTAAGGAATCATTCTTGTGTGAACTGAGCTATTAACATAGTTTTAACTGCAGTCTTTATGGCTGGAAAGTCTTGGAGCAGATGGCAAATTTATAGTCCTCTCTCCCTATGGAGAAGAAGGAAGGAGAAACTATATTTCAGGAACGGTATGGGTTTCCTGCATGAACTCAGGGTGCAAGTGGCTGGAACCACTTCTAAATGGTGTATGAACGTTACCATCGTTTAGTCTCAAACTGTGTAAACCACACATATCTTCATGCCGTGACACTCTTTCTCATAAATTAGCGAAGGGACTTCTTCTCTAAAGGACTAGCAATGGTATTGGTTTTTTACTGGAATAACTGAAAGAAAGAAATGCATGTCCATCTTTGTTTTCTAACCAATTTTAAAGACAGAGGCAGGTCATCTATACAGTTGTGAATTAGATGCTGTTAAAAGTGCTCCGAATAGCGTAATGTTATGTCGGCATGAGATTTTAAATATCTAGTCAGTTAAATATGGGAACCGACCAATGAGAATTACATGCGTCAGGCAATCAGAGAGCACACACATAGCCATTGGCTTGCCTTTCTCAGCAGAGTGGATGGATGCTCTCTGTGACATGATAGACAGCGGGACAAAACAAAGATTCAGAAGTAAGTGTACTTACATGCTGATTTTAATACAGTTGCTTCAGTTTTTCATCTTTATACATCCTCACTTTTTAAAAAAAATATATTTTATTGATTTTTTACAGAGAGGAAGGGAGAGGGATAGAGAGTTAGAAACATCGATAAGAGAGAAACATCGATCAGCTGCCTCCTGCACAGTCCCCACTGGGTATGTGCCCGCAACCAAGGTACATGCCCTTGACTGGAATCGAACCCGGGACCCTTAAGTCTGCAGGCCAACGCTCCATCCACTGAGCCAAACCAGTTAGGGCATCCTAACTTCTTGATGATGGGTCAACAATGCTTTTACAAGTTAGGGTATCAGATAGTTTTTGCCAAAATAAACCTCAATGACACTGAACAGTAAACATTTTGCATTAAGTACGTACAGGTTTTCTTTTTTATATACCTATTGTATGTCAATAAAGCTTTTTTTTTTAAGGGAGATAAAGATGTGAATAAGCCACCCAGTGACTATAGTTCAAATTCAAATGGTCTCAAATCCTTAAATGTAGTTGATCTTGTCCTGGAGTCATAGCTCTCTGATGGAAATACATATACACCATCTCTGGAGGAAAATAACATTGTTCCAGAAAGCAGATAATCTCTAAAAATAATATTGCAAATATGAAATCTGACATGCAATAAAAAGATGGGCATAGTAAAAAAAGGTAATATAAATGTAACTGATATAAACAATAGATCATCAAGGACTATTAGAATTAAAAAACACATATTTTTAAATAGATAAAATGTTAAGCACTAAAATTCATGCAAAAGATCTCAAGTGAATTTGGTTCATCCAATGGCAAGGAATTGCGACGAAAACAATTTTTATCTTCCGTTCCTATCATGGAGCAAAATACATTTCATCTCATTTAAATATGTAAATAGTATACAAAATGAGACAACTAGAATATAACATAATAGAATTAAGATAATGTAATTATAATAGTGTATAATGTAATATAATTCTAACTTAGGTAGGGTAATATTCTATTTTTTGAACTTATGAACTTGATCATGAAACAAATTAGTTCTTTAATGGAAGTACTTAAAATAATTGTGGCATAAAACCTTAGCAGTGTGTCTGCCAGCATAATCGGAGGCGACCTCATTCCCTCCTTTCTAGGCACCCAGATAACAAAATAGTTCAGCCAATGGACATGTGTTTCTTCCTTTAACACGTATCTATTGTCCACCCCTTTGTGCCAGGCACTGTGATTCCTGCTGAGAGGGAGCACAGCATACAAAGCAAGTAAATCCTTCATCTGTAGCCTATAATCTCCTGGGGAAACATATTAAGCAAGAAGTTATAGGGCAATTGGGTGCATTGGGAGTGCTATTATACGATTTAGGACATGAGCATGGCCAAGTACACTAGAAGGTGTGTGTTGGTGTAATGCAGCCCTAAAAAGTTGATGTGTCCCCCCTCCTGACTACCTTGATGTGAGTACAGCTACAGCTTGAAAGAGACGGAAGTAAAAATGAGTTATTTCCCCCCTACCACCATGATGCTCATGTCAGTTATCTGAACAAACGAGAGAAGCAGCGGCGTGGAACCCCCTTAATGCCTGATAATCATACAGTTAAGAGCGCTGGCACACACGTTAGATGCTCTGTATTCTAGTGGCTTCACCGTCCTGGTAATATTTTGCTTCAGTGCACATTAAAATTAGTTTGCATTCTCTGTGTACACACTATTGAGATGATAAGGGAATGTGTCCAGGAGGTAAGCAGCGTGGCCAGCGAGGCCTCTTCAGCGGGCAATACTCAGAGCAGACAATCTGTCCACACGACAGCGTGACCAGATGATAAGGGAACATGTCCAGGAGGTAAGCAGCGTGGCCAGCGGAGGCCTCTTCAGCGGGCGATACTCAGAGCAGACAATCTGTCCACACGACAGCGTGACCTGCGCCATAATTGTTCTCATCTTGCCAACACTATGCTCCCCACTCCCCATCGATCTGCAGCAGAAGCAATCAGAAGGATTCATTAAACGCTAGATGTAAGCAATTTTGGATTTTTTAAAATAGTTACGAAAAAACTATAGAGACTTTGTAAAATAAAAGTAAAGGGCGTGGTCAGTGTTTATTAGTAAAGCAAAGAGTGCCATCTACTGACAACACGATTCTGTTATGATCCCGTTTAGAGCTCCAGTTCTGTTCACTGAAGCGGAACATATGAGGATTTCCATTCAGCTGATAAAGAATATTATAATAAAGCGTTAGGTAGAAAAAGTAATGACTCATGTTAAACTACATTCATAGACTGGGGATTGCCAGTACTCCTCAGAAAGAATTACCCGTGGACTTGGCCACTGGGGGATGAATCACGGACCTACGGAATGGAATGTGGATACAAGATATAGAACAGGTCACAGGAGGGATCAGCAGTAGAACTTCTCCACGGTGGTCGGAGATTGTCAGAGGGCTCTTCCTAATGATAAGATGGACATTAGCCATTTACTTCGTACATTTCTGCAGACTAGGACCATCACAAGTCTCTGTGTTCTGATAGGAAATATCTGGGCCAACTCTAGGATCTGTCCATTGCATTGTGTGCCCGCCACCCAAGGTCAAATCATCCTCCATCAGCATATATTTGGCCCCTTTACCCTTTACTTAAATCATTACTGAGGCCACAGATATTACAGAGCAGATACGAACCTTCCTCAGTTAGTGTAGCCTCACCCTAACTAAGAGACCACAAGCAAATCAAAGGATTCTTTTTTAGAAAGATGGTATATCATCTAACAGCATTGACAGCTCATGATAGACAAAGAGGAATTGAACCAGTACAAACCAACAACAGTCTACAAATATTTGCAAAATAATCAAATATATGAAGAGACTTTATAATCAATATCTAGTTTCAGTAGGTTACTTTACAGTTTTAAGAAGATGAAAGTAGTTTTGTGGATCATTGTTAGGTCATGTAATATGTTCACCCCTTCTCCTTCCTCCAGTTCTGAAAGAAGTTTTGTGGATCATTGTTAGGACATGTAATATGTTCACCCCTTCTCCTTCCTCCAGTTCCTTTATTTTCCCTAATAAATAACCTGAATAAGCTATGGCTCACATTGTCCGGCATTAATGCAGTGGCTCAATCCAGGCCCAGGCTTACAAATAAATGTGTAACCATGTTATAAGTGTATTTAAAGGAAGCAGTGCTTAGCTTTGCACAGTCATCCAAGAAATCACTTCGCGAACATTCTATATGAATAACTAGCCACTACCCTGTCCCCCATTAATTCTCCCATTGATGTCACTGGATAGAAAACATCAGATGCCAAGTCCTGTCCTCTCCGTTGTTTGTTCACTCTCAAGCTGTTACACTCTGCAGCGCCTCACTGCTGAGAACTGTTGTAAACTTTCCTATAAAAGGTTTCTTATATTTTGAGTTTTGCTTTGAAGCAAAAAGCAAACAAAAGTCCATGAAAAAATGAAGTTTCTTCTGTTTTGAAGGAAGGTCGTATTCTATACGGCTCCAAGCCATAGAACACTCTCAAGAGATTTGAAGTTACTCATGGACCCAAGGCATGAGGCCTTGGAAGATTTCTCAGGGACTGTCCACGTGCAGGTTATTGAAAGTCGGTGGGAGGAATTCAGTTACCTGGTCAGAAAACTTGTCAGCATGAATAAAATTGTAAGGACACAGTGTTTCCTCCTCATGTCATTGAATAAAACAGGATAATTAGATAAAAGTATTAGATTCCTGCTCTGTGGAGGGTGGGGACTTTCATTCTCACAAAAATAAACTTTGATCAACATTTGAATGCACCAGTCAGACATAAGAGGTCACTTATATGGGACTCTGCTGTCTACTGCCTGTAGAAAGTCCTTGAAGTTTAAAGGTAAAAGTGAAAATAAGCAAAAATGTAACTTCCTTTAAACTCATGATTTATGTTCCCTTTGTCTCAAAACAAATCAAAATCATTATATTGCACACCTAAGGCAAATAATCATCAGCATCTGTTCCTAGGATTCGATTTTATCAAATCTCAGTGATTTATACCCAACCTTTCTAATGCTGATATGCATTTCATTACTGGGAACACACAATTCTAAGTGAGCGTACAGAGCTATTGTAATTGATCTCTTTATCAAGATTTCATATTCCTCATGGTTGAATAATGACTTCCTTTGGAGCATATATAGAGTTTTCACTTTATTTTCCCTCTGTTCCTTTCATCCATCACAGAGCGACAAATAATTGGATCGCCCTTTTGAGAATAGAGGGAATGGGAAAAAGTATAATTGTTAATGATTTTGAGTTTTTTAAATTTTAAAACTTTCATGTCACATTAGATTATATTTCCAGGAACGCATTAAAAGTTCATAGTTTAAAACTCAGAATTTCAAAGTATCTGTGTTGCTTCTCCGAATGTTGTGTCTCTAGGAAATGATATTACATGGTGGAAAAATCAATTCAGCTCAAGTGATTTGGCTGTTGAAAACATTCAGTTAGTCTCTTATTGGATTGTAATTATGTGAAATTATTATTTAACAAGTGTTTTGTATTTGTTCCTATTTATAAAATATTTTTATATTTATAAAAACATAAATATGTATATTTAAATGTACAGTTCCTAAGACATCTGCTGTTTTTGAATCTTCTCTTTGTACACCTTCTGCTTGTGTATTGGTACAACTCTAATATATTTAACATATTTGTCTATAAAATATAAATACTCTAGGTCGCTGTGTTGAGCGAATTGTCACTGAAATACTGGCTTAGGTCACATATGGAGACAGAGACCGCAGATTGTCCAATTAACCCTTATTGGTTAATTATCCACAAGGTTGAGAGACACAGCACAGCTGCAAACAGCAAACGATAGACCATGTCGCCCAGTCTTCCTGGGACTGTCTCAGTTTATGCCCGTTGTACAAGTGAAAGTATTAATGGTGCCTCTTTCACCCTAAAAAATGTCCCAGTTTTGATAATAGATTAAATGGTCACCCTTCTTAGAAAGGAAAATAACATATCTTTTTATGAGACATAAAATAGATGTCCCAAGGGGTCAGCATATGCCCCCTTTGGAGGATCATGGCTGAAATGTCAACAGTACATCATTGAATCGCTTCGCAGAATCACTTGATTCTTCCACTGTAAGTTGGATGCCAACGTGAGCACAGACGGGGAGAGGCCCTTTCCCCTCATGCCAGGATCTTCCAGATCATGTGAATATACACGTGTGGGGAATACATTCGATAACTCCTGGATGAAAAAGAGATGTGAAATCTCACCAGCCCACTTTATTTTGCACTTTTTTTGAGACAAAGGTATTCCAGAGGCCATAAGAAATAATTGCTTTGTACTCTACCGCGAACATTAGATGGTTGGAACGTTTACACCTAAGAGCATAAAGGTTAAGCACTTGCCCACTGGAGTCAGAATTACTGGACGAGAACTTAACTTCATACTGAACAGCTGCTAGGCCTTGGAGAAATTCCTGAACCTATTAACATTTCGGTAAAATGGGGAAAATGATAAAAACATATATACTCCATAGACTAATGGTAAGAACTGATGGAGTGGATCTATTTAAAGTTGAGTGAAATTACAATTTTAAATCCTAGAAGCTCAGTTGGAAGTTAACAGATTTTGTAAACCACTCTGAAAATACAGAACCCATTCTTTCCAAAATGCCAAGGAGGACTTGGCGGGTAGCTTGGTTGGTGATAGAATTGTCCTGATATACCAAGGCTGTGGGGCCCGTCCCCCATCAGGTCATATACAAGAATGAACCACTGAATGCATACACAAGTGGAACAACAACACATCGATGTCTCTCTCCCTCAAGTCAATCAATAGATAAAATAAATTTTAAGAAATGCCAAGGAAAGTTCAAGGACAGTGCTTTGATGTCCAAACTAGGTAGGGAAACAATTATATACTTAAAACACAGAAAAATGTAGAAAACGAAGAGGTTTACGATAAATATTCCAGAATTAATGTTGAGTAATGAAACCAAAGCAACTTCTTAAGAAGTCTACATTCACACAAAGGGCCAGGGAAACATCACCAGCAATTTGAAGATTTGTTGATTCAGATTCAAACACAGTATAAAGGATTCCGATATATGCTTTCTTCTTTTATACTTGTCATGAATTTTGACATACACTTTTTAAAATTAAAAATGTAATTTTAAAGATCAGTTTGACGATTTAAAGGGCTTAGAGGCACTACTATACTATTTATCAATTTTGCATAAAATTGCTCTCTTTTTGGATTAATTTATAGGTCACACCTCACAGTGGGACTCTAATGGGTCTGAAACATCCAATCCTGTAGGTAATTTTTATGAGTTTATCTGAGCCAAACCAAGGACAATTGCCAGGAAGCAAAATTGCCAGGAAGAAAATGATCCAGTGAATAGCAGTTTTGCGCCTTATTTTATACATTACAATCAAAGGAGGAAGTATAAGGGGGTCACACAAAATTCATTGGTGGTAGATAAGAAGGCGGGTGAAAGCAGAGCAGGGGAAACCTCCAAGATTGGATACAAAATGAAATGATAGACACATAGTTCTTTTACGTTGGTGGGTGTAGGATAGTTAACAGCATTTACAGCACAATAGAGATGATGTGGCTGAGAACAAGATAACAGTGGGTGGTTCTGTGGTCTCCTGCTCTTGTGGGTGATTACGCCCTGAGGGGTCTGGGAAAGGAAATTACTCTGGCATTCCAAAGGCATGTTATCCTAGGTCACACCTCACAGTGGGACTCTAATGGGTCTGAAACATCCAATCCTGTAGGTAATTTTTATGAGTTTATCTGAGCCAAACCAAGGACAGTTGCCAGGAAGCAACATCTCAGTGGACTGAGAAAACACTCCAGTGAATGGCAGTTTTGCGCCTTAGTTTATACATTTACAATCAAAGGAGGAGGCATAAGGGGTCACACAAAATTCATTGGTGGTAGATTCGAAAAACCTCCAGGATTGGATAAAAAAATGAAATGATAGACACATAGTTCTTTTACTTTGGTGGGTGTAGGATAGTTAACAGCATTTACAGCACAATAGAGATGGTGTGGCTGAGAACAGGATAACAGTGGGTGGTTCTGTGGTCTCCTGCTCTTGTGGGTGATTACGCCCTGAGGGGTCTGGGAAAAGGAAATTACTCTGGCATTCCAAAGGCATGTTATCCTTAGATGCAAAAAGACAATAGACAGGCTCAGTTAAGGTCAAGACTGACCTTTGTCAAGAAAGATACCAGCCTAGGACATGACTACCCTCCATGACTTGCTTTTAGTCAGGAAGTTTTTATTGCAGACCAGCCTATGGGTTTACTTTAGGTCTCTGAGTTTGCAAGGCCGCCACATAGGCCTCACCTGAGCTAGTCAGGATTAGGGTGCGGCCCCTTTTGGTCCCCAGGTATCAAGCAATGGGAAGGAATAGATACTGTGCTTTGTTCGCAGTCCCCCCCAAGTTCACTTTCCTCTAGGGGAGACATTGACACAGATTTCCAAAATGAAGGTCCATGTCACATATTATATTAATGAATAAACAGCATGTAGAGTGGAAAGACTCTGTAATCAGATGCACCGGCAGGTATGAGAAAAATATAGTAAAAACCATTTCGTTGGAGAAAAAGCAACTGTAAGGAGTCTGTCTTTGCCTTCAGCGTTTGTTAGATCAAACTCGAATAATGTCTTCAGAAAATTTAAAAATCTTTTAATGCATAAAAATGACCACAGAGGAACTGTTTTTCTTGCCATGAAAGCTAAGCTGTCTGTTGCCTTAAGGAAAAGATAGTAATGAATTTAGAAAGTGACATTCATATTTTAAATATTGCCAGGCTTGGTGACTTGTTTTTTATTTGCTGTGTTCTAGTGTGACTTGGAAGAAACTGGAAATGAATACTGATTAGAAATTTAATCAAAGAGTAATGAATGCTTTTTTGCCCTTTTTAAACCAATAGTATGCCATCCCCCACCCCCCACCGAGTTTGTGCTTCCTAATAAAAATGAATGAAATGAGGATTCTGATGCAAATTCACAAATGGCCATAGGTTTGTCTTTGTGCCTAAAATGTGCCAAGAGTCTCTGATAAGAATATGTTCCCAAATACTTTTTGATTGTAAAGTAGCTTAACAATCCAGATAATTAAACAATGAACGAAAGACAATATAATTCTGAGACCTAATGTTGAGTCAGTCTTAAGTCATATGTCATTACCACAAACCAGCAATAATATTGTCCTCCCACCAACTCACTGTAAGATAATCTCGTGAGTATTGGGGCCTGTCTGTCTTTGTCACCATTTCCCCCCAGGATTTGAGTCAGAGTTAAGTATTTGTTGAATCCAGCTGCCTGACTGACAAACTGATGGAGCAGCAAGAAGCCTGAGTCATTGGACTTAATGGCTACATTTTTATATGATTATTGCGCTATGATTTTTTTTTAATAGAGCAGGTTTGTTAGGGAACCAATCAGCAAAGCCTGTTGGAAGACAGTTCTTGATGCTGCAAATATTTATTTTTTAATTTAGTTTTAACCTGTTACATGCCAAGCATTGTGTTCTGTACTGTGCTCCATTTCCAAGCCCATGTGATTGAGACTCTAATGACCCAGAAATTTCGTTGTTTTCAGAAAAGCTAGCACAGTGAGTTTGAAATCCTGATTTTAGATAGATGATAGATAGGTAGATTGGTTGGTAAGTAGGTAGGTAGATAAATAAATAGATAAATAGGTAGATAGATGGATAGATAGATAGATAGGTAGGTAGATAGATAGATGATATTTATCCTTTAACCAGCTTTCTTTGTATAATATTTTTTGACCAACCAAAAAAAGTTCCCAAAGCATTATTCAATCCACATTTCACCATCTTAATTCACAGGAAACTCTGGTCAAAGGTCCTACATACGCAAAATAATGGCCTTATTTTTTGCCTCTTTCAATCTGTCCACCCCTTGACTCCATCAAAGAAGTGATCCACAATAGATACTGCTGTAATTGACATCCAGTTCTGAGTCAGCAAGTCTGTGGGTCACTTACAGCAGAGGAATGTCTCATGCAAACCATCACATATTGAGATCATCCAGGTAAAAAGTCCTTTGAAAATCAAGAGTAGATTGTGAGGAAATTGGAGAGAATGAATGGTCTTAAGAAAATTTATCCAAACCCAGGTCCTTTATTACCTCCAAGAGGCTATCTCATTTTAGGTCTGATTAGGTCAGTGTAAACGGTGTTACCATGATGAAATGCAATATCTATCCTAAAGAGCTTTATTATACCAGAATATAATGCTTCAATTTAAATGTATCTTAACACCACGCGTCTGAGAGGAAAGCTAATTGCTTTTGACTAACTCAGTGTCACTGATAACATTGAGGCTCGTTTTATATTGTTGCTCGTGACTTGCTTCTCTTAGATAAAGATGATTTAAAGGGCCCCAAAAGGCTCCCCACTGAAAGTCAAGTCACATTTCATTTTGTTTTATAATTAGAAATTCAAAAACCACACAGTTCTAATTAAAGTCGAGAAACAAAAAATGCAAAGAGTCATCACACTCATTTCATTGATAACTTATTTCATTGTAGAAATTGGTTCCATTAAAAACTTGTTCATCTCAGGGTATTAGAAACACACAGTTGGATTTTTTGCAGTGTGTGCATTATCGAGAAACAAAAAATGCAAAAAGTCACCACACTCATTTTGCAACTCTCGATAACTTATTTCATTGTAGGAATTGGTTCCATTAAAAACTTGTTCATCTCAGGGTAATAGAAACACACAGTTGGATTTTTTGCAGTGTGTGCATTTATATTTCACAAGGTCATAGCTCTGGCACCACTTAAAAATATCTGGGCATTATCTGTTTAGCCATTTGCAAACAACTATGTGGTAAATTAATGGCATTGGTGGGCTTTTGTTTTATCATTTAGGAGATTTCACTTTAAAGCCCTAACCCAGGCTAATCTGAATGCATCTAACTTTGGAAACATTTTCATGGCATTGCTCTCTCATAGGGACCCAACCCAAGGGATTTTGGTTTCTAAGCAGCTGCAGGTTCTTCCTAGGACGTTGAATCTATTCTGCCGTGTTGCAGCAATGCCACACCAAGCAAGCTACCTTAATTCAAACCCAACACCTCTACCATCTGCATAGATAAGCATCACAAGTATCATTTTTCAATCTCTCTTCTCACTTGTTGGTTCTCTCGTATCTCATTCATCTTTCTTCAGTAAGAGCTGTTCTTGCCTGACATACAGGAAGCCAAAGAGAAAGAGAGCATTGATTATTGAAGAGGCTACTGGGGTCTTTTTCCAGGGAGTAGGTCTCTATGTGTCCAGCAAGTCATTGCTTAGATGGAGCATGTTTCTATAATAGCATAAAAATGTAAGATGTTATGAGCATAATAAAAAAGTAAAATAACAATTTTGCAAAGAGCTTCATGGGAGAAGTACAAACTATGATTTGGACTTAAAGGGATTATTATAAAAATATATTTCTTGGGCCACAGTTTTCAGTGGCACTTTGCAGAGGTCACCCATCATTTCTCCCTTAGTTTACACCGTTTCTGTCCTTGCATGTTTATGACCGTGTTCATTTAGTTTACGGTCATGTTATGTGACCATGTCATTGTTAACCCTCCTGAAATTATCACTGATACATCAATGAGTGTTATTACACAAAACTAAAGCATACAATACTCATTTTTTTCCTGGAATCCTATATCCTAGCTTAAGCAAAATTTTCTGTATAATGGCTGCCATTGGTTTCTGCCCTGAGATGTTTATGGATATTATATTTTCAGCACCATTGCCTGGCTTCGCTATGAGTATCTATCATTTTGATAGAGTTAGCTTTTTCAAAATAGGATCTGAATTTTTAGATAGGTAATGTTCTTTTGAATAGATATCCATTGAAATTTGTGCTACAGAACCGAAATACATTTTTAAAAAGATCCAAATGATGTTGAGAAAGTAACATATTATCTCCATGAATTTTAATAAAGATGTAAAGGAAATTAATTTTTCATGAGTATGCTTGGGTGGACTTCTGAGATTTTGAAATGCTTTAAGCTCATAATGAAGATTATATATCTATATTTATCTACCTATACACGCAAATAAAAACACACGTACATATAACTTTACTTTTGATAATTTTCAGAACTCAGCTGATACATCATGTTTTGGGGGGCATCTGGCCCATATTCTGTAGATGAGAAGATAGAACATATAGGAGAAGGTGACTTATCCGGGCAGAGGACCAGGTGTTGAGTAAAGTGGGTGAGGTCAGGGGAGCGACTCTGAGTCATACGTCACTGTGCAAAGGGGATGTGGTTTCTTCCTCAAGAATTATTTTGCTGGGACTTCCCAAATTGTGTGCAGTGCTGAGAAGTCCCTCCATTTACCGATTTGACACGGGCTCTCCTCTTCCATAATTATTAGTGTTTCCTCATTTGTATTAATTCATTAATAGATTAAAATATGGATATGTGTTTGATCCATGAGTTCTAATGAGTAATACTCTTTTTTTGTTTTCAGTTACCCCAGTGACAGGGCATTATTCATGTTCTATGCAAATGATACATTTATTTTATTTATTTACTTCTCCACTCTTCTCATTATTACTTTGGTTTAAGGGTATGTATGTTGTCCAAACATATCTCCCAGCATAAATGATAATTTTTATGATCCAATTATAGTCCCCAATTATGATAACTGCTATGAAATTTATTCATCCTTAGAGACCTGTTTTACTACATATACATTAATCAGTCTAATGAACACAGGTAAATAAAATTGTAAAGATGCTAGAGAAAATGGAAGGAAGATGCATAAGTAATTATCATATCATACAGCATTACATATTTTATCTTTTTAACATATTAACCAAGAATAACAACTGAAGCTTGCTGCAAGGGACTATGAATTTAGCTGTATTTATTCTTGCAGAAAAATATATTTAGTCAGCACCTACTTTGTGCCAGTAACTGTAGTCCTTAAACTAGGAACATAAAAGGAACTACTAGTAAACAGGACTCTTTGTTTTAACAGAACATAGATCTTGTGTGAAGGAGATAGATGATAGATGAGTAAGTGAATGAATGTGTAATCTGTATTGAGATAGTGATAAGTGTCATCAAGGAAATGAAACCCCTGTGACTGATTGAAGAAGTTGGTAGTAGAGAATGTGAGCTGGGTGGTCCTGTCAGCAGGAAAGAAGGTAAAGATGAAAACAGGACCTGTTGCCATCTTCCTTGAAAGCCTGTTTGTCCTAAAAACACAATGGAAATGAGGTGAATTGCACTCTTGGTGGATCAATAGACAACCCCAAGATCCCGAGTCATTTATTTGTGCTAAAGTGAGAATTACTTCAGCTACTGCTGCTGGCAATGGTGATGCTTAATTATTGTCTCTAAAGTATTTTTTCAGCAGGAAGAGTCCACCAGTAATATGTTAGCCTGCAATCAGACACTCTCACTGAACATCCCATAATGATACCTACATGGGAGGATTCAGGTGGCATCCCACAATTCTGTGATCACCAAACCCTGAGAACCAGAAGTGCTTTTGAATATAGTTTTGAAATGTTTTGATAAGTAATACAGTCCATAGGCTGCATGCTATGTTGCACCTCATAAGCAAACCTATTAATATCTCTGCAGGGAAACAAGTGGATCTTCTCACTTGGTCGGATAAAAAAAAGACTATAAATAACATAATAGCATCACAGTTTAAAGCATAATTTGCTACCAAATGAATTTGCAAAAAAAAAAAATGTATAATAAGAACAAAACACCTTCTGGTGTTTACTGCTTTTGTTTTTGCTTTATGTGGGGATGGTAGATGGGGGTGTTGAGCTCAACATTCCAACAGGGTTACCGAGAGGCTGAAGTGTGGGGATTTAAATCATTTGCCTAGCTCACACTGAATGCCATCAACGGATTTTGCCCAGCTTTTTTGCTGACTCTGGGGCCCAGCCTGCATGCTGTTTTTATAGGTCCACTAGAGGCCCAGTGCATGAAATTCATTTACTGGGGGGGGGGTGGGGAGAGAAGGGGGTTACCTCAGCCCAGCCCATGCCCTCTTGCAGTCTGGGACCCCTCAGGGGATGTCCAACTGCCTGGGGATCGGGCCTAAGGCGGCAGTCGGACATCCCTCTCACAATCGAGGACCCCTCACTCCTTACCACCCACCTGCAACAGAGGTGGGAGAGGCTCTACCGCCGTTGCGCTCGCCAGCCGTAAGCCCAGCTTCTGGCTGAGCAGCGCTCCCCCTGTGGGAGCGCATTGACCACCAGGGGGCAGCTCCTGCATTGAGCATCTGCCCCCTGGTGGTCAGTGCACATCATGGTGACCAGTTGTTCCACCGTTCGGTCGATTTGCATATTAGGGTTTTATTATATAGGATGTTATTGCACAAATGAGGGATGTAGGACATCTTGCTGGATGTCCCCCAGTGGAGACAAAGGTTTTTATGCAGGATGTTTAGACTCTCAAGGCATGTATATTCTTCACATTCTAATAAACACCATGTTCCTGACGTCTAGTTTTACTTACGTGATCATTCTAGCTAAAGGGTTAAATGACTCATATGCATATACTTTTAAATATATTTTTATTGATTTCAGAAAGGAAGGGAGAGGGAGAGAGATAGAAACATCAGTGATGAGAGAGAATCATTGATTGAATGTGCCCTGACCAGGAATTGAACTAGTGACCTTCTGGTTCATAGGTCAATGCTCAACCACGGAGCCATATCTGCCGGGCCATATGTCACTCTTAATCACAGATGTCCTTTGGTACCCTCAAGGGATTGATTCCAGGATAGTCCTCGAATCCCAAAATCCATGGATGCTCACCTCCCTTCTATAGCACAGCACAGTGATTGCATGTAACCTAAGCACATCTCTAGATTACTTACAATCCCTAAAACAACACAGCTTCTGTGTAAATACCTGTTATACTGTGTTGTTTATAGAATGATGACAAGGAAAAGAAAGCCTGTACATGTTTGGTGCAGACGCCACCACCACAGGCCTAACTCCATAATGCAAATCAGCAGCGCGACTTCCTACAAATATTGTTGATCCTCGGTTGGTTGACTCTGAGGATGCAGAACCCGTGGGTACAGAGAGCTGCCTGTGTTGGCTTTCATTTGATTTTCAGGACAAAAGTAAGACGAGAATTTTATATTCTGTGGGGTGACCTTGGTCAACATGAACATACAGATTTCAGGTGTGGGTTTCTATGTTACCAGATATGTATATGCCCCGTGTGCCCACCACCCAAAGTCACATCTTCTCTTCTCACCTTATAATAGGGCCCCGTTGACTTGTTTTAGACTGTGGCTTATACTCAAGACCAAGTTTTGCAATCCAACTGATACAAGTATAGTCAAAATTAGTTCCTAAAGCTGATTTAAATTATATGATACATCAATGTCATTTAAATCTTTCTCTCAAGGTTTAAGAAATTGTTATTGTCAGAAGTAATTATTTTCTGAAAGAACTTACTTTTATCCTAGAATAAAATAACAATAATTAACCATAAAACAGGTGTGCTCTCTGTCAGTGTATCATTTCTTTCCCAACCTTCATAGCCTAATTACACAGTATTTATCACCATAATCGCATATATGCTATTATGTGTAACTTTTGTCTTCCCTTTTGAAGTTTTCAAGATGTTAAACTTTGAAGTGCTCCCTTCCTTTCCACAGTGCTCTTCATTTTGTGGTTCTAAAATTATTGTAATACTTAAGACACCTTAAAATTCAAGATTAAAAAAAGAAATAAATAGACCATCACTCCACACGGAACCAGCTCTTTCCAGCACTTGTTCCTTCTCAGCATCTTTTTGAATTCCCACCAAATGACTCCAACATAATGAGAACACCTGAAACCACCATTCTTTCTTAATTAATGCAAAATAAAATGAGAATAGGGGATCATTAACTATACGTTCTACTTTGATTCTGTTTGGAAATTAGTGAAAATATGTAACTATTAACTTTAAAAAAGAACAAACATACCTGCACATACACCTGTTTTTCTGTTTATTCATCTATTTATCTCTCATCTGTCTATGTGATCTATCATCTCTCTACATATATACATGAAATACAGACATTAGTTAAAATACATTCTCTTTTCTGTCTTTCTGCATTTAGATATCTTTAAAACATAGTTTTATTGATTTCAGAGAAGAAAGAAGAGGGAGAGAGTGATAGAAATATCAATGATAAAAGAGAAGCATTGATCAGCCGCCTCCTGTACACTCCCTACTGGGCATTGAGCCTGCAACCCAGGCATATGCCCTGACCAGGAATCAAACGGTGACCTCCTGCTTCATAGGTCGATGCTCAAACACTGAGCCACACCAGCCCAGCTGCATTTAGGTATCTTTAGAAAGATTCCTTCAGAATGAAAATTGTTGATAATCTATTTGCAACAGATTATTAGATTTCTTTATCCCCATGATAATACTTATTACTCACTCTTTGAACTTGATAATCGCAAGATTTCCAATTGAGCTGTTCAGAAACACACAATAAAACTTTTTAAGTGGCTAGGAACCACAAACAGCGGCTGCATTTACGTATCTTTAGAAAGATTCCTTCAGAATGAAAATTGTTGATAATCTATTTGCAACAGATTATTAGATTTCTTTATCCCCATGATAATACTTATTACTCACTCTTTGAACTTGATAATCGCAAGATTTCCAATTGAGCTGTTCAGAAACACACAATAAAACTTTTTAAGTGGCTAGGAACCACAAACAGTGCTCCTCAATATATTCATTTAAAATGATTTGACCTTATTAGCTATATACATCTATTGAATCTTTATCTATGAATTAACATCCACTGATATGCTGGGCTTTTGCTGTGTGGTTCTGTTCGTATTGAGAAACCTAATTGGATGTGTTTTTGCACAGCTTAAATCATTATTATTCCATTATTATTCTTTACGATTCCACAAAAGCATGCATTAAGGTAGATTTGCCAAGGAATAATGAGCCTCCTTTTGCTAAGATAGGACCCACTCCATTAAAGAATGTGCTCGTTAGCGGCATCTTCATTTGTGCCTCCAGTGGGGACCACATTATGAATCATCATTTAGTTTTGGCGCAGATGATGTATTAAGAAATTCCAAGAAAACTTCAAGCCATTAACATTTGGGCTACACCAGGTGATTCCAGAAAGCATTTTAGCATCACCATTTTATATGTAATGGACCAAGAAGAGGGACATCTTACTTCTTATTTGCAAACCTGCTGTGATGAGCTTCCTACAGTCGCAGGAACCGAGGAAAATTGGCCCAAAACACCCTTTGGAAGGAGGTAAATTGAGGTCGGCTGGCACAGAGGACATTATCTCATACAGAGAAATTATTATGGGTGGCTTTTTCAGCGATGGACCCTGGTACCACTAATAGACGGAATTTAGACGAAATGGCCAGTGTGTTTAATGTGCTTACTCTTACAGAAGTTTGGAAAGTAAAAATATTTGAAACAAAAAGATGAATCCATTGTTTTCTAAGTATCACTGGAATGTTTAAAAAATTATTTTTATAAGAGTACAACTAATTTTTTTTTCTGTTGTCTATGTTGCGTTTTACTCACTTAAACCTCAGCAACCTCAGGAAGTGGGCATGATATAAACCACTAAACAATAGATATACTTTTTCTTTTAAAAAAATAAGATTTTAAAGCATTGAGCAGACCTTAAGATACAGATATTTTTTATAGTAGGGTAAAAGGCTGGGAGTATTGAATGGAGATTGAATCAGCTTTTGAAAATAAATGGTTTAGTAAAACAAGGCACTGCTTTATTTTCATTTTAGTTCAGCAGTAGATAACGCTACACATATTTCCTTATATCTTTTATTTATTTCGATGTCCTCTTTCTAAAGCGAATTTGGGTAAGAAAGCAGTGCCTGGACATAAGTGGAAGGAGGTGGGCAGGAATCAGTAAGGGTTGTGGTAGATGTGAAATTAGATGAGTTGGCTTCTTCTTCCTCTAGACTCATTTAAGGGCTAGGCTGGGAAATCGGGTGATGCGCTTTTCACTTTAAAAAGCTTATTGTGATATCAGTGTAGAATCTAGTCTGGAAAGAAGCAAGATGAGGGACAGATAGATAAGATACAAGAATAATCCAAGTTAAGGAGGTCACAGTTCTATTCCAGGTCAGGCACATGCCCTGGTTTCAAGCTCCATTCCCAGTAGGGGACGTGCAGGAGGCAGCCAATCAATGAGTCTCTCTCATCATTAATGTTTCTCTCCCTCTCTCCCTCTCCCTTGCTCTCTGGAATCAATAAAAATACATTTTTTTTTAAAAAAAGAAGAAGAATCCAGGTGAGAGGAAAGAGCAGCAAAGGAAAAATTAAAGAAATGGACATGCTAGAGAAAAGGATTTACTGATGAGTGACCGAGGAGCAGAGAGTATAGGAAATACTTATTACGAATTCCCCTGGAAATATCAAGGTGAGCTGATTCTAGAGTCAAATAGAAAGGACAGAACTTGAGATGTCAGATTGGAAGGAGGAAAACCAGAGGAGTGTTGGCCTTTTAGACCAGTCCAGTGTTTAGCAGGGGAAAGGTCAGTTGTGTCATGTCATGCAGATACAACACAGAGATGCCCATGACGGCCTCAATGGAGCTGGAGCGCTGGGTTCAGACAAAGTTCAGAGAATGGATAGTGTTTCAAGTTGTCCGGGTCAGAACATTATCTGCTTGGAATATTTGATCTGATTGATCAGTTGCAAAAAAGAATAGTCTATTTCAGTCCGTTTGAATAACATGAAACCTGCCAAATAACACTGTTGGAAACACAGGCGCTATTTAGGGGAATGAAACATTTTTTAACGTGTAATTAGAGAGAGAGCGCTTTGTCCCTTTGATGTTTTAGTTGCCTTCCACTTGTTTTGCCTTGAGTTTTTTAAAAATGCTTTTGATCATACTGCTTTGGCAGAGTTTGGAAGCCTTCGGAGAGAAAGGACTGCTGTGCCTGTGAAATCATTTGTAGGGAAACTAGAGCGTGTAGGAATTGAATTCCCACTTTATTTCGCTGGCCAGTGTTCCTGAATTCCGTAATATGCAATTATCGGAACGGCCAGAATGAACACCACGGCAATAGAAATAGGAGAGCAGGCCTGGTGTTCCTGCTTTTGAAAAGTAATTACAGAGTTGCATTGAGAAAATCAGAGTCGTCGTGTGAACAATACTAAAGCGAGGCTAACTAGGAAGACGGGAAAATTCTACAAGGGGACGTCAAGGCTGTTTGGACTGTTAGGCGCAAAGCAGGTCAACAGAAAGCTGTTCAACATAATGTCTGTGAAAGTCGCTAAATTACTTTCTTCCCAGGGCTGTGTGCACGCTTTCTTAGAAGGCCAATTTGGGCCTGACATGGAGAGATAGGGAAAACATGTTTACTTTTATATTTTTAAAATTTATCTTTATTGTTGAAAGTATGACAGACGTCCCCCCCCCTTTTTTTTCCCATTGACCCCCCCTCCATCCTTCCCCCAAACCCCCAGGCCTTCACCACACTTTTGTGTCTGTGTTCATGGGCTAAACATTTTTAAAAGTGTGTTTTAGTTTCGAAGCCCTGCCTCACCTTCTCAATCACCTGCACCAATGCATAGTTTTGTTGTTTCCAACACATCCAGGTCTTTTAACACTGACATTAAAAAAATCAACCCAGCCAGTGGGCGTGGCTCAGTAGGTCACAGTTCAATTCCCGGTCTGGGCACATGCCCAGGTTGCAGGCTCCATCCTCAGTGTGAGGCATGCAGGAGGCAGCCGATCTCTGATTCTCTCTCATCATTGATATCTCTGTCTCTCTCTTCCTCTCCCTTCTTCTCTGAAATCAATACAAATATATCTTTTAAAAATTACAGGTGGGGACTCCCTTACCGAAGTCTGGAATGCCTCCTCCTGAAAGCCCTCACATTAGAGCCTCTGTCTGTGGGAGCCCCAGTGTTTATATCTGAGACGATTCAGTTGATTATACCTTCAGAAAGGGCTGAAAAAAACCACTGTAATTTTCTCTCTGTGTTAATTGTTCTCCCAGTCTAGCTACATAACTTAAAGGGGAGAGGGAACCCAACATCCTCTCTATTCCTTTCCAGAAGCCGTTGATAACACTCACCAATAATATTACACACATAGTTTTCTATCATGTCCTTAAATGTCTTAATAAACTATAGTTTCTGTAATACTGTGAGAGTTAACGTGCCTGTTTAAAATTACTATCATTTTCTTCTTGAGCTTCCTGTTTTTAGAATTCAGAATAGAATATATGATCCTACAGCTTCCACTGGTCTGATTTAATACTATTTGCCCTGATTTATGTAACAAAATTGAATATGATGTTGAAGGCTAGAGGGTTTTTTAAAGGACTCTATTGTGTTCTATTTCAAAGTGTTCTGTTCCCCCTATTCTAAGCCTTTCAGCTTCATCAGTTAAAGATCCTCTTCTCACTTGGACCCATTTTAATCAGGATTTTGCCCACACTGCTCCATGAGCACTCTTCGTCATCTCACCCTTGGTTTCCATGTTATTAAGTCAAATGATCAGTTCTCAGTCCTCATCCTATGGCCAACAGAATTCGGCATGGAAGTCAGCCCTATTATTTTTCATTTGACGACAAAACCCACAAAACTCCCGCTGTCTTGAGTTAACCCTTACTTTACTGTCTGCTTCGTCTCGTCTCTGCTTCTTCCTGTTCTACTCACCTTCCTCATATGGGCAGAGTCCTGGAGGGTACGCAGCAAGGTCGCAGGTCAAGAGGGAAGGAGAGAGTGTGGACGTGGAGCTCTGGCTTTGCCTGGATCAGGGTCTGGGGTGGGAGCCTGGGATTTCATGAGCTCACTGTTGTATGGGCAAAGTCCTGGAGGGTACGCAGCGAGGTCGCAGGTCAAGAGGGAAGGAGAGAGCGTGGACGTGGAGCTCTGCCTTTGCCTGGATCAGGGTCTGTGGGGTGGGAGCCTGGGATTTCATGAGCTCACTGTTGGCGAAACTGAAGCAGAGGGATTGCAATTAGGCGTAGAGGGAAAAACAGCGCCCTCATGTGGGCAGTTGCCTAGGTTACCCAGGACTTTCTACAAGAAGAGTGGCCTTCTGTTCGTGTGTGGTCAGTAACTACTTGTAAGATAACAAAGAAAATGCAATAGGTATTACACTGATAGAAATTTTGTTCTTTTGAGCATTGAAAAGTACTATCATTTGCCTGGCTGGTGTGGCTCAGTGGTTGAGCGTCAACCTATGAACCAAGAGGTCACGTTTCAACTCCCTGGCAGGGCACATGCCTGGGTTGTGGGCTCAATGCCCAGTAGGGAGGCGTGCAGGAGGCAGCCGATCCATGATTCTCATCATTGATGTTTCTATCTCTCTCTCCCCCTTCCTTCATCTCTCTGAAGTCAATAAAGCAAGCATAAAAAAGTACTATAATTTGCTAAACTTGGTACCTAATAAGCCCCAAATAAATATCATTGCATTAATAAACAGATCTCCCCAAATGAAAGAATACATAAAAATACTTAAAGAAATAGAAAAATTATTATGAGATTTGAATAATTGCTTATTTAGATACTTACCTAATGTTACTGCGTACTTCCAACAAAGGTAATTATGTAGACAGATATTTTACGGAGGGGAAAAATAAAACTATGGATTATATAAAACAAAAACAGAGACCAGAAGCTGAGAGAGGAAGACTCCTGTGAATGCCTGCTTACCCTTTACTTTCTAGATTCATATTTGCTCTGTTATTTTCCTTCATTTATATATACCAAGGTGACAGAAATGATTCTAAAAATCCTGAAAGAAAAATTAAATCACCAATTTTTAAATGCACGGTGATTTATAATTTTGGAAAGTGCAGACAACCAGCATCTCAAGTTATAATGCTGTACATTTTTATAATCATGAGGACCAAATTGAAATGTACGTAAGTCCATTGCTGACCAGAGGTAATATCGCCTCTTCGGAATGCGTATTGACTTTTGCAGCCCATTTCTGGTGGCTGAATGAAAATAATATTTGCCAGAGAGACTGGTATCTTCTCAAAGAAAATATATGCCTCCTAATTCTATGTGTGCAGGAAAAATAAGCATGCCCTATGTTATAAAAAAAATCCCCATTAACAGTATGCTCTACATCATCAGCCTGCCCAGAGCCAGCGGAGATCCAGTGAGACACATTCTGTAACAGTTCGTCACAAAACATTCATGAAAAGTTATGCTTGGCCTCGTGACCTCCAGGTCAGACCTTGCTGCAGACACAGTCTCCCTGGGACACAAATGACACCAATGGGGCGGATTCTTAAAAATATTCTCAGCTGAAATACGACGGTCATCTCTGGACTCAGTTCTGTAGCTCAACTCAAATATCTGCCGTATAGATAAGCAATGAAATTGACCTTTCTGGGGCTTTTGTAGTCACACACACACACACACACACACACACACACACACACACACACACAGTCCTAGCCTGAAATTAGAGTTAAATGCTTAAAAATGTGCAGGCCACCTCAAAACAATTCCAGTTTTTATTCATAAACTGAGCTATTCAGTCTGATAGGCACTATTCACATGTTCCAATCTGTACAGAAAAAAATGCAGAATTAATCATCACACATAGCACAGATCAGAGGACGCCTTCTCATTCATCACTGAGTTCTTTTGATTCCTGCGAGTTGCCTCACACGAGCAATTTTGTGCAATATTCTCAGGAACAGAATCAGAAGGTTATTGCATCTCCCGGAGAGAAACAGTGGGGATCTTCTCTAAGCTGTTCTTGATTGTCCCATATTCTTTGAATGTTTCTCTTGCAGAAAAAAGAAGACTAGAAAATGTCCCATCTCACATTAATTTTTCCATGAAGCCGTTTAGGGCTAATAAGCATAAACAATTTTTATATATTATTTTTCAGGCTGCATTACTTTATACTGCTATTAACAGAACTATGGAGAATTAAGTAGTATGTGATTGCTGTCACTCCTACTTATAGGATGCTTCTGAATACTGACATTTTTTTTAAAGGTTTAAGATGCTATAGAAACATTGAAGTAAGAAAAAATAGAAATAAGCGAAAATTAAAGTAATGAAAAATGTCCCTTTTTCAATAATATTAGGCAGAAAGTCATTTGTAATTTTGGGAAGGAAGTTAGGATTAAGAAAAACATACATTAAAAATATGGTTTATATGTTTTTAATTAATATGGACTGTCTTATAAGGTTATTTCTTCATATATATATTACTAGCGGCCCGATGCACAAAATTTGTGCAAGAGTAGGCCTTCGCGGCCCAGCTGCCATGGCCCTTGCAGGCCCGGCTTTGTCCAGAAGGTCGTCCGGAAGGTCGTCCAGACGGTTGTTCCGCTGTTCAGCCATTCAGTCGATTTGCTTATTACGCTTTTATTATTATAGAAGCCACACCGTTTTAAATGACTCTTTCATCATCTATTAATAATATATTTTGATCCCATCAGCTTAACTCACTTCCCTTATTTTTCAACTCATTTGAAATTATGCCTGCTGGAAGAGATATTTTTATCCATGATACAAAATAGGGACAATTTAAGGAAGTCTGAGAGGCCAAGGGTAAACATATTCACATCAATAAAACAGAGCCACGTGAATGAACTAATGGTAATGGGTGGCGACTGATATGTGGGCTAGGAAGAGTTTTGAACTAGAACAAAAAGAGTCAGGACACTATTGTTGACCCTGCAGGTCAATCCATATCGTTTGGTTTTGCTCCCTTCATTTATAAAATGGCTGTAACTTCCCTTTGCATGATCTCACTAAGTGTGAATGAAGTAGGTGGAAATGTCTGGTCACGTGTGGTGCGATGTGTGTATTTGGATGGCCATGCTCATAACTTAAATATAGGCTAAGCCAAAAGAACACATGTTTCTGTTTATTAAGAGCGTCCTAACCATTGATTTATCTTCGTATATTATCTATTTATCTAGAATAAGAAGCAGTCTAATTAAGAAGGAAGTTACTTCATGTGCGTTTGTATGTATGCACACACATTTTGCTCTTATTACACATTTCTCTGCCAATAAAGTGAGGAAAATACAGTTTGCAAACATGACAAACCCAAGCATCCAAATGAAAACACGCCAAAGGGAGTGGCTTTGCTTAAAGACAAACTGAAAAGCAGCTGTGCCAGACTCTACGGAGAACATTACACTGCAGCGGCCTGGGCCACACACGCATCATTTCAATGAATGCAGTTCACAGGCTGCCGGTGGCATTGATTTTTACAAACCAGGCTTATGAAGGTGGTTGAAAAAAAACTTCTGCAAAAGAACTTAAACTTGCTTTAAGATGCTATCTTTTAAGTTTGGAAGGAAGGGTCCTTCTTACACTTAATTGAGTTTCTTGGGTTTTCTATTATTGTAACACAGAGATACCACATAGATAATAGAGAACAATGCATAGCACAAAGTGGAAAATCTACAAACCAGCTCTATGGCAACAAGCTATTCTTATTTAAGGTGATGGATGGATGGATGGATGGATGGATGGATGGATGGATGGATGATGGATGGATGGTTGGATGGATGGATGGATGGATGGATGGATGGATAGATGGATGGATAGATAGATAGATAGATAGATAGATAGTTATACATTCGATAATCTTCATTGAGATCAATTAATATGAATTATCAATTTAACAAGTCAACCAACTAAAGAAGAATAACAATATACCATCTCAGTGGACGCTGAGAAAGCATTTGACAAAAATCTAACACCCTTTTAAGATAAAGACACTCAACAAACTAGTAGAGGGCATTTCCTCCACCTCATGAAGACACCTATGAAGAACTCTCCTCCAACGTCATGCTTGGTGATGAAAGCTTGGGTTCTTTTCCCCTAAGATCAGAAACAAGGCAAGGATCTCCACTCTCGCCACTGCTATTCAACAGAACACTAGAGGTTCTGTCCACAGCAGTTAGTCAAGAAAGTGAATTGAAGACATCCAGATTGGAAAGGAAGACTTAAAATGATTTATATTCATGGGTGGCATAATCTTATCTGTAGACAATCCTACAGAATGAACTAGAAAAATTATTAGAACTAATAAACAAGTTGAGCAAGGTTTCAGATGCAAGATCAATATACAAAAACAATTTAATTTCTGTGTGCTTGCAATGGAAAAACTAAAAATGAAATTAAGAAAACAATTCCATTTACAATAGCATGTAAAAGTTAATACACAATCAAAATATTGCAAAACATATACTTTGGAAACTACAAAACAGATTTGAAAGAAAATTTAAAAATGGAAACACATCTCATGTTCACAGATCCCAAGATTGCAGTGCTCACTAAACTCGTCTAAAGATTCAAAACACAGCCCCTATCAGAATCCCAGCTGGCTCCTCTGTAGAAATTGACAAGCACGTTTTCAAATTCATACTGAATGGCAGGAACCCAGAAGAGCCAAAATAATCTTGAAAAATGAAAAGAAAGTTGTAAGACACAATTCCTAGTTTCAAGTCTTATTACAAAGCACAGTCACTAAGACAGTGAGGTCCTGCACAATGATAGATATATAAATCAGTGGAATAGAATGAAGAGTCTAGAACTAAAACTATGTCTCTATGGTCAACTGATTTTCAACAGAGGTGCCATTATCACTTAGCTTCTGTTGCTGTTATATCTGTTTCACTTTGGTATAGCATAAGTTTAGAGTTTAAATTACCATCTCAATTTTTCTGTTTTTATAGTCTTATTCAAATTACTTTATTTTCCTCACCATCATTTCTCACAAGTGTACTTATCAGAGGCTAGCATGTATCTTGATTGTCTGTAGCAATATTAAGTAAAAATGACATATAGCAAGCACCACCCCCCGTTGCCCATGTTGTAGATGTTCTACAGTTTTCATTACTTTGGTCACCTTTTGTGGTTAATATTACACGAAAAGTTTTTTCAGCACGTATGTGCTCAGAAATTTCAGCCAAAATCAATCATTATGTGATAAAAAATGCAGTGGTCTAGATATGGTAACCCCCATTTTAAATTAAATTACAGCTTTAAACTTAAAAAAGGAGAGAGAGAATAAAAAGAACTCATTACCAATTCTATGAGTTACTCAGTAGCTTGGAACATTACCTCTGGTTAAGAAAGAAACCTTTAAGAAAGTCATTTTTCATTCCCTGAGAGGTGTAATTATTTAACTCATTAACAGGAGTCAAACTGACTGCTAAATTTTTAGTGATTCATCCCAAGTCACTGAAATGCGGATATTTCTCTAGCACATCCTTTCATAAAGCCAGCTTCAAAAACTGAGAAATTGTGCAGGACAATAAGTTTCTAACACTAATGGATGTTCTTTTTTTTATGCAAAAAGGGTAACCTCGAACACTTATTAGAGAAGCTCAATTCATCGCAGCAGGTGTGAAAACCTGGTGCCATCAGAAAGTTACAGAAAAGCTGGTAGTACAGCTCTCATTAATCTCTCATCGAAGATGATAGAGATGCCAGAAGCCCTTGAAAGGCCGTACTGCCTTTAAAGGTACTACTCAGAAAGCCAGTTCTTTCTTCACATTGTACTGCATGTATCCAAAGTCACATGAAACCTCAGCTTTCTTTTCCTGCTGCTTCGCTGTTCCATGGGCAGACACTGACTCACAGTAGAGTGGCATTGCCTATATTTAACACTGAATACTGGCTGTTGTGCACAATAAAGACAATCGGATAATAATTAAATAAGATACACTTTTGTTTATCTTTACTCTTTCATCTTTATTTTAGATCTTCCTTTCAGCTGATGAGAATGCATCTCCTTCCCCTACACACTCATTCGTATATGTCTAAGGTCATTTTTATTGACTCTGAGATGTACATGTTCCCACATTATTGCCTCTCTTTTAAAAAATATATTTTTATTGATTTCAGAGAGGAAGGGAGAGGGAGACAGAAACATCAATGATGAGAGAGAATCATGGATCGGCTGCTTCCTGCACGCCCCACACGGGATGGAGCCCGCAACCCAGACATGTGCCCTGATGGGAATCGAACCCTGACCTCCTGGTTCACAGGTTGACACTCAACCACTGAGCCACATTGGCCAGATGCCTTTCTGATAATAGTAGGCAGCAGTAAAAATCTGTTTGTCCCTGTCGGTCATTGAACATTTATTTTCCTCTTGGCATTTATATCAAAGTGATATAAATATTTAATAAAATTCTATAAGACTATATTGTATTATAGTTCATTTCCCAGGATTTTTTATTTCTTATTAGTACACAAGATACTGGTAACTGAGATTCAATCAATGTGCCGTAGGTTTAATAATATGCACAGGAGATGCACATACACATTTGACTTTGAATCCCTTCCAGGCACCTTTTCCCTCAAACCAATTTCATTAAAAAGTGGTTTGTACTCACCCTGCCCATTTCCTTCCTGCACATTCTGTTCAGCTTATTGTCTGGATATAACATCCCGAGAAAATGTCAACAATGACTTCTGAATATTTAGTTCTGACCCTTTGTGTCCTTCCCACATTTAACCATTCGTGTGAAGTCAGTTCTTGAAGGAACACAGAAAATGCTTCCCAACTTTTCTTCAAAGTACTTGGGTTCTTCACCCCGCTTGTCTGGAGAAAGAACTAGAGAACGTTAAAGATAAGAATGAGTGAAAATAGGGCTTAATGATGACATTTTAGTAAATGAGAAAAATTGACCTCAAAATTTTAAATATTAAGTATTATGAATAACTGAGATACTGCTGATATTACCATAATACAAATTAAATTATAGACACGTTTAGTGGAACGAAGGGATTTTTTCTAATATAACTGCTAATGAAATATTTGGCATCTAAGATGAGCCTAACATATTTGTATGCAGTGCTCTTACAGAGAAAGCAGATAGAATAGCATCATTTTCAAATTACACATCATGTGAGATTGGATTTTAATATGTTTCCGATTACCTCCACAATGATACCATTATAACATTGCAACAGTGAACATGTAATTCCAACAAGCATCCTATTTGTGCTTCATAATAAAATAATATTTACATTGAGATTTGGGTGTTATTACGCCGGTGTTTTATTTACACTTGGAGTTATAACAGTAATAGGAGGCTAATTCACATTCAGCCTAATTTCATTTTCAGGAACTTTGCTTTTATACATATTTGCATAATTTCTAGCAAACAGTCATCTCAGTAATTCAGCTATATTTATACCCTCCTCGAATCAGGTCACTCTCAGTTGCAGACAGTGTAGATTAACCTCTCTCGGAGCTCAGGAGCATCACTGTGTTTGTTGTTATGGATACGGCAGCAGGTAAGGCAGTGGGCAGTCCTCATTGGTCAGCTGAAAGGGACCGTCATGGTGGCAGCAAGAAGGAAATTGTGCTGTGGAAAAGCAGAGCTGCTCTGCGTGATTGCGAGCACTGCACACAGCAGAGTGATAATGAAAGCGGAATCCCTCCTGGATTTCTAACTTGTCGTTTTCTTATGCTAGAGCATTTTTTAGATTCTTTCATAGATCCTGCGAGTGCAGGATTGGACCCTTCGAAGGCGGTTACTAAATGCTAAATGAGTTGACTGTAGCCTAAAGATTACTCATATTTAGCTAATACTATATTCTCTCACAGGATGGATTTATTATTATTATTATTATTATTATTATTATTTAAAAACATTTTTATTGATTTGAGAGAGGTAGGGAGAGAGATACAGAAACATCAGTGATGAGAGAGAATCATGGATCGGCTGCCTCCTGCACACCCCACAGTGGGGATGGAGCCTGCAACCTGGGCATGTGCCCTAATCAGGTACCAAACCATGACCTCCTGGTTCAGAGGTCATTGCTCAACCACTGAGCCATGGCAGCCAGGCATGAATTTTTAATATTTTATAAATGTAACAATTTTCAGTACTTATGTTGCTTAGATATTTAATGACACATGAGGATCCCTTCTCTTTTTGACACATGTTTAAGTTTCTAAGTAAACAACATGTTAGAAATATTCTGCTCGCCCCTGGGACTCAAACATCCAACTTGAGTTGAAACCCTGGACCTGCGCTAGCCATGCGAACTTCAACAAGTAACTCAACCTCTCTTGACTTAATTTATTTTTCTGTTCAAAAAGGAAGTAGTAACCACTCTTTATATTAAATTGTCATTCTCAGGGTTGATGATATGATGTCTCTAAAATTACTTAGTGAATTCCAAAGCACAATATTTCATTAAAATACAACTGTTGTTTAATGTTGCTTGACGAAAATGAAACTCCACTAAATTAATTAAGTCAATGTTGAGAGAAAATGTTTAATCCATCCTTTGAAGAGTCCAAGTAATGAGGTCAAATTTGTTTTGCATTTTTTTTCAATATGCCCCAAACCCGGTCAATCAAAAGGGCATCAAATGGCAGAATAATCTGGCTTAAATGCAGAACAGTCCTCCGATTTCCTGGGCTAAAAATCTTGTAAGATAGTCTGTGTTCAAAGGTGTACATGTGCACCCATCCCATGAGAAGCTTCACGTAGGCTTTTTGTCCTCATTGCTGTTGCTGCTATTATTGCTTATTTGTTATCATTTGGTACATCCCCCATAGTAAAGTGTACAGGGCCCAAGTCATGGGTGTGAAGCTTTAGACATGGCCTTGTTTGGGTGAATCATCACCAGAGCTGACTCCTAACATCTTTCACCGTTCGCTGCAGACTTCTAGAAACACATGCTGTTCATTCATTTACCATCAATGGCTGTGTGAGAAAAACTGTCCAGGTGAAGTTGCCCAGGGCAGGGTCACCCTGATCTCTCCAGAGCCTTTTCCCTTTTGCCACCAGGAAACCTTCTCGGTCTACATTCTTGCTTCTGTTGGAGGATGTTTTGAACTGCCATTTCCCTCCACACTTGAAATAGCTGGCAGCACATATACACAGCCAAACCTACCCTTTCCTTTCTTCCCAGACTCAACTTACCAGTTAGGGGAGTGGGGGAAGAAAGGAGGAAGGTCCAGCAGAATCAGCACCGTGGACAGCAGCCACAGGCAGCTCCTGATGACATCATCCAAGACATGGAAACATTCAACTCTCATTTGGGGTTCATGCTGCAGAGATTTTACGGTATCCCATAGTCCGCTCAGATTTCCCACCTGTTTTTTCATAAAACTGAAAGTAGGCAACTGTTGAAATTTTAGTCTATTTTTACTGAAACTTGTTTCTCATTTGTCACATCTAGAAAGACAGGATGTAACCGCCCGTTGAGGAAACAATGTGAAGTTAACAGAGTCATTCTTTTAAACTTTATTCTTCTGTTTAAACTGCAAAGTATTATCTATAAAACTTCCCTCATGGCACATAGTATTTACCTATTGGATTGCTATATATTACCAGCTTGAGTTTCATGTTATTGATAATTTAGGTTGAGTACAGAATTGCAGACATTAAAATAACATAAATCAGAGCATTATTGTTTTATTATGACATTTCTGTTTTCATCATTTGAGTAATTCAAGAGTAATATTAAAACAGACATGACATTTCACTACTTCAGAAGAATAATTTATATAAACAAAATATCGTGGAAACCTATGTTGCTTTAATTTAGAAATTCTTGATACCCTGCTGGTTTTTGTACATGGCATTCTTCCATATTTCTTCTCTCAAGCAAAATATATTCCTCTTTGTTTATTAGCTGCTTGCTAATACACAGAAATCACAATACACAATGCACAAGAATACGTATTGCCCTATACTCCTTCAATGGTTCATTGTCATTACTTAAAAATATGTCAATAAAGAAAGTGTTCTCCGATGAAGACTGAAGTTTAACTCATTAAATGTGAAAGGAAAGCCTTCTTACTAGCAAACAAACACGCCTCCTGTAAGTCACTTAGTCAGTGCAAACTGAGGCGGGGGGGGGGGGGGGGGAGAACCTTGTGCATCATGACGGTGCTAAATGTGAGAGAGACAGAAAGAAAAGCACCGAATATTAAGCATAATGATCTGCACCTGGTTTCAATCCCAACTCTTTCCCCAGCATCAACCGTTTTGGAACATAAATCTCAGCGCCCGCACAGCTGGAATATAGTGCTACTTTCCGGGGGGCGGCGAGTCATTAAGAGCACACAAATAGACCGCAGTGGATGTGGTGAGGTTGAACCCCGCAACTGACTGAGGTGCGGGGGGCGCAGGGGGGCGGTTAAAATAGGTTGGCTTTGTTCAGAACTACTTTTCTTAAATAGCCTCAAAGTAAATACAGAAAAGATCATTTCGGAGCCCGCCTGGGATTGATTTACACAGCGAGTCTATAATACAGAGCCATTACTATCTGCGTTGGGGCTGTTGCTGCTGTCCGCGAATGAGCCCGTGCAGGACTCGAAGGGTAGAGATTCCGCTACCAGGGGAACAGACTTGAATTCCTACTTATCTTTTAATGACTTCCTGCAGGCAGAAACCTGGAACCAAAACCCTACTGACATCTGCTTGCCGGTATGGGTCTTGTTGAGAACCCCAGTACTAGGTAATTATTCATTATTTGTTGGCAGAAGGGTTGTGCGGCTCCCAACGTTTTGCAACATTTAAGCTATCATAAATAAAGGCATAAACAAAACCCTTCTCCTACATACTCATTTCTACAGAGCATCAGCAAAGCAAATGGGAGAGATTACAGTGATTTATTGCTCAGTGCTGCTTAAAGTTCACATTTATCACGAACAATGCAAAGAAAGAAAACTGTAGCTTTTTACTCTTAAATCAAATGTGATCTTTTAGGGATCAAGGGCATGTCATATTGTAAATTATGCTATCATGTAAGTCATCTTGAGTATTTTATCCTTAATATTTATTTTTGAGGCACTATGATTTCACTGAAGAATAATGGGGGTTTGACATAGAAAAATGTGGATTTGAGCTTAGACCTGATCTTAGAGATAGGAAAATCGCATAGCCTTTCAGAACCTCTTCACTCATGTATTACATGAAGATAATGATAGTTATCTCATGAGGTCAGAGTGGAGAATAAGTTAATAGATATTGGGTATATGACATCACTATCATGCTAGTGTTTATTTTCTCCTTAAACTCTTCAACGACTTGCTTTGAAGTGTTTAGTTTGAAGTATATCAAGTAGTTTTTAGCATTGAACAATAACCCAAGTCAATTCATAGACAGGTTGACGTTGGCAACAAGCCCAACCACAAATTCAGCACAGCCCTGCAGTTCTGGAAACCCCAGACAAATCTAAGGAGTTTGATCACTCTCTATGAAGGGTTTTGACCCCAAAAGAAGGCAGGGACAGACAGGAATCACCTAGGAGCACCCAGCCAACCTCCTCTGTAAATGAGTCCCAATAAACAGACCAAACCTTCCACCTGCCACTTGTGATCCGGGAGGGACTCTGTGTAGCAGGAAAATAACCTGGGGTCCACTCTACCGTGTGTAGTCTGAGACCTCCTAGCTCTCAACTTTGACCTTAACACGTGTATTTTTTTTATTTCCCCCCAAAAGCAGACGTCTGCAAAACCAGGGTTGCTCTCCAGACTAACTTTTCACCACGGGCCTATCAAGTGTCTAATTTGAAATTCAGATATGATCAGTGACATTTATTTGTCCTATGCTGTATTTACTCCCACCCTCCCCCGAGGCAACATGTGCTGATGGCTTTGTAAATCAAGGGAGGGTGAGTGTATGAAAAATTCAGAAAGAAGCATTTCTGTTAAACACCTTCATGTATTATTCGGTTCCACGACTCTCTGTAGTTGTCAATATCAAAAGGGAGGACATACAAGGTATTGTTACACAATTTTTAGTGACAAAATATTGACAGACTGAAACAAAATTTTGACTCAGTCGTTTTGTGGCCTTGGTGTGAAACAATGTCATTATTTTATTTCACATATATGTGTACAGATTGAATGCAACAACCTGAAATTTAGCCTGTAGATCCAGAATGTCACTTCGATTCCATCTCTCGAATTTGAATTCCAGATTTTTATTAGATTCAAACACACTCAAATTTCTATAAGAAATACACTGTGCTAGCCACGATCTCTAAAGAGACGACCCTCTTTGAAGATAAATAAGACTAGCATGTGAATATCTATAAGTCAACCTACGAAGTAACTTTGAAAATTAAGAAAAGGAGCTGTGTCATTGTAGAGAAAGCAGCAGGAGGTACAATGGCCTGTTCCATGCCAGGACCTGGTGCGTAGATGTCATTTTGATAAACTAGCTGCGTCTCTTAATATCCCCAGAGGATTTCTTTGGCTTCCCTGTGAAGAAGGAGACTTCTCCTCAACATGTAGGGTGGCCCATCTCATGCCTGCCTGGTGGGGAGAATTTTTAGACTTGTCTAACATGACATCTTACTGAAATCTTTGGTGTACTCTGACTTATGAGTGCCTTGCTTGGAATTACCCGCCTTAGACATCCCGAGGGAGTCCTCCAGCATTTGTTATATGACAAACCATCCATCATCTTTGAACATTTGTATTTCATATGTCAAAGCTGGGGGAGGATGACAAGATCCGAATTATGGAATTCCTCTGGGAGTCTTTCTATATTAAAGCAAGGAGAGGAAAGGTATACATTAAAGCTCACTTTTTACATGTCACTCTATACTATACAATTTTTAAGCCTGATTAATATTTTATAATGCCAGGGACTATGAGAAGATTCCTCTTCGTATTCCACATGAGGAAAGTTATGATTGGACACTGACAATCATCGTGTTTCCGGGGGCCATAGCACTTCAGGGAGAGGTCTCTGAAGTGGTGAAGAAAGAGCCAATTATTTATCAATAATTTTCGGTGGTAGATGTGATTTTTCCTAATTTTCCACATTAAGTAAGCTTTTCTTATGCAAGTGAATATTATAGTTTGGAAAGTCTAGCAAATCCAAGATCTGTATGATTCAATGAAGACCTAAGCCTGCCTCGCTCCTCTTAAATAATTTGCTAATTAGTCCACTAGTCTACAAACTATACCATTTGCAGCGATTTATTTCCCTTGCTGGTTCCAACACTACACTTTATCTCTCAGCTGGTGTCCTATAGTTTATGTATTTCCTATAATTGATGTTGTTTGTTATGCGTATTAATATATAGTCTCTGTAATTGGACAATGGTGCTAAATTAAATTAGCATTTCTTTTTCCCATCATGTTATATCGTTTTAGCTTTTTTATTTCATCATGTGTTTTTTATTGTTTTTGTTTTGTTTTGTTTGGAATGGGTGTTAGAGCGTTGAGGCTAGAGATAAAACTGGAATGGACTTGAGATGGATAGCTGCCAATGATTTTATGCTCATTATGAGCTAACATTGCTCAGGTTGGCACAAGGTCCAAGGGTGGTGATAGATTGATCAGGGACATTATGAAATCATCACAGAAATAGTATAATTGGTGAACACAAATCTACTAAAATATAACTTTTATATCAAGTCCTAAATTATTCAGAACCATCCATTTTAGCAAAAAAAAAAAAGGGAGAAGAACAAATTCCCCAAAGCATTCATTTATTGAGTAGACATGGCTTGAGTGATTTTACTAGTCACTCTATCATTGAATACTGGCCTGAAAGATTTTTCTCTCATCTTATATATCCCAGCCCTCAATTTAGAATTTTAATACATGCAAATTTTAGAAGAGCAATTTCCGAATTTATAGGAAATGCCAAAATGTGTAGGGTTATAGTAAGTAACCTTATTATAATGCCTGCTAGACAAGCTCCGTTTATCATACTTTGGTGTGGCCATAATATTAATCTAGTAATCTGAAAGTTTTTAAACACATTGGACTTGAGTGAAGTCACCAGATACTACTTCGCTATTTCTCACTTGCCCTCCTCACATGTATTCAGGGAGTCTCAGACACGTTATCTTTAGTAGTCTAATTTTTCTTTACTAACATCTTTAGTGTTGATTTTTTAATCTGAAATTTTCTAACAAATGTAGAGGTTTTGATGAGACAAAAAACCAGAAAACATCAACATCTGCAATCCCAGTTGCCAGATATAAAACACACTGTTAGTATTCTGTTTACTCATAAAGATTTATTCTGCCAGACGGAGCTGAGAACATTTAGATGCATTTCTTTACCGGGATTTCGCGATCCACAAGTAGATATATATATATATTGGAAACATTAGCATCTTTGTATATGTGAACAGTCTGTTGAGTACATCTTACTATTCACATTAGGATTGTGAGACTTTCCAATACTATTAAATATTTCTTGAAAACATTTTAGTGTCACCATTTGAGAACTCTATTCTTTAAGTTCCCTGTGTGTCTTTCGAAATTTAATTACAATTGCTATTATAGTAAAAATCATGGTACCTTTTTCTAAAGTCCTGATTATTTCCTTCTTTCTTATAACAACATATAGTGAGCTTAATAGGCAATTTTAAAGGCTTTGGTAGGTACTGCAAAAATAATTTCAAATTACACTCCTATTTGTGCCTCATCTAACACGACTTCCCTTCTCACACTTGATAATACAACAGTGAAATGCTTATATAAGTTTCACTCGTGTATCTTGCTATCTTCTGTCTCTGGATTTGTGCCTAAGTTATATTCAATAATTAAAATTTTGATCAAGAGTTACTCCAGAAAGCTTTACCTAATCTCTCCGGGCCCTCATAATAAGTGTGCATTTGCCCAAAATAGGATATGCATATCTGTGCGTATTTCTGTCTCACTCAAGAATGATCAGCCGGCTGATGTGGCTCAGCAGTTGAGCTTCGACCTATGAACCAGGAGGTCACCGTTCAATTCCCAGTCAGGGCAAATGCCCTTGTTGCAGGCTCAACCCCCGGTCAGATGTGTGCAGGAGGCAGCCAATCAATGATTCTCTCTCATCATTGATATTTCTATCTCTCTCCCTCTCCTTTCCCCTCTGAAATCAATAAAAAAATATATATATATTTTTAAAAGAATGATCATCATACTTCTCTGCATAGCCCCTGTGACCAGTACAATGTCTAGCACGTGGTAGACATCAAGTCATTTCTTTTTTAATTAATCAATCATCCCACTGACATTCAATCAATAAATTTGAGCCTTATAACAAACTTTCCATGTGGGCAAATATTATTTTCCACTTCATATTGAGCAAAATAAGCATAAAATGGATTACGTGCCTGGAGTCATCCAGCTAGAAAATGTATTCAGGGTTTTCCTGAACCCACATACAGACCTTATGAATCCTATTACATTAATCTTCTCCAATAGTCAAATGTGACACAGGACATCTATGCTGGAAATGGGCAAATGATCTGGAAAATAGGTTTGGAGCTTAGGAAGTCTTAGGTTTCAATAAATATCACTCTCTTTGACTATATGATATTCATAGCAGATTTATATTATCTTCTCCATCTTTTTTAGTTCTACATTTTAAATTTCCTCTTATTTAAAAGTATGCATTGGCTGCCATTTCATAATGCGTGCCATGATAGATAGTTCTTAATAATTATTTATGTGTGGATCTATTTAAGGAGAGAGGATATGAAATGTACAGTATTATTAATACATCTTATACATCATTCCAATATTTGAAATACAGTTTTTCAGAAAGCAATTTTACGTGTATGTAAAAGTATTCTTCTTTTTAAAAATCTTGGTTTCAGCGAGAGGAGTATTTCTAGAAAGTCAGTCTTTACCTCCCACAATAGCTTCCGTTGTCTTCCAATGGCCTTCTCTATCAGGAGAGGGAAAGAGTGGTAGGATCATGAGCTTTGGACCCAGACAGACCATAGGTTTGAGCCCCAGGTCCCCCATGTCAGGAGGTGTGATGGGAAGAACCCTACTACACTCTGACCCTCAATATGAAATGGAGATAGAAATACATGCCCTGATCCTGTTACTGGTGGGGCAAATAAGTTACTGAGCACAACCGTCTTATGTAGTGGGGACATGGGGACACTCAGTAACAGAGGTCCCTCTGCGCCCGTCTCTTTGGGAGGGAGTTCTTCTCTGGGACGCAGTGCTAGGAAAGAGATGTTGGGTCTGTCGCAATGGCCCCTCTACCCCGCTTTCATCAGACGATCACCAGCTTTAGACCTGAGGACTCTAGATCCTTAATTGTAAAAAATTGTGTTGTGAGTATGTAGGCATGATTACAGGTTTGTTTGTGTTTGTTTGTTTTTTAGTTTAGAGAGAAGAAATTAGGGAGAAAGAGAGAGACAGAGAGACAGACATCGATTTGCCGTTCCACTTATTTTTGCATTCACTGGCCGATTCTTGTATGTACCCTGACTGGGGATCCAACCCTCAACCTTGGTGTATCGGGATGATGTTCCAACCAACTGAGCTACCCGGCCAAGGTGATTACAATTTTTAAAACAAAAATAGTAACTCTCTAGTCTGCTAAGGAGAAACATATGATTAAGTTACAAACACTTGTTTGACGTCACTGTAGTTACATTCTAAACATTGGCCTCATATTTTTGTTTTAGTCAACCTAACTGTTTTAATGAACAACAGAACTTGACAAATACCTACTTCCTGGACGGTGACTTCAGGTTTCCCAACAACAACGGGCCTAATAGCATCCTGAACCGGGTAGTGAGTGATCACCCATCGCTCCAGACCAAGTGAAACCGTATTTCCGAGTAGCCGTCCACTGCTGCTAAACTAATAGTCTGTTACTACAATTCTGTTTACTCGTGAGCACGATTGTGTTCCTCCTGCGTTGAACCACCCTGTGTAGTTAATGACTCCACACAGGCATTAATCATATTCTCTGTCAAGTCGCCTAATGAGGCTGAGGAGGCGGTATCATTATGCGCTAAATTGTATTTTGCCTGACAGGGGACGAAAATTCTCCTTTAATGATTATTAAAGAGATCGGGAATAGGAATAAGAAAATGACATATGGAAAGTGTTCATTTGATTTTCATGTTAGAGGAAAAAATTATTTGTGAAAGGCGAGCTGTCCCTTTCATCTCTTTACCCTCATTTCTTGTCAAGGTGTAACTGGGACTGTATTACCAAGTTCACAGTTCAGAGCAGAAATGAAAAGTGTGCTTTCAGGCACAATCCAGCATCATCCTTTTCTTGCACTAAGCATCCCTTGATAAACTTAACTGGACCGCATTTGAATAGCAAAAGATTACTTTGCTAGTTTTATAGAGGTGGAAATTATTCACAACTACAAAGCTCTGTTGGAATGGCCGGCACTCAGCCAGTGTGAATTGTGCCTTCCAATGGCTTGAGGCCTATTTTAAAGTTACCAAGAAAATAAAACTAGTGAAAATAGACTTCAGAAAATGCTGTTCAGAAGAGGATGAGCATTGCTGGGTAAGATTTCTCTGGGACACTTGTAATTGGAAATTAGCAATAGTTTGTCTTTGCCCTAAGAAGTAAAGGGACAAGAAAGCTTCCATGTTAAAATCTAATTAATTATGAAGGAGAGTAGAGTCCATTTTTCTTGCCTCCTTTTTCTTTTTTTTTTAATATATATTTTTCATTGATTTCAGAACAGAAAGGAAAGGGAGAGAAAGAAACATCAATGATGAGAGAGAATCATGGATCAGCTGCCTCCTGCATGCCCCCTACGGGGGATCGAGCCCACAATCTGGGCATGTGCCCTGAACAAGAATCGAACTGTGACCTCCTGGTTCATGAGTCAATACTCGACCACCGATCCACACCGGCCAGACTCCCTGTTCTTATAAAAACACCAGTCATGGATTTATGGCCTACGCTAGCTCAGTATGATCACAACTTAACTAATTATATCTGCAAAGCCCTTGTTTTCAAATAGGACCATATTCACAGGTCCTGGGGGACATGAATTTGGGTGGGTTGGGAGGGAGCTCTATTCAACCCAGTACACCAGGTCCTTCTTGTAACTCTACATTGCTTTTCAACTAGACTGTAGTACCAGAGTTCCTTTTAAGGGTGTTGCTAGTAGTGTTACTTGACAATATAAAAGAGGTATGTTTTAAGACTGTTGAGGTTGTTTTTCTTATGTTTAAAAGCTTTCCTTTCTTAACTCAAGTCAGGTTTCTTCATCACAGCTAGATTGAAGACAATATAGTTCATTTTCAAGTGACTATTATAAAAAGGTGTGAGTTCTGTGTCTAAATTCATTTTTTTCATGTGTCTATGCAGTTGTCCCAACATCATTTGCTAAGAAGATACACTCTTCCTTTAAGTGGAGAAAATTTGTTTTAGATATAATTGTAAACGTTTAATGTTTATTTGTGGTCACACGAATGCTGTGACCTTGCTCCTTGACCGAGTCTTCAGTTTCCCTACCCAGAGTGGATTCCATCATGTCAAGAGTCTCTTCATCTTTAAAGTTCTGTGAGCATGAAATATCCGATTTGAATCGATTTCTACAAGGACTTGGGGGATAGTGCACTCAGGGAAACTTAAAGTGCTGTCGAGTGCAGCATAAACACATTGTCAGAATCATGGAACACATTTTAGGGAAAAGCGAAGGAGAGGCTCTTGGTAGAGAAAGGGGTCCCTTTGGCTCTACTTATGCCTCTATCCAGCATTTTCCAGTTGTATTTCAGGTGGCTCCTTTTTGTCAGTATCCTCATTCAAAAAGTGATCTTGCCCTTGCCGGTTTGGCTCAGTGGATAGAGCATCGGCCTACAGATCGAAGGTTCCCAGTTTCGAGTCCGGTCAAGGGCACATACCTCAGTTGCAGGCTCCCAGCCCCGGTCAGGGTACATAAAGGAGGCAACCAATCAATGTGTCTCTCTCACATCGATGTTTCTCTCTGTCTCTCGCTCTCCCTTCCACTGTCTCTAAGAAATCAATGGAAAAATATCCCCAGGTAAGGATTAAAAAACAAAAAAAGTGTCTGAACAATGGGCAGTTTTAATGGCACATTTTTTTCAATGCATAATTCTTTGCTTAACACAAAAATTGAAATACAAGTCCCCAGTGTTCTAATTGCTTACAAGGGAGACGGTGGACAACCATTTGACACATCTCTGTGAGGCAGTTTTAGGTAATTAACGTAGAATTTAAGGTTCACACACATAAAAAATAACTACACAGCAGACCTGGGTGACACCTCAGAATAGATTGATTTTTAATGTGGTGTAGTGATTAGTCTCAGAGAGTAGAGATCACTGACTATAATTAGTTTTGGTGACTTAGGAAAAATATCATCTATGATGATTGATGATTCTCTAGCTATTTATGTGAGAGTCAGTAATTAAATTCCATTGAAAGCACAGAGGGAGTTTGTGCTATTCTACTTGTGTCTCACACACTGATCTCTTTCAGAATTCCTCAGCCATGTTTTAGCCACTTCAATTTTATATTCACTATTTACAAAACATTTTTTAAAATGTATTTGTAGTTATTTCAGAGAGGAGGGGAGAGGGAGCGAGAGAGCGAGAGCGAGAGAGAGAAACATCAGTGGTCAGAGAGAATCATTGACCGGCTGCCTCCTGCATATTGATCGGCTGCCTCCTGCTTGCACCTCCACTGGGGATTGAGCCCACAGCCCAGGCCTGTGCCCTGACTGGGAATAGAACCTGACCTCCTGGTTCATAGGTCGATGCTCAACCACTGAGCCACGCTGGTCCAGACAAAGGTGATATTATTTAACATACGTAAATAAAAATTCTGAAGACGCGAAAATGTTTCAAGCAGCTTCGGAAGAGAAATAAAGGGTTGGGTATAAATAGTTTCTGTACATGTACAACATATACTAAGATAATGCCAAAGCCTCACAAACAGTATGCACAGAAAGTATTGCGTCAAAACATAACACATCACGAAGTTAACCTATTAGAGAGTTATTATTCCTTTACGTGATGGCTAAAGGGTAGGGTGTGGATGACTACCACAGGCGAACTGTTGTGTTTCTAAAGGCGATAGAAATACTGGTTTTCATGCAGTGGCATGGAATCATTTTAAAACAAAAATGCCTTACGCTTGAACATTTTTTGCACAACCTCTTGGAACTATGTGCTTAGCTCTGGATTGAAGAACCAAGTGTGAGAGCGCCTCACTGTGGTGGAAGGTTATTATTTTCAAGAGAAAAATTGGCCTGCTAGGCATCCCTGAATTTTTCAGCAGCGAACCTTTTTGTGGATTTTTTTAACCCTCTATTCTTGTCTTTACTCCTAAGGTTCACTCTGTTTTTTGTTCTTAAATATTACTATTGTAGAAAATAAACAATCATCAGAGTATTAGGTTGCTTCTGACTTTCAGAGAAAAAGACATGATGTAATCCTGGATCTTGAGGAAAATTAAGGATAAATTAGTGACAACATATTACTTCCTTTTATGTCTGGGAAAGAATGAACCAGGGGATTATGGTTTGATTCCCAGTCAGGGCACATGCCTGGATTGTGGGCTTGATCCCCATGGGGGGCGTGCAGGAGGCAGCACAGCAATGATTCTCTCTCATTATTGATGTTTCTGTCTCCCTCTCCCTTCCTCTCTGAAATCATTAAAAATATATTAAAGAAGTAAATGACTAGCAATAGAATAATTCTTCGCCCACCTTGTTTAACACTGTTACTTCCACACATACACACTGTGCATCATGTCCACGTGGCACACATTATGAAATGATATCATCAGAATTTTATACAATGAAACTTCCTGGCAACACGGCTCTCGTTAAAACTGCCCTGGTGTCTAAAAGAAAGAAGGTGGACTTTGTCTTCCTTTCTCTAGAAATTATGCGATTGCTGGAACTGGGCCTGAAATTTCAATTTTGTGTAAAAAAAAACACACTTGCAAAGAAAAGAAGAGGAAACAGGAAATTGGGAGGAGAAGGCTTTTAACCAGGAAGGAAACCATGAATTTCTCCGGGGCTCGTGGTATGTGCTGACATCCCTGTTGTGCACACTCAGACACTGGGTTTATTTTAATATTCCGGAAGCCTGAGTGACGGCAGCGATGGCCACTCAACGTGTACAAATAGGAGGTTTGTGGAAGAGGAAGCCTCCAGCGACACAGCCCACGCTGCACCTGCCTTTGACAGAAATTCATGCCCGTCAGTTTGCCCGGGCATTGTAATCGATGAACCCTGGGTCTGTGGCAGCAAGATGCATTTCAGATAATTATTAGAAAGGTGTCCTTTCAGATAGATGGTAACAATACCCATTACTCTCTGTTTGGCTCGTATGACTTCTTAAAAATAATATCTTATCGACGAGTAGGGGAGAAACAAAAGACTGAAAAATTGAACTATCTCAAGCGTTTGCAATAAATTTCATATCTGTCACAGCGAGTCCATGAGAAATCCGGTCATCTGTTTACACTACAATAGAATCCCAAACAAATGGCATTAACTCTCTGTTTGGTATTACTCGCGTGTGCCCTTGTGTGTTTGATTTCTTTCCTGAAAATTTCAAGCCTCATGTTTAAAGCTGCGATGAAAATACAATGCTGATTCCCCCGGGATGCTGCATAACCGTTTCTAATAACATTGTAATGGTCTCTGTGGAATCATTTTAAAACGCAACTGAGTAAAAATAAAAATGCTGTTATATTATAACAATACATCCCACACCTTCATACATTCTTTACCTATTAAGACAAAAATTCCAATATTTGAGGATTCTGTAAATATTTCCTGAGAATTTCTTGGTGTTTTTTGAAAGACTGGGTTCCCAGCAGAGCAGAAACAGAAAGGCGTGGCCTTCATGATTTCATAACTTATTGAAAGGTTACATCTCTCATGAGCAGTTACAGAGGTGATCAGAACCGTGACGTCATCACATGAACTATGGAAGAACACTGTCAACAGGGACGAAGGCACAATGAGGTATATTATTTGGGGAACATGACGTGAATCTGTTATGGAGGCAAATGGTGAGGGAAGGCTTGATGGGACCCTGAATGTTCTAGAAAAAAGAGAGTTTACTCTAGGTGCCTTTGGATATTGGCATTTAAGGTAGTTTTCTTTAATAAAAACAGCTTTATTGAGGTATACTTGACATTTCAAATGTTCAGTTTGATAAGGTTTGACATATGTGCATGTCTGTGAACCATCATCACAATCAAGATAATGAATGTAGCCAATCACACCCACAAGTTTCCTGGTGTATCTTTGTGATCCATTCTCCTTATCCCTAACTGAGACATAGGATTTATTGAAGTATAACTGACATATAAAAAGCTATAGATTTATTAAAGAACACACATAAATGATGTCACCTTGTGTTCATGGGTCAGAAAGTTAATGTATTAAAACATCCATTTTATCCAAAGATGCAAATTCAATACAATCCCTATTAAAAATCCCAACATCATTTTTTAAATAAACAATAAAAGTATTAAAAATTCATTTGGAACCAAAAAGGACTCCAAATAGCCAAAACCATTTGAGAGAGAAGAAATCTAGAGATGTACTTTCTGATTTCAAAGTACGTTACAAAATGCCAATAATCAAAACAGTGTGGTACCAGCATCAAAGCAGACTTAGGGACTTAAGGCACAAAATAGGGAACTTGGGAATAATTCCCCCCACACAAGGTCTGCTGGTCTTCCAAGGGGGTTGAGATTACACAATGGGGAAAGTGTGGTCTCTCCAACAGTCATTGGTGGTACAGCTGGGTCTCCACAAGAAGTAACATGCACCCTTATGTCACACAATACACAGAACTCAGCTCAAATTGATCGAAGACTTAAATGTTAAAACCTGAATTGTACGCCTCCAAACTCGTCAAGTTGTATACCTTAAATATCTATAGCTTTTTTTATGTCCTTATACCTTAATAAAGCAATTTTTAAAAAAATGATACATATGCCTTATGTTTCTGTAAAACATATAGTGGTTAGGAGTAATGGATTGCAGAGATATACCGGGAAACTTTATTTTGATTGTGGTGATGGTTTCGCAAACATATACATATCTCAATCGTATCAAATCGAACATCTTAAATGTCAAGTGTACCTCAATAAAGCGGTTTTAAAAAACACTTTAAAAATCAATATCCGAAGACACCTAAAGGAAATAAACTCTACACAAGCCTATTGCTTCGAAAGTAGCCTTGGGGGGGGGGGGGGTGATAATTGAAAAATAAATGTGTTCCATGCCCTAGCTTGTAGACCCAGTTGTTGCCAGAGCCGTGACCTTTGAGATGTTCAGTTGCTTACCAGTAGCTGAGTTTTACCTCTGAGTTTCTTTACACAGCTTGCCCGAGAACTCATATCAATCTCTGAGCGAAGGGTCAGTGTGTTCTGCCATGTAATATGAGTTTTCTTTATTTCCTTTTGAACTATGGCATTTTCAAAATGTCACCATGGGAGGGAACTTGAGTGTTTTTCATTCTTTCTTGTTGACATATACTATAAAATGTATTGCATGGAATACTTTATAATAAGTTAATACTGCGATAGGTAATACATGCTGATACATAATAGTAATATAGGAGAATTTAAAAGAAAATTTTTCTTCAAGAATTTAAATGCAAATTGAAGTATATTTCTAAGTTACCTAAGAAGGTAGATTGCATCTTTGTTATTCACCATATTATCTACATTATAATCCCTCACCCTTAATTTTCTTGTGGTGTCTGAAGTCACATAACAAATTAGTGACATTGATATATGGTCTTAAAGACAATAGAAATCAATTAGGTATGCTATGTAAATTTAGGCTAATTAAATAAACATAGCTAATTTCCCCACCAACATGCAAATGCCTTTAAATGGTTTATTTAAAAAATGAAAATGTCATTAATTTAGTAGCTAACTAAACGTTCTTCATATACTCTATTAATTTTAAAGTATGTTATTCTGATCTCGACTTAGTAAAAGATTTAGAAAGCATCTATAGTCCAAAAACAACTAGTAGAAACACACTACACACTCTTTCATCTAAACTGGCATTTACATTTTATAAGACCTCTGACTTCACTAGATTACAATAATTTCATATTTGCTACATTATGTCCTATTCCGTTTAATGTATTCATTATTGACACTGGAAATTTTGGAAGTATATGGTGAAAAGCAAGATCTATCAAGATATATCAACTATACAAACTGAAAAACAAAGAGAAAAAGATTCTGGGATGAGTCTCTTAAGAGCAAACATTCTGAGAGGCAATGTTGAAAGCTGCCAAGAGGCCCAGCATGCCTCTGTCCTGTTCTATTGGCCAAAATAGTTACAATTTCTGTCCAGATCCGAGAGGGTGGGGAAGGGCACTGCGTCTCTTGGTGAAGAATCACCAACATTCCCTCTCAAGTGCAGTGGGGGTATTCTTGCAGCCATCTTTGGAAAATATAATCCGTCACATAAATATTTGTGGAGGTTCCAGCATGTGACATTGCTGTGTGCCTCAGAAAGCATACCCCCAGAATCAGCTAGCCATCTGGAATGGCGCTCAGGAAATAACCAGCATTCCAGGGGGATGGGGTTGAAAAACAAGGAAAGTTAAGGGGAAAACGGGAAGAAATGTAATAACTAGTGGACATTCTGTGAAGCGTGCCCCGGAATCAGCTAGCCATCTGGAATGGCGCTCGGCAACGAAAATTCACATCGCGTCCTACACGGTAGAATGTGCCAAGAGTCATAAGCAGAGGACAGAAGGCTGTGGGGTTTCGAAGGAAATGACCAGCATCCCAGGGGGAAGGGGTTGAAACACAAGGTGTGTAAGAGGTGACCCTGGGAGGAAAGTTGGGGGCAAAACGGGAAGAAATGTAATAACTAGTGGACATTCTGTGCAAAGATCAATGAGTATAGAAGAGCTCTGGGAGTTTAAAAACACCTGAAAAGTATGTGGATATTCTAGGGTGGGGTAAGGACATGTTCATGAGTGCTGGCAATCCCTCAGGGAGTATTCTCGGTGTCTGAAGTACCTAAGCTAGTTATCTTCACAGCCACCCTATAGGTTGTAGTACAAATAAAGGACGTGGGGTTTGCAGAGTTTCAACAACTTGCCCCATACAGAAAAGAGAATTGCAGAGCCCATATGCTCTACATTTCACCCAGTGTGAATGAATCTGATCGGGTATTTAGTGAAGATTCAAAGAAGGGTAGAGACAAGGAAGTACCATGAATATAGTTATGCTTTGGAATAATTGGTTTGGCTTCCAAAGAGAACCCAACAGAGGAAGGGAGAGCAGCCAGGAGGACATTACAACCGCCCATTCCAGGCCATGTGAGGCCTGGAGTCGTGGCCGGGCAGAAAAAATAGCAAATAGGGAATAGATTTAAAGGGACTTACCGGCTTAGCATTGGACACGACCACTGATTGTCCGTGCGTACATGACACGTATGGAAAGTCGTGGGTCAAGGGTTAAACCAGAGTCAGAGGGATTAGTACAGATGTGGTCAGAAAAGACACTTGAAGATAGAATTGGTCTTTGAGGTAGTAGTAATGCCTTAAAAGAGCAACAGCCAACCAACATCTCAAATGAGAGGCATGACGGCATCTCAGGAAACCTGGAAGCCATAGCCTTGACCATAAAGGAAAGAGTAACAATACCCTGGACGCTCTCTACACGTGGCACCAAGAACATATGCGAGGCAGGCGGGGTTCCCCGTGGGCGGGCCTGCTGCTTTATTACCTGCAGAGAGTTCCGACTGTTCACAAATGAGCAGCTACACAGCCTTCAGCAATGTCTTCCTGCTTCTCACCCACACAGAGGCCCTTCTAACTGGAAGGTGACAGTGAGCCGAGCTCACAATTCCAAAAGGTGCTGGTCTGTTTCTCTCAAAGAAGGAGCCAACATTCTGATGGTGGGCAGATGGTCATTTGTCAGTGCGACGCCCACCTCCCCTGACTGAGACACGAAATGAACAGGGTAACGTTCCCTCAGATTCGTCAGCGTGATCTCTTCCCTCGTGAGTGATGGGTTCATAAAGCCGTGCTGTGTTTCTGTAGTGATTTTAATTAAAGTCAATATTATATATTAGCTTAATTTCATCTGTACGGCTCTCCTGAGAGAAGGGAAGTTATGATATTGCATGTTATTATTCAATAGAATTAAATAATGGTGAAGAATGTTACCCAGAGGAATGGATTAACTTATCCAAAGTCTTACCATGACTATAAAATCAGGACAGGTATCAGAACACCCAATATCTAGAATTGATAGTATTTCTCCTGAATTTAAATAAATTTTTGTCAATAAAAACCAGATCATATTTAGCTAAATAATATTCTAGGCCATGTCTATACCCAACATATTTACTGGTCTTAAAACTCTTAACCCCTATGAAACACACATACTCTAAAGATAACCATGTACTCATGTGTGGTCACATATGTGTACATATTCATATATACTTGCTATATATTTATAGACTGTATTTATATACAGTATCATATGTAGTATTTATATGCAGTGAATTAAAAGTGTTTATATACAACAAATGCTAATGATTCCCAAATATGGTCTTTTAGGAAACCAAATGAAAGTTAGAAATTCAGTGTCAAATCAAAACCAAGCTTATGCCAGCATTGGACTTCCTGTGGCATACTACTCTCATTTCCGGTTCAGTTTTTGTGGGGAGGGGCACGTTGATTGATCTGTATAATATCAACAGGAGACGATGAGTTCTGTTCTTTCTCATCATTGATGTTTCTATCTCTCTCTCCCTCTCCCTTCCCCTCAGAAATCAATAAAAATATATTTAAAAATAAAACATTATGAAATTAGACTGATAAAATTGGAAGTGCTTTGTATTTCAAGATAGAATTGGATGACAGAAATATACACTCTCATTTGCAAAGATGGCCTCATAAACATCTCCCCACCTCTAGACCCCTGTTCATGCATACATCCAAGTTTTAACTTGCCTAATATTTGCAAGGCGCTGGGATGGATATACAGTAAAAAGATAAATATATCTGCTCCCACTGATAAAATGATTAATAGCAAAGGTGGGTAGTGATAAACCAAGAGTTAGAAGTTTAGCAGGATGTTCTATGCAACTACTTCTATCTCATCTTCAGTTGAGGCACCACACCAAGGAAGCCACAAACCGAGTCAAGTGGGAGACAGCCCTGAATGGCTTCCGTGGAGGAAGCAAGCTAATACAATTCAACATCTCCATCCAGAAAGATGGGGGCTAAATGACTACAAGAGGCCCCTTCCCGTAGGACTTACCCAGTCCCTACCCTGCAGCTCAGTCCCCGGAAGGAAAAGATCCCGGGGGTGATGAGTTGGGAGAGTTAGGGCAGCCTCCCTGTAGATTGCAAATGCCCACAATTCCACGAGACTATCACTTCCAGTTCTAAACACCATGGCACCTTGAACTACCTCTCTCAAAACATTGCAGAACATTTAGTTACACACCAGTCTACCTCCTGCATAATAAGTATCACACCCTTAAGACCAGGAGCCAGATATATTTTTATCTGTTTGTTTCTTGAGAACTCTAATCAGTGAGGCAGGAGGAAAACCAGAGATAACTGGAATCCCAGACACCAATGGGAGATAGATTTTTTTAAAATATATTTTTTATTTTTGATAGTATTACAGATATCTCCCATTTGCCCCCCATTTTCCTCCCTCCTCCCAGCCTCTACACCAGTGATGGCGAACCTATGACACGCGTGTCAGAGGTGACACGTGAACTCATTTTTTTGGTTGATTTTTCTTTGTTAAATGGCATTTAAATATATAAAATAAATATCAAAAATAAAGTCTTTGTTTTTACTATGGTTGCAAATAATTTCTATATGTGTCACGGCACCCGGGTTAAGTTAGGGTTTTTCAAAATGCTGACACGCCGAGCTCAAAAGGTTCGCCATCACTGCTCTACACCCTCCCCCCACGTCTTCACTACCCTATTGTCAATGTCCATGGGCTGTGCATATGCGTATATAAGTTCTTTGGTTTATCTCTTCTCGTCCCCCAACCCCACATCGAGGTATGTTTTGAAAAGGGGAAAGCAGTCCATTGGTTAAATGCTGCTGATTGGTTAATGAAGATGAAGACCGAGAATTGATCATTATTTTTAGAGTATGAGGATTCTTTGTGAGTTAGGGAGGCAGTATTGTAGAGTGGCTAAGACTGGTTACTAGCGACAGGCAGGTGGTTCTGAGGGTGAGTGAAGCTGCTGAATGTGAAGTGCCCGGGACATAGTGAGTCTGTATTGGTGGGAGCCATGCTTAGTAATATCTCTACAGAAGCAGTTTCAGTAGAGCGGAGAGCACAAAGCCCTAGTTGGGGAAAGTTGAAGAGGGCTTTGGAGGAGAGGAAGGAGTGCGTATTCCTTGGGGGAGTATTACCATAAAGGGAAGCGGAGACGTGAGCTAAGAGCCGGAGGGCAATATTAAACTGAGAGCAGTTTTATTTTAAGAGGCGGGAAATAATAACAGCGTGTATGCTAATGGGAGTGCTTTCAGTAGCAAGAACATTTCTCAGTGCAGGAGAAAGTTAGCAGAATTACTCAAATGTCCTTAAGGAGGAAAAAAAAATTGTTTAAAACCATGGGAATTGGCAGAAGGGAGATAAAGGAGTTGTGAGTGGGGGCAAAGAAGTGGATAATGGTGAACCGTGGACTTGGTGGGTTAGAGGATCAGTGGTCATACAAAGGAGTTGAGGGTAGGAGCCGTGGACTGCAGATCCAGGGGCTCTAAAGCCAGACAGACAAGTGAGTTTAGGCGGATCACTTCCTGTGTTTCTTTCCTCTCCCATGTGCACATGCCCCGTAATGGTCCCTACCAGCTTCATCAGCTCTTCCCTGCATTGCTGCCACCTCCACAAAACCTTCCCAGATGCATAGAACAGGGTGATTGCCCCTTCCAGATGCCCCTATGACACTGCGCTTCTCATCACAATGCATTACAGTAGCTGGATGACCCCTCTGACTCCTCCTAAGAGGCTCAGAGAGACCTCAGGGCCACATCTGTGTTTGTAAAAACAAACATTTTTATTGATTTCAGAGAGGAAGGGAGAGAGAGAAAGAGATAGAAATATCAAAGATGAGAATCATTGATCGGCTGCCTCCTGCATGCCCCCTACTGGGGATCGAGCCTGCAACCCCAGGCAAACATGGAATTGAACCATGACCTCCTGGTTCATAGGTAGACACTCAACCACTGAGCCACACTGGCAGGGCCAGAGCTGTGTTTTCTACATGGCCAGTACCTGGCAGGAAGTGAATATTCAGACAGTGTTTTGGTCGTTGCAGGAAAACACCTGTGACGGAATCAATAAGCCAGTCCCTTGGTGTGGTAGACAGAATAATGGCTCCCAAAGATACCGTATCCTGATTTCCCCAACCAGTGGTTATGTTACCTTATAGGCCAAAAGGGACTGTGCAGCTTGATTAAATCGGAGACGATGAGATTGTCCTGAATTACCTGCATGGGTTTGTCATCACGTGTCCTCCCGAGAGGGAAGCCAGAGGAGCTGTGAGGAAGGAAGAAGAGAGGCTGGAGGGATGCCCTTGATAATGGAGGAAGAGGCCATGAGCTAAGACATGCAGGCCGCCTCCAGTGACCACAAAACCCAAGGAGATGCCTGCTCCCTGGAGCTTCGAGAAGGAACACACGCCTTGATCTTAGCCATGTAAGTCTCACTCTGGACTTCCGGCTTCCAGAACAAAGATAATAACTCTGCATTGCCCTAAGCCAATAAGCTTGAGGTAATTTGCTACAGCAACAGAAATGAATAGACAGGGCAATTACATTGAGCGTTCCCTTGGATGGTAAACAGTACATTGCCAACTTCCGCCAGGGGCCTAATTTCCACCTCACTCCCCATAAACAGGAAGCTAGCGTTCCTCTGCTTCCTGTCACCCATCATGAACTCTTCAAGATCAGGAATGACATGGGCTTCGTTGTGATGATGGGTAACCGGGACACCGTTATGTCCTCCTGCCACGTGATGAGATATTAAGGAGAACCCAGCCTTAGAGACATGTCTCATGAAGCCGTGGGTACCGTTGGCTGTACTTGCCCCCCATCCCCATCCCAGCAATTCCTCCCGTGACTGACTCTCAGAAGCGGTCTGGCAAATGACACGTAGGTGGAATCCAATTTAAGAAAATACCGGCACCCAGCTAATAAGTCTTTGCACAGTCAGTTGTGAAAGTGACTTACGGTGACAACATGTATTATACACGCTAAGCCGTGTAAGCTTTCCGGACACCTCAGGAATTGGGAGGCAACGGGTGTTTTATTTTTGACGCCGCTAAATGCATCCACAGCTTGATGGCCCTCATAAGTAATCATCGGAATTGCCCGTCAGAGGAAAATGCCGGAGAGATTCGCCGAGGACACACCAACCCAGTAACCGAAGGTGTCACCATTTTAGGCCGCGCAAAAGTGAATCTGGCAGCCAGAATAATGAGAGGAGACGAGCCAGCCTCTGAAGGCTTAGATTTCATGTATTAAAAACATCTTCATAAAGACTATTTCTGTGCCCCTGCAGGTTTGCTGGGATGGAATTCATGTAAATTGCACAGAGGGTCAGCCAAAGAGCTGGCTCTGCACAGATCTTTCTCAACAGTTTATGAGACGATAACATTTCGAAAATTTAAATAACACAAAGGCAGTTTTTAAAATGACAGTAAAACAATAAAAAAGACTGTGTTGCCTAAGTCTAAGGTGGAACCCAGCCTCTTTTCGTTTGCAATGGAAAACTTTTACTCTTGGCCACAAGATGGTGATATCACAAAGCAAATCCAAAGACAGACCAAATTACAGTCCAAATTATTTGTTCTTTACTTGTGTTCCTTTCCAAGCCGTGCCTTAAAATTCTCATCAGTCAGCGTGTTCCCCTGACTTGCATTTCAAGATCAGTTCCCTCATGGGTTGTGGGAGCAGAGAAGAAATCACACGAGACATCGCAGGGGCTAATGGCACAAAGATTAAAAAAAGGAGACACCATGCCGTGTGAAGGCTATTCCATTGGAACTTTCGAGAGAACTTTTAAATCTTTCCACATGTTTATGGAAAATAATTCCTGCTGTGCTTGTGAGCAGAGAGCACACTCAGGAGACTTCTCCTAGCCCAGGGGTAGGCAGACGTTTTGTGTTGCAGCTACTCTGCCATTGTAGCAAGAGCAGCCCTAGAGAGCAGGTAAGACTGTTCCAAATAAGTGTAGTTACAGAAGTTGATGCAATTCAATGCTTAGGAATAAATTACCAAAGAAATGCAAGGCCACACACTGAAAACTACAAGACATCGCTGAAAGAAATAAATGAAAAGGTACCCCAGGTCCATGGAACAGAAAACAATATTGTTAAGATGACAACACTCCCCAAATTGATCAATAATTCAATGTAATGCCTATTAAAATCCCAGCTACATTTTCCAGTAATAAACAAGCTAATTCAAGCATTTCTATGGAAACGCAAAGGACCAGAATAGCCAAATTGATCTTAAAAAGAACAACAATGTTGGAGGACCCGCCATTCCTGACTCAAACTTACTATAAAGCAGCAGCAGGACGTGCATTTTGCTTTTGAAATATCAAAGTGACAAATGAGTTTTATAGGTTCAAAGCATAATGTGTCTAAACAATGAACGTTTAGGCAAAAAAAAAAACACACCAAGAGTTTTCATCATCAGAAATAATTTTATTTATTTTAAAGCAGTTCAATGTAACTGGTAGCAAAATGTTACATAGACAATAAACAACCTGTTCCCTTAGGGTTATAAGGACTATTATTGGCTTTATGTTTTATTTTCATGTGCAAGTGTATTTTAAAAAGGCAATCGTTTTTGTTAAAAGGCTTTTATTAGCATGTTTTTATTCTTTAAATAACAGAAAGACTAGTAAACTATCATTGTTACAGCAGGCTGTATGAATTGTGTTAAATAGTAAATTTGGATGAATATTCATAATCAAAAATAATTATTGTAAAATTATGAAATGGGGTTTTTAGTTTTATAGGAAACATAGTCATGTCTTAACTTAAAATCCTAGTCTTGACAGCTGTCATAATGCAAAAAGTCTTAACTTGAGATCCTGGGAAGAAACGGAAGATTCATAAAACCTTATGTTTATTCCTAACAATAACTGTAATGATGTAAAGAAATGGCAATCGAAAGAAAGACTGACTGTTGATGTGCAAATATGAAACAGGGTCAGTAAATGCATCGCTGTTCTCCAGTGCATATACTACTTTGATTCTGCCTTTAGTTTGAATAAAGTGCTTGTTAATGTGTGTTTGTCAAATACCTTTCCCATGTGCTTATAACATAGACACACCTATGCATACAGTCTTTGTTTTAAGGCATGCTTTCAGTTTTAAGTAACCTGTTATAAATTCCACTTCTCTGTCTGATGAAAGAAAATTAAAGGTAGGCTCTCCCTGTTGTAGACGAAATTCTTGGTGGCTTTATCATTCCAAAATGAGAGTAAGGTAAAGTACAAAAAATTAAAAAAGAAAAACACAAATAGGCATTTCATTCTCTAAGCCAAAATATAGAATGGCGATAATCTACAATTTCACATTTTATGTTTTACATTTTTAATTTCCATAGAATTATTTGGGGACTATTAGGTTTTCTTTCTCTCTGTTTTGTTTTAACCTTCCTATTTTCCTTTCAATTTCTCTGCTTCTCTATGAAAAAAAAAAAGATAAAATTTATCTAAGTCTTATATGTCCTATTTTCTACTGAACTGAAACTCAAGGTCAAATTCAGAAAAAAAGGAAAACTACAAAGTTGGAAGAAAAATAACTTTTTAAATGTACCAATGTCTCTCTCTACCTTAACACATTGCAACTAATGGACAACTATACTCTGTGCTTTTCTTTATTTTTCCGAAAGAGATTCAGAAATACAGGCAAAGGCCTTGGTGTCATCCAAAGTCAATTTACATTTCATTTATAACTGTCACGTTTTACCCGAGTTATATGCCATTTAAATGGCAAAACAATGTTTATTATATGCTTGATCCTCACAGTGTTAAACTACTGTATATTCCCATAGATTATTTTTCAAAATTAAATCCAAATCTTTAACATCAGTTTTTGGGTATGATTATTGCAATACTAAAGGCATAAAAGAGGACTTTTAATGCTTCAAATGTTCTTGTATTCTATAAGGAGTATAGTTTTGCTTCTTTGAATTTTAAATTACCTTTCTAATGAAATACTCTAAATAGATATATAAAAAATGTTGAAGCTCAATAGTCCAATGAAAATCACTGCCCATTTCAATTCCTGGATTAAATGTAAGTCAACAAATATGCTTTAAGTGTTTTCTCAATGTTAGGCATTCTTTTAGGAGAACGATCGATATTTGCTTTTTAATACACTCTCCTTGGCATACAATGAGGGTCAGACATAAAGTGAGCAAAAATTTCAGCTTCTCGATACTTCTTTTTATTTACTTTGGTTTCCTCGGTGTAGTAAAACATGCTATGAGCATCTCAAGTCCTAAAATAAACATGGTATCCTATGAAAAGGCAACAAAACAAGTGAAGGTGACTTAATATTCTAAAGCAAACTATGACTCCTACAAAAATGTCAGCCCACGAGTTTGTCATCCCTGTGTAGAGAAGATGATGAGCTCAATTTTGTAAAAGACCAGTTTTAAAGAATATAATATGATGCACCAAATAGAGCTGGATTTTTTCATTGACTTCCAGAAAACCTTAAAATTTGTAAAAATTGACTTCAGACAGTTCGGATTATTGTCAAACAATGCAATGAGCAGATTTAAAATCGAGTGTTTTCATTTAGGTTTTCCAAAACCATTCCATGGATGTCTTTCCAATATTACTAGGAGAAATACCAATAAGCAGTAAGTTAAATTTCAAAATAACCTATATTTCTAAGAGAATAGATTTGTGTCAATAAGAGAGATTTGAAGATAGTCCGGTCTAGTTTATTTCGTGCCAGCCATATTTTCCTCCTAAAATAGAGAGTTCTTTTAAGCAAGCTCCTTGTCGGAAAAAAAGAAGTTCGTTATTTTTGTGTTATCAAAGCTGAGTTTCCTCCCGTGAGTCTTGACCAGTGGCATTGCAGATGCTGCTGTTTTGACTGGGTTCGCTGTTGGGAAGGTATGACAGTGGATCTGGTCGGATTAAATATCTGATAAGAGAAAGCAAAGCAAATAACGGTAATAGTCAGTAAACACAAAACTAGTTCACGCCGACCCCTGAGAGGACTACTTCCAATGTACTTGTTCAGTGTTTAGGTTCTCTAAACGGTGTCTCTATTTAAACGTTGGCAGAAGGACTCCCTGTTGAGTTGGCCTGTAAAATTTTGCAGGGTTAGTATTAAGTTTTTGCTTCATTACTACTTAATCTTATTCTTTCATTTAATTAAATTGAATGGGGTAGCACTGGTTAATAACATTATGCAGGTTTAAGGTATACAATTCTGTAATTCATCATCTGTATATTGTATTGCATACCCACCACCAAAATCTAGTCTTTTGTCACCATATATTTGTCACCACTTACGCTCTTCTCCCTCTCCCCCACTCCCCTTCCCTCTGCTAAGAACCATACTATTGTCTGTGTCTATAAATTTACTTGTTTTGTTTGTTCATTTGTTGCTTTCTGTCTCATGCCCCACATATGAGTGAGAGCATATAGTTTTTGTCCTTTTTCCGTATGACTTATTTCACTCAGCATATTCTCAGGACCCATCCATGTTGTCACTTTAAATATCAATAGCATTGTAGGTTGGTAAAGAAAGCTAATATGCACTATGATTATTAATGCCATATCATCTAGTCACTTATTGTTCTTTGAATCAAATGAATGTTGCTCCTTCATTTAAAATGGACTTTTGGGAGTGATTTTTTTTTTTTTAGAAAAACATAAAAGGCGTGAGTATAACCCAAAATCGCCCAGATTAACTGATGTAGCTGCAAAAGTCCCTTCCCTAATAGTATTACTATGAGTCTAATAAAATAAATTTCTAAAATGTGCTTTATGTACTATTTGTCATGGTAGACATTTTTTGTTATATTTATCATTGCTGTAGTTATACTAAAATTTAATTATCTCAATGTCACAAATATGGATCATTATATGTGAATAATACACAGTTTCTGATGAATAAAATTACTAACTTACACCTTTTCCTAATATGTATATTGATCTACTTGACTTTGGCTGGTAGGAAATCTCAGGTCTTTGGAACTAGATAGTGTGAGATATTTCAGGTTTCCTTTTGAGCTGCTCTCTTATTATTCCACTAGGGTCCCTAGGCCTGGCTGGCGATTGGGGCCTTCTGGCTGCCAGCCGAGGCCTTCCTTAGTTCTGCACCACCCCCTGCTGGTCAGTGCATGTCATGGCGAGTGATAGAACTCCCAATCTCCCAGTCAAACTCCTGTGGGGACACTTTGCATATTAGCCTTTTATATATTTTCTCTTATTTTCCCAAATATATATTAGCTCACCAAATACAGAATTCATGCTGCCATTTCCTTCTTTTATTCCTTTACAATTCTGTGGTGTATTTTTTTTTATGGTATTACACACAGAAATACAGAAAATGCAGAATGTGTTTCTTGAGCACAAAAGTTAGACTTGGACATTTAAACCACAGGAATCATAGGGGCTATACTGGTGGGGATCAAAATAAAACATAATAATAATAATAGGTAGTTTCTGAAAATAAATGCCTTGTGTGTGGTATGTAAGGTCAACTTACACAACGTCATTCAACTCTAGTCTGGTGTCCGGAGATGGGTTAATCAGGATGTATGACAGGGTGCTCTGGTGGTCATTCATTTCATCTGGAAGACAAATCAGTGCCAGGTTTGTTATGCTACTTACAGAACATCGAGAGGATTCTTAGAGAGCATCTTATCTTCAAACCATAGAGCTGTCCAGGAGAACTTGCTATAGTGTTGTCCACCGTAGGATGGTGTACACAACTGACTATTTCCAAATGGTTGTCATTGGAAATGTCTGCCGGGCACTCCTTTTCTGTCCAATAGGTGGTACATTAAACCATCTAATTCTGTTCAGAACAACCACAGTTATCTTCTACCCTCGAAATGTTGACACTGAAATAGCTTGACAAGATGTCAACTTGATTGATTATGCTTTTATAAATGATAAAAAAAATGATTGTGGGTATAGATGGCCAATCTCAGAAAGAAATATTCCTGTGGGAAATTCTGTGAAGTATCATCAAATAACCTTGTGTTTAGAAAACACAACAGAAGTATATCTGGGAGGCTTGAAGGCCCTAACGATGTTTGACTCTGTCCCATGAGGTGTCTGATAAAAGCCATCCTATTGGTTTTGCAGAATGCAAAGGATCCCATGGGGCAGCATTGAAGTGTAAGTTTCAAGGAAAGTGTACAACCAAGTTATTTGTTCTTCCTTGAAAACAGTATCCAGGGTTCACCCCCAAAATGTATACACACTTTGAATACTTACTCATTCCAGTGGGTTAAATCTGAAAAGAAAGAAACATCCATGGAGCTACCAGCTGTGAAGTGTGTATACAGTTTGGGGGGATGCCCTGTATATGTTTTAAAGTCAAAGGCTGTGTCATTTTAACTTTGTCAGTTGCATTGGAGGACATCCCCAGACCTCAAGGTCAGAGCACTGACTTTGATGATATAAAGACACCGACAAAGAAAATAGCCCTGGCCCCTGAAGTTCTTAGCTGCCCAGGTTATAACACAATGTCAATGTGAACCCATGCGGACCCACACTTCAATGGCACTAATCCTCCCAGGGCAATGTTTTCAGGCTTTGAGGGTGTGTTTTTAAATCCCTGCTCTAGAGCCATCGGACCCTCCTAGGCACTTCAGTCATAGACAAGTGTGGCTCTTGAAAGAGGTACTACATTTTACAGTTTGACTCAAAACCTAAGAACGTATTACAGACCAAGGGAGACAGATCAATACATAACTGCATGCACTTAATGCAAATGACTTTCATAGGCCAATGTAGCTGGCCCGGTAATTTCCTGCACAGGGGAATACTTGGCATGTTCATCAAATGAGGGCTACCACTGTGTTTATCTAACTAAAATTCTGTCCCTGGACTAGAAAAGGTAATACTTTTATATTTCAAATTGATACACAGATGGGTCCTATTTTTAAAAATCTATAAATGAAAGTCCTCATCTTATAAGGTATGTAACTGCAGTATAACTAAATCCATCATAGTATGCCTGCAAAACTTTTACAATCCAAAGATCATCAAATTAATAGTCAAATGAAGAGATATATTTGGTTGTATATATCCCAAAGTAGATACAAAGCATTTTAATCTGCCATGGGGATAAGGTTGTCAGGCAAAATAGAGAGTGAACTGTGAAATCTGTATTTAAGATTAAAAAACTAACAAATTTTAGCATGAATAGGCCCCAAAGATTGCATGGGCCACACTTGTCCTAAACAATTTTTTGCTGTTTATCTGAAATTCATATTTCACTGGGAACCCTATATTTTCATTTGCTAAACCTGTCAATCCTACCCAGGGGAGGGTAGATGGCTGACTCTGGAGATGGAATTTCTGTGAGTGTATACAATGAGCCTACTCCAAATAAGGTACAACGCTGACTCAAAGGATATTGTACTGATACGAGATAACCGGGATCATCTGTCTATACAGAAAGCAATTTATGTGTGCTTCCTGAGAAGTTCTCCCCTGCGTGGATTTCCACAACTGCTGTACAAAGGAACAGAAATTAATAGGGCCTCCTGGAGACTAAAACATAACATAAAACATAATACTCTGAAATGCAGTAGGTCTAGTAGCATACCTCCTTCTCGTTTGTCTAGGTACGACTCAAATTCGTACATAAACAGTGGCAGCGTTATTGAACTTCCTTATATAAACAGCACACAGTATCACACAGTGGCATTAGGGGGAAAACAATCTTAACAAACAACTTCTCAGGCAACATCCGCACCCCGCCTTTCTCCTTGCTTATTAACAGGATGTCGTACTCATTTTTGGTTCTGGGATGAAGTCAGTATCTACTGGGGACTTGGTTTGCCTGTTACAAATGTAAACACTGCCTAGCAAATGGAGAGGGTTACAGCCGTAGACAGAGCGAGTGTGTCAGTAATTTTATTTTCCTACTCAAGTTTTATCATTCTGAAGATTTTGAGTTTTCCATGGACTCCAGGAATTGGAGCAAACATTTTATTAAGGAGTTCAATTCAATGACTACATATGGTTTATATGGAGACCTGGGTAATATCATGAAGAGACCACATCACTCCTAGTTTCTTTCCTCACCCACCCCTCACTGACTCCTCCTCAAGGTGAGGTTAATAGAAATTTTAAAAAGTAGCTGAGTTCAAAGCCATCTTCTCTCCTTATCTCTATAGTCCAACACTTTCCAACTTTTTTTTTTCACATCATGGAACACATACTCACATTAGGGTAAAGGACAAAACTGCTTATGGTGGGCATTGCCATGTGAGGGATGCCTCTGACCACCTCAGGACCCCCCCCCCCCCCCCCCCCCCCCCCTGAAGGTCCAAAGGCTCAGGATCCTGATAAAACATGTGACCAACTGATAGCACGCTATTGGATTAGGCAACATCTTTTGGGTAATTCAGTTCTAGACACTCAGTCTCTCATTTAAAAAATAATGCTTCTTTCCTTAACCTTCTAGAAATATGAGTGTTTTCCGGAGTTCTCTTGTCGTCTTTCATCTGGGGTTACTTCATCTACTCCTACGGCTTTAATCAAAATCTATATGCAGATGACTCTCAGGTCTATGTAAGCATCTCATTTCTTTCTTCTTGGGCACCAGGCAGCAAAAATCCAGCTTCTTACACAACATCGCCATTGGGATTCTGCCAGGCACTCAAATTAATGTATTCTCTTCACCCCAACATATTTGTCTTCTTTTTCTATGTTCCGTAAGTGTCACCACCTCTTAGATGTTCAAACGAGAGCCCTCAGAAGTCATCTTTTGACTCTACCCTTTCTCTCTCCCTGATGTGTCAAGGCTGATAAGTCAGGGTAATCCACTCCTTCTGGAATAGGCCACACCTACTCAGGGACAGTCAGATTCCGGCTCGTGGTTGAATCAGTTATGATGCGTTGTGTGTAGAGCATGTAGAACATCTTTCATTGGTGAAACACTGCAGGCCCCTGACGGCGGTGCAGAAAGTACATGTGGTCTGGTGGAAACGCACCAACGTATTGAGTCGGAGTCATCCACTGAAGTGCTGATGCGAATGTACACCAGGTCAGGTGACCCATGGAAATCATTTAAGTCCAGGCCCTGTTGTGTCGCCTGTAAGAACTCCATTTGTTCACGCATTCCGTGTGCTGTTACTGGGTTCCTGTGTGTCAGGAAATGTGCAATTTGTTGGGGATACAAAGATGAAAAGATGAGTAAGACAGTCCCTTTTCCTCAAGGAAGGAAGGCAAACGTGCAAAATGCTAATTGTTTTAAAGCACACATCCTCAAGGGAGATGACATTGCTACCAAAGGTGCAAAATTTGTTTTTGAAGTGGGCAAAAAAAAACCCACCTCTGATATGTAAAACACTGATAGATAGAGTACTTAAATAGACATATGCTAGATCTGTGGTGTTAACTGAATGCCAGTTCTGGGCTAAGCACACTATTGTTCATTATCCCCTTTGTCCTATACGACAGACCTATGAGATAGGTGTTCTGAGCTGCACTCCCCAAATGATAGAGGTTAGATGGTTCATTAATTCTACTGGCTGACACTGGAATAGAAGGTCCATAAAGGCAGAGGTCTTGTCTGAAGGGGTCATTGCCCCATTCCCATGCCTGGAATAACGCCTGGAACAGTGCTTGGAGGGTGGCCCAATAATATCTGTTGAGCAATGGATGAATGTTTGAGAGTTAGAAATACAGGGAGCACCTGGCTCCCATGATGTGGTAGGTTCCACATCCTGTTGTTATCTTTATGTGATTGGGCATGTACAGTGCATTTAGAATGAATGGGTGGGTCTGTGGATAGATAGGTGGATAGAATGAACAAAAAGAGAAAGAAGAGAAGCGTAAAAAGGTAGACTGTATCCTTTCTTTCTTTCTGTAAAAGTGAGTGTGAGAATTACATTAACAAATTTATACTAAAAATTATAGAGTATAACTAAATGATAGAAGTGTTATTAGCAGAAACATAACATGTTCCCTGGTGATTCTCCCATGCAGTTAGTTGGTGCGTTTTGTGTCTCTCAGAGCCCAGCTGTGATCCGCCTCACTGCCTCCAGCACCCGTGGAGGTTATTATGATTTTCATGAAACACAGCTGGACCTGGACAAACAGTCATTTACTAGAACTTTCCAAAAGAAGAGACTGTAGCTGGATAACAACTAACAATTGGACACAGAAATATAGGACTGTAGTTCTATGAGAAATACTATCATACTTAATAAATCGGCAATGAACTACTAACATTATTTTTAAATGAAAATCATTGTTCCCTTTTAATGTGCTTCCTAATGTAAGACTCTGCTTGATCATCCTAAAATGATGGGTCATGAATGAGTCCACATTTAAGTAGGAACAATACAATCAACAACCAATGAATCAGGGCCATAAGGAGTAACGAAAAGTGTTCAAAAAGCATCTAACTCTGTTCCTGGCCAAGAGTGGGAACTCAGTAAATGTTTTTCCCTTTATCTTCAAAGACACACAGCTAACCTCTTCTAAACTCTAACTGTGTTGTTGAAAATCGCTCCCTGTGGGCATTGCTTCAAGTTGAGACTTTCATAGTAAAGATGATACGGGGGCAAATACGGACTGCTTCCTGTTTATCCTTAACTGCACGAGACTGCCATTATCGGACCTTCTGGTCTACCCAGGTCACATGTGCAACAAAACAGAACCCTTGGCATTTGGGTTTCCTCTAAGTTGACTGAATTTCTTTTTAAAATAACATTTATAGAGTAATAAGGGATATATTTAAAAATTATCTTTGCATTACTTATTTAGGCTGTGCCAAATGGTCTATATTGCAATCATAGATCAGCACAGAAGCCTATCACTGAGACAGATGGAGGTCAAGCAGTATTTGAGCTTTACATGATAGGTTTTGAAGACATTTTATTTCTGGACAACAAAAACCTAAACAAATTTTGTAGGAACATTTGGTGTGTCTATAGCTAGTACATTTAGTTACTTACCAAAGCCTCAAATTCAGTTTATTCCAGACTGTAGAATAAGATGTGGTGTGTGTGTGTGTGTGTGTGTGTGTGTGTGTGTGTGTGTAAGCCAGACACTGGAGCCAGACAGAACAGAACATAAATCTCAGTCATGCTATTAACAAGCTAATTAGAAAGTTATTTGACTGAGATTCCTAAGGTCTAAAATGGAAGAGTCTTTGTGAAAATTAAAATGAAGATAATTCATCTAATGTATTCATCACAGTGCCTATAGAGAACTAAGCAAATACTTAAAACTTTGAGCACTTTCACTTTATTATCATCATCAGAATTTTCCGGAAGCGATTCGAGACGTGCCACTAGTCCCGTCAACTTGACCTCTGAACCAAAAATGTGATTCTCGACTTACTAAAGGAGAACCAAGGCTACAACGACTAAGGGCCAGCAATCACAAGTCCATAGCATACAATATTTTGAGCGAGCATACCATATCCCACTGTAGAAAGACCCAAGTGTTTCATTCTATTTTTCACAAGTTCAGCAAGCTCTTGTCTCTCTGACCTCCTGTAGAGGTTCAGTCGCTGCTGCGTTATTTTCTCAGCTGTTTTACCAGAGTGTCTGGGACCTTTTCTGCTCAGCCTTCGGGCCCACTGCATGCTCTTTCTCCTCAGCAGGGGGTGGTCCGACTGGTCGCTGGACGTGGAGTTGCGGTGGTTGCCTCGGTGATGACCTTGGTCCTTGCAGTCTTTGGTGTCTTCCCATTCCTCCACACTGATTGATATTTGAGACTTGAAAGGAAATGGACATTGAGAATTAGACATTTTAGGGAACGATGTTAGCCTGGGGAACTGTGACTATGTTTGCTCATGCCTTGATATTATCGTGTAACTCATGAGAGTTTTCACAGAAAGAGCCAAGTCATAATCATTGATATTAACTTTGCATTAAAAAAAATACTATTAGAAAATATGTTCTTTTGGAATGATATATAAACCAGATAAAAATATCTTTACATCCTCCAATCCAAGTTTTTATGAAATGATTTAATTTTTCCACATCAATTTTTTTATCAAATGATTGTTAACATAGAGTTGTTTGAAACCACAAAAGACATGAGGTATTTTGTAACTTTATTCAAACAAAGTCCATGTAGTGGATTTTTCTAAATCTACCACACGTAGTTCACATGAAATTTAAATAAGATTATGAAAACTGTTTTGTTCTTGGAATGAATAATATTTTAACATTTATTAAGGTATTGCCTTTCTAAAGATGGCATTGGGATGTACTTTATAAAATATGATTTTTTTTAATTCCCTCATACAACCCAGAAGAAATCAAAAAGCACTATTTAATTCATGCATTAATTATTCACCACATCAAATGTTTTCTGATTAAGATATTAAGAAATATTTCAGGAACTCTTTGAAGCATTCTAAGTGAAAACATGTTGTAAATATTAACATTTCACAAAGGTAGTCTAGAATTACGGCTCTTCTCTGTATGAGGGGAAAAAACAATGAACAAACTCATACAGTCCATTGTGATGGGCTCTTTCACGACTGATCGTTAAGTAAGAAGCTCTCCTTTGATGCTAAGCCCCTAATAAACAAAAACTCCCTGCTTTCAAATGGTTGCTTTTCATACCAGGAGGTCATGTGAAATACAATGCCCATCAAAGCGAAGGTCTGACTCTCTGAGAGCATGGGCCTGTGCAAACCTAGCTTCCTGCCCTTGCACCCGCAGAAGCATCCATGAGCCTGCTGCCTCTCCCCTTCCCTGGACGCAGTTTCAGCGCCAGCTACGCCAGGCCTGTGTTGCTGGCTTTCAGAATAATAGAATTCAAATTGCCAATTGAAGTTAAGGCAGGAGGCGATCCAACAAATCCTTTCCAAGTGAATATAAATGACGGAGGCTCAGGCAATGCCTCACACACATTACCTCGTGGCAGGCTAGGGAATTATCTCACTCTTAAACTCAATGAAAAATAGGGATATTTATCTACCTTTCTATTTCAAAACAGCACTGTATCCGAGTGATATAAAAATGAGTTAGTTCACCTTCATGTCTTCATGGTAAGAGAGCATTTTATTAGAAAATTTTTAGAAACCTTATTTTAGCTATTAGAATTGAAGTCGGAAATACTACAAATTTTAACACCATGGTTTTGCAGTAGTGGATACCATTTTAGGTCTTAACTTCCTCTAGTCTCACCTACTTGAGACTATCTCTTCTGTGGAAGTGAACAGCATGAGCCCTTGAGTCATATCTACCATCAGAATAGAATATCAATCTTTGTTCGGTCATTTCAGTTTATATGGACTTAGTAAGAAAAATGAAAACATGTCCATTTCTTCATAGCTGGGCACTTGGCTTGTAGAGTTTTGTCCATCACAATCTTAAATGTATTTGGTGTGATCTTTCTCATCCTAAGTCTCTGTAATAGTTTGATTTCCTACAAATATGTAGAAATAATCTTGATTTCCTACAAATATGTAGAAATAATCATCTCACCAGACCAAATACTCAAAATATTCTGTTCCTATAATGTCACTTATCCCTCAAGGCATGAAACCATAACCTAGTAAATGTTTTAAGGGAGAGGTTTGTGTCTCTTCTGATAGGGCTGGCTGCCTTCGATCGGGTTACACGTGAACTCTGGAATATTTTGATAGTCCCAAACCTCAGACGTAGCGAGCTTCTGAGATTCGGTCCTGTAGATCCCTATGGGGACGTCTCCGCTGGAGGAACACAGCTTCTGATAGAGCCGGGCGTACGTTCTGATCCAGAGGTCCTCCTCGGTGATCTTTATCTGGAACACAGGGATTATTGACATCTCAACTGCTTCAGAAATAACAACCCGGTGGTTATGTTTTCACTTCTTACAGGTGGAAATTGTTGATATCTTGAAATCTCAACATGCCATTTCGTAAGTGCTCATTCATCTGTGTATTAAACTTATTGAAGGCACCCCATCGCAGCCTTATTCCTGGGGCTCACCCCAACCTAATAAAGCAGCCAGTCAATGCGGGGCAGTATGACATTGGATTAGCTCAACCTCGGGAGACAGCGGTCACTGGTAATCAGCTGGGAGTTGTTGGAAAAGCCATGGAGACTGTTTTAAATGGTGTGATAACCAGAGGCTGCTGCCGGGGCTTAGTGGACAAGGTCTGCTGCTGATGAAACTCTTAACGTACAAAGGACACGCCAGCACAAAACAGAATTGTCCATCCCGAGTTCTACGAACACCCATGTTGAGAAAGATGTTAGCAGAATGAGCACAGGGCTCACAGAGGGGGGTACACATACTAGTCCTTTGTTAATCCTCAATTTGAATTGTTGGCAAGTCACACCTTAAATACACTTAGACACCGTATACTCTTTTACAAACAATTACAATTCAATTGAACTGCGTGAGGACTGCTTGGCTGCAGTAAGGGATACTGTTTTTCTGACACAGTGAGGAAAAACACCTGTTCTGAATTCTGAACAGCTATTGATCTTGATTATTTACTTCAAATAATGTTTTCCCTTGAACTTTTCCTAAGGAATTTTAAAAAACTTTTTTTTGAGCACATATTAGGGGGGAAATGGCCTAGAAGAATAAGCCTAAGTACATTATCGTTGGACTTCAGACTGTTTATCGGAACCATCCATCTTTTATGCCAAAAATGATTAACTTACAGAACAAAGGAAGCCCGATCCTGGGATAGTGTCCAATCCCAGCAGGAGTCTGGTGATGGAAATCATATAATCCTTCACAAACGACTGCGATACAAACAAGATGATGAAACGTGTGGACTGGCCACAGTGTGAGCATCATATTACTGCTAACAGGCTGTTTCTCCTAACACATCAGGAAGCCTCCATTAAACAGGAAGTGAAAAATATATCCCGTGAGTGGCCTAAATACACATGTCCAGTTAGCTGTTCATAAGGAGACATGGAAATATTTATGCTCAAGAATATCTCGATATGCTTACATTTTATTCATGCTGTTAGACATGATAAAAACATTTTTAGATTTTTAACAAAGAAATGAGTTGATTTAAAATAGAGAATGTCATAAATACATGGAAGAACTAATATTTGCAAGGAAATATAAACGTTTTACAGATTAAGCTCTATTCTAGTAGAATAATTTTCTAATATTTCAGTAACTCTAAATATTAATGAGTTCATAGTTTAGTAATAAATATTATCAGACTCTATGTGCTGACATATAAAATATATTTTGATATGTTGCCAGAACACTACTCAGTAGTGAGAGCATTCATAATGCTTCCTATGTCTTTGATTTAGTCTTAGCTGTGGGTGAAATGCAAACACATTTCACCATGACATGTACAAACATTCAATCAATTAAATGAAACTAGAGGCCCGGTGCACAAAATTCATGCAAGGAGCTCAGCCCTTGAAACCCCGGCTTCGTCCAGAAGTTGGGACAGTCATTCTGCTATTTGGTCTAATTAGCATATTAGCTCTTCATTATATAGGATGACTGCCCTCAGTTTGATCTTCAAGTACTAAAATTGGAAAAATAATCATCTAGTTATTCTGCATAGCAAAGACTTTTAAAAAGTTATGCCTTTTAAATAAATCTACTAGACTACTTTCTTTTTTAAAATATATTTGTATTGACTTCATAGAGGAAGGGAGAAGTAGAGAGAGAGTGAAACATCAATGATGAGAGAGAATCATTGATCAGCTGCCTCCTGCACACCTCACACTGGGGATCAAGCCCACAACCTGGGCATGTGCCCTGACCAGGAATTGAACTGCAACCTCCTGGTTCATAGGTCAACGCTCAACCACTGAGCAATTAGCATATTAGCTCTTTATTAACCACTGGACAGGCTAGACTACTTTCTTGATTACTCATTTATTTTACTGATGCTGGTATCAGAAAACTAAACTCTTCCATCCAGAGGAGAACATAAGAAGACATGCCCATTCCCTTTGTTCAAGCCAAAGAAATGGTTCATCATTTTATTGGCATGAATTTGATATCTTATCTCAAAAAATACATATTATAAAATAGGCGGCTTTTTTAACCTAGTGATTTTTTCTTAGATATTTTTTGGTCTAGTAATATGAATGTAGCAACATTAAATTGCCAAAAAAAGAAAAAAAAATACAACCTTGTAGGACCCTGGTACTAAAGCATGCCTAAAAAATATTTCAGAGGTTATTCTGGAAAATAACATTTCTCTTACAAAATGTTTTATTAAATTTTATGTCATTAAGTCCATGAAATAAAACATTGAATTACTTTCAGAGCCCAAGTCAAGTTAATAGCTCCATGAGAAACACCAGACACATTATTTATTTAATCAAATCTCAGTGAAATAGGAAAGTACACATTTTGAGAGAGAGAAAGAGAATTCTCGCCTACCTGGTAGAGAAGCGTATCCAGCATGCTGATGCTGAACACCCGCCCGGCAGCAAAGGGCAGCCGGAACATGAAGGCCAAGTTCGAACCTCTCTCTCGTTCTTTCTGTCCAGAAATTTGAGATGGAGACATTTGTGAGCGTTCCATATTTTACATTTTTCTTCTTTTTTTAAAATATATTTTTATTGATTTCAGAAAGGAAGGGAGAGGGACAGAGAAATATCAATGAGGAGAGAGAATCATTGATCAGCTGCCTCCTGCACACCCCACACTGGGGATGGAGCCCGCAACCCGGGCATGTGCCCTGACCGGGAATCGAACTGTGACCTCCTGGTTCATAGGTCGATGCTCAACCACTGAGCCATGCTGGCCGGGCCATATTTTACATTTTTCTGCCTAGTTAAATTTTCCTGATAACATGTGAAGAACATATTCTAATTGTATGATTCTTAGCTATGACTGTCATGACTTCATTCATAGTTATATTTTGAACATGTAACAAGGTATTCAGCTCATCATCCATGCTCCATAAACATTTATTGGCCTGAGTTTAAATGCAGATTCTGTAAAATTTTGCCTTGTTGCTCTGACTTCTACATCCTTGCCTGTTTCTCCCAGAAGCTAGCTAGCTCCATTGGTAGCATGTTGCTCTGCCGTTCACACTGTAAAGTGTTACATGGTTTGCAGACATGAGGGTTTGCATTCTGACACTGACCCTCTGCCATTAGCCGGGTGTCCTCAGTTCAGTTCAATCCTGCCACTAACTACCCAGAGTTGGCCCAGCCCACCGGACTGCCCTGTGCCCATCGCCCTTCTGCCAGCCAACTGCACTCCCCTCCAGCCAACTGCAAATTCAGGGCTTCCCACACTCCCTCCAGGTTCAAGGAGCTGCAGTTAATTATTATCATTTTATTGTAGAGAATGCAAATAAGGAACAGATGAAAAGATACATCTGGGCAGGTCTGAGCGACACTCTTCTCTCAGGTCAACGTGTTCGCTGAGCAGAACAATCTCCAGTCCTCCTCCTTCAGAGCTTTTAACGAAGTGTCACGACTTAGGCATAATTAATGAGATCATTAGCCACGTGACTAAGCTCAATCTCCAGTCCCTCTCACCTCCCTGGAGCTGGGGATGGGGTGAGAGGCTGAACTGTTCAACCTTCTAATCATGTGGGTCGTTTTCCTGGCAACCAGCCTCATCGCTAAGCTACCTAAGGGCCCCTCCAGGACCTGCCTGCTTAACTGCAAATCAGTCATGATTGAAAGGTCTGAATAACAAAAGTCACTCCTGTCACTCAGGAAATTCCAAGGGTTTTTTGAAGCTCTGTGTCAGGAACAAGGGACAAAGACCGAATCTATTTTTCTGATGATAATACCCCCCTATTCATCTCACATTTTCATCACTTCGCCTCGTCCATCAGGGTGTAATTACCGTATGATTGCTGGGGTGGAATTGTCGTCATCACTGGGGAATGGTGATGGTTCGAAAGCAATTTTAAAGGAAGTGGTCTTGAAGCAAATTGTGCCATAAGCATGAATAAAAGGCTATTTTATGAAATGCATTGAAACAAGAGAAATGAGATGCGTCGAGAGGGAAATGAGATGGAAATTTCTGTTTTCGCAATTATTGTCTTCCTCGTCTCTGTTGCATTATTACTTGTCACATTTCCCCTCTCTGCTGAGCTGTGTTACCAGGAGTGTCAAGGACGCCACGTGACCAATGACCAAGCATGGGACATGTTATTGGGAAAACAGTGGCAGGAATTGGAATATTCCTGAGAAGAAGGGTAATGTTGTACAAAACCACCCAGCAACAAAAGGTGGACCACACCAAAAAAAGGGCCAATGAAAAGGAAAGGCAAGCAGAACCATAATGTTCAGGAAATGGCCTGATAGGCGTGACAGATCTGACAAAAATAGTGTGAGATACTGCACTTGGAAAAATAATATAAAGGCCCCGCCGGTGTGACTCAGTGGTTGAACATCAACCCATGAACCAGGAGGCCATGGTTAGATTTCAGGTCAGGGCACATGCCCGGGGTCGTGAGTTCAATCCCCAGTAGGGTGCGTGCAGGAGGCAGCTGATCCATGATTCTCTCTCATCATTGATATTTCTCTCTCTCCCTCTCTCTTCCTCTCTGAAATCAATAAAAATATATTTTTTAAAAAGAAAAATAACATAAATGGAGCCACTTCAAAATGGAGTGAGTAGACACATTCTTGTCACACATAATTCTGCTATAAATCATGCTTTTAATTTATGATTAATGATGATAGAATAAGATATTCCATTATATTCACTTATGATAGAAATAGTTCAAATCCATCAATTCACATTTTTAAAAAAATCTATACGTTACCATTTTATCCCCCACATAGGAATTCAAAGCAGCATTATTATTTTTATTATTTCACTAGAGGCCCGATGCACGAAATTCGTGCAAGAGTAGGCCTTCCTTCCCCTGGCTGCCGGCTTCCCTCTGCCACCTGTGACCCGGGCTTCCCTCGCAGCCCCAGCTTCATCAGGAAGGACGTCCGGAATGACGTCCAGAAGGACATCCAGTCTAATGAGCATATAACCCTTTTATTATTATAGATGGCAGTTCTTTCTATATAGAAATTACTCTTCCAACCAAAATGGTTAAATGCGACTTACCTTCTCCAGTTTGGAAAGGGCCAGGGAGTAGCAGTCTTTGGCTCGGAACTGCATGAACCTCATGTTGGCGGGGTGAGTCAGCTCGGTGATGATGCTGAGACTGGAAAACAGCCTGCGGATCAAGGAAACGCGCGCGTTTCACCCACAATGCCACACGGTGCCTTAACCACCAGGCCGAACCCATATCTTGAATTCAGACACGAGAACTGACTGGAAATACGCAGGATGTAAACAGCCTGTAAATGGCTCAAAAACAACACCTTTCTCCAGCTGCTCCTTCTGCAGATGCGTTTTCTTCCGTGTGCCCGAAACACGGATGCAGGCGCCTTCTAGGGGGCGACACTTCTTGTAAGAGGGGAGCCCTCTCTGAGCTCCCGTGCCATGGTGAGTTCATACCCGTCCTCGGCTCTAACTCCCTGATCTGAGTGATGAGTGGCCAGAACCTGTCACTGACCCCAGGGAGGCTGGGCCTGCTGCCTCTGGGCAGCCTGAGGTGTCTGTTCCCTGACTCCCTGCCCCTCCCGTCTGTCTCCACTGGGCCTCAGTCACCGTCTCAGTTAAGACACTAGCAAATTCTTAAAAATACATACTTTCAGGGTTGTCTGGGAAACTGTATGCCCTCTTGGTGAACTTAGTGGTCATGTAGTTGAGCCTCACCTGGTCAGAGCCTTTGACAACTATGATATCAGGTGTTTCATGAAATCCACCCTTTATAGGAAGAAACAGCCTGCGTATCAAGGAAACGTGATTATATTTTATTTCTTCACTTCTGTTTTGAGAACAAATGTCATATTTCTTGATCTCAGTCAGCTGCAATAATTTGATTGAAATATCAGCAAAACAAAGACTTCTTTTGCTGATTTTTTAAGGTTAAAGATATAATTTGTTCAGATCCTCAGTGTTTGCAATAGTTTTGTAACCTTGGGCCGGTTAAGGAAGTTCTGAGGCTCAGGTTCTGTGAAGGTGGGTTGTTGTCAAGCTTAACGATGCTGTTTAGGAAGGACTTAGCTCAAGGTCACACACAGCATCCTCACTGGTTCTTAGCGGCGGTGGTGTGACTACTTCCCTAGCTCTTTGCCTAGTTTTTTTTTTCTCGCGTTGCTATTTCTGCTTGAAATGCACTTTCTTTCCTCCTTACTTTCTCCATCTTTTGAGATCCCAACCATTACTTCAGGTTCCTCTCAGATCTAATTGAGATGAAGTATGAAAATTGCTCCAGGTCAGAATCATTCTCTCCACGTTGGCACCTTCGTGTTTGAGTTTTATGAGTTATGACATGTCTTGACTCTCTGGTGGGTTTTATCCACACGTTACCTCTCCTGCCAAATTGTGACAGCTAGTCAGTGTCTAATAGTGTGTCTATTTCTTTAATTACAAATCTTTGGCACAATAAATAATTTCCCAATTTCATTTGTGCATTTTTTGTTTAGGAGAGAAAAGTCTTGATGAAGAGGGTGCTACCATAGAAATAGTTTAGCTAGAAACACTGTGTCATCTGTATTCTTTCAGAAGCTCTTTGTTCTTACTCAAAAGTCACCAAAGAGAACAAATTCGATAAAAGTGCATCCCCCTCTCCCTCCCAAGAACTATTGAAAAATGAGAAGAGTGGCCTAATAGGAAAAAATATCCATTGGCTTTTGGGCCGGCATAGCTCCATCTGGTAAACCCAGGAAATGCGTCTATGTGCCCAATCTCAGACCATCTGGGGGTTCCAAAAGTATTTCTTTAAGAAATATTTTAAAAGAACAGTGTCACCGTGGAAATTAATAAAGCAAACTTTGACTAGTGAAATTGGGATGCGAACGCCCTGTAGAGGGAGCTCTCACAGTGTACACAGCTTGGCCATTACCCCAAACAGCAAGACCATGTGAACAACCGGTTTAGTTCATTCAGTTACACCCAATAGAAAAGGAAGGCTTTGGTCTACAAGGTCTAAAAATATGTATAAAGTGAAATCCTTGCCTTTAAATTAGACTCTGTGGCCCAATAGAGGGAACTACACATGTTCACAATTTACCAGGCCATACATACTGTGCTAGGGGTGATAAATGTGGCTAAATGTTCACAGATTAAGTAGCGTCAACCACAAGTGAACAGAGAGCTCGTGAGAAACATCTGGAACACTGCTGAGATATGAGGCCAGGGAAGAGATTTATGGGAAAAACAGAGCTGCAGACAAATGAATATTTATTTCGTCCTTTGGGAATTTTTCTTTAAGAAATACAGATTTTATCTTTCATATGTATGATTCTAAATGGTTAAATCTGTGCTTACTTGGATACTATAATCCTCTTCTAATACATGATATCAAATATAAGTATATACATGTGTGGCCAGATATTTTTAGGTCTTCGGAAGAGTAGGTGATAATATGATTAACCAGGTCATTTCCTTAATATGTGCAGGTGAAATTAGAGAGGACAACAAAATTTATGGGGTGTACCTGTTCTGTTCTGTATGAATAAGCCGAAACCATTTATGCTTTTTAAACTGAGAAACTGAACATATTATCTAAGTCTGCCACCTAGTGAAAACCTAGAACTGTTAAGTAAGACTTAAATAATAAATGTTTCATTGCAGTGCACTTTATATTTATAACGTATTGCTTATATTCCATTATAATAGTTTATATTTAAACATTTAAATACCTAGTAGATTTAATTATGTATATTTAAAGTGCTAATGCTATTTCTGAGCCTTAAGAAGACCTACATAGTTTTTGCCTGTAGAACATTTTAGATATTAAATGACATAATCAGTCTCTTTTCCCTAGGAACTAGGCTCATAATAAAGCAATAATGTAGTTGAAAAATAATATAGTTTGTTCTACTTAAAACTTGTCTACAATTAATTTATGCTCTGACTCAGTGATGTTGAGTATCATTGTAGAGAAGTGTCAAATATCTATGGCATAGTTCTCTGCCTGAATTAATTCATTCAGTAAATAGCTTTGACATGCCCAGTTATGCTAACCAATATAAAGATGAAAAACAGACCATCTACTTTCTGTCACCGGCCACTGGGAGAACTCTGGGGCTAGCTGCAATTGTGTATTAAAGCAAAACAGATAGATGACCGTAGCGGGACTTCCTGCCCGGATGAGTTTAATTAACAGACAGGAACATAGTGAAGATAATAAGGTTAGACTTAGCTCTAACATGGGTGCATTACCTGTCCACAGCCTTGTAATCTTTCATGCCTAGTTACCCAGGATGTAAATGCATACCTTTGGCCATGGCTGGGCATAAAACCAAAATTAGCGCACAGGGTCCATCCCAAATTATGACCGCGCATGACGTTTTAGAATTTGTTATTGTTAAACTATAAAAGGACACAGATTTGTTATTCTGTTTGTTTATATATATATAATATATATGATATATATTGTATATATATATATATTTTTTAATTGATTTCAGAGAGGAAGGGAAAGGGAGAAATAGAAACATCAATGATGAGAGAGAATCATTGATCGGCTGCCTTCTGGACGCCCCCTACTGGGGATGGAGCCTGCAACCTGGGCATGTGCCCTTGACCGAGAATCAAACCGTGACCACCTGGTTCATAGATTGAAGCTCAACCACTGAGCAATGCCGGTTGGGCTGGTGTTAGAAGTTTAATGTCACACAGTTCTAATCAACCACTGGGAGCTACATCAGTCTTCGTTTTGGGGTCAAATGAATGAAGATAACCTCAGTGTAAGGGTCTGGTGTTCATTCCTTCCACCCAGAGGGAGGGGCAGCATCTCACACTGTGGAGCCGGAGGCCACTGGCGGGGCCGGGCTGTGCGGACATTTACCTGAAAAGGGTCTGCACGTTGACGATGGTCTTGGCGTCGGCCATGTAGTCCTCCTCGGCGCTCATGGTGCTCTCCTTGTCCACGACCACCATGTTGGCAGCGAAGGTCACTCCGCACCTGAGTAAGTCATCGAGGCTTTGGCGGAAATCAACAGAGAAAAAGGCCCCTTGAGTAAGTCCCAGGACGGGGAGTGGCGCTCACACATGGCGACTGACCCCCCGTGCTAGCATCGGTCACCCCCGCAGGTGGCTTCCTCCGAGGTGCGCCCTGGCCGGTGTTCGTGGGGATGAACATTTGGAGTTCCCTCTATTGAGCCACAGAGTCTAACTTAAAGCTGATCTGAGAGCTGGTGCATGTTGGAGCTCTTTATGTTTCATTAGATCTCAGCTGTCTCAAAGCATATGCATTAAGGATATTTAATAAGACTTATTAATTATATTAATAAAACATGGACAACACCTATTTGGCAGTCATAGGGTAATAGCACATGTTAACATTTTGTTTGTTCAGTTCGCATACTATTTTAAAGACACGTGTCTATTTTTCATCGGTAAAATGCTTTTGTGAAGAGTGAAAATGAATGCTGATGTTAATTGAGATGGTTGAGCCTGATAAAGATATATAAACCTGGGAAATGTTTCTTTTAAAATTCTTGTTATTTCTTTCTGTAGAGCTATATGTTAGAGGTTGGAACCATAAATACATAAATAGTGCTACTCAAGACTCGTGTTTAGTTAGCCTAAAGCAGTGATGGCGAACCTATGACATGCGTGTCAGAGGTGACATGCGGACTCATTTTTTTGGTTGATTTTTCTTTGTTAAATGGCATTTAAATATATAAAATAAATATCAAAAATGTAAGTCTTTGTTTTACTATGGTTGCAAATATCAAAAAATTTCTATATGTGACACGGCACCAGAGTTAAGTTAGGGTTTTCCAAAATGCTGACATGCCGAGCTCAAAAGGTTCGCCATCACGGTGCTGTCCTCTCCTCTGTTTTTACTCTTTTTACTTATGCTCTCCCCTCTGTCTGAAGTGCCATGTCCCCTGCATGTCACCAGACTGACTCTTGCTCCTTTAAAAAGACTCAGCTCAGCCCCTACCCTCATTCCATCCCATCCCAGGCTAGGAGACTTCCCTGGAATCCCGAGTCCCTGCCTGAGTCACCGTCCCAGTACTTAACCCTTTGACTGGACTTGGTGATTTCTCCCACCCACACGCGAGTGAGCGTAACAGGGTGCTCGGTATGGAGTTGCTGGAAGTCAGAGAAGAATCGGGCTGACTGATTTGCACAGCTTCTGACTTAAAACAGCAAGTGTGAAACTTAAAGAGCAGCAGGTCCTTTCAGATTCATCAACCAACGGCACAGTCGGTTGCCTGGAGATCTTTTCCAAGTGCGTGATGGTGGTTGAATTAGCCGGGTTGGGGGGAAGTGTTTTCCCCCACGGGAAGGCAGGATTTCTTACTCTGTGATAAGGTGAGTGGGTATTACCAAAGCTTTGAGTCCAAGATCCCCAGGAGTGGTCCAGAAAAAAGACTGCGCTTGAATCAGGAACAATGTTCTGTGGCAGAGATTTTATGGCTAAAACTGTGGAAACAGAATGTTATTCCAAATAAATTTTCTATGGTGAGAGGGCCCAGGAGCCTATCATCCAATCAATATGATGACTGAGCAAAATCCCTACCAATACTTTACTTAGATGTTCTTTTTATCTAGGAAATCCATCATAATTGTTCTTACATCTATTAAAGTGTTAAAGAAAGAAAGAAGCCAGTGAAAAATGAATGTGGCCGGGTCCCTATGGACTGTAAAAGTTATGCCTTAGATCATATGCCTTCAACCCGCCTTATTCTCATTTTAAATCACGTTCTGCTCTTAAAATCTTTTCTCCACCATTAAAAATAAAGATCTCCATTATTATTATATAGGAGAAGGAAAAGAGAGGTGGGGGAAGGTGAGCTTGACTACAAAAAGATGTATGGGTAGAAGTTATGATAGGAAAGATGACTAGTTCATCAGCAATAAATCAATGAAATTGAAATTTGACCAAAATTCCCCTAGGAGAGAACCTGTGCTGGAAAGCTAGTCCCTATGCCTCAAAGTAGTTAATTCCACACCCAACGTACTGGCTGCTGCTGTTCACATGTCATCTTGGCAATAATGTTAGTAATTATTATTAAGTATGAGTTTAAATGTATTGAAACAATTTATAAAAATCGAATGGCATTTCTGAACCCTGTAGAAACATTTTTGTTATGTTTTAACTTTATCATTTTTATATTAACTTAATATTGCATTATATTCTTGCTTCCTTTTTTAACTGGGCTGCCAAATTATTCTTTTTTTTAATTCTTTATTGTTTATAGTATTACATGGATCTCTTTTTTTCCCCCACTGCCCCCCCATCCCCCACCCAAAGCACAAGCCCTCACCCCCCTGGTGTCTATGTCCATTGGTTTTGCTCATACGCATGCATAAAAGTCCTTTGGTTGATCTCTTACCCCCTCACCCCACCCCGCCTTCCCTCATAGGTTGTACAGTCTGTTGGATGCTTCTATGTCTCTGGTTCTATTTTTGTTCTTATCATACTTTGTCCCCACACCCTGCCAACAAAGTTACCTTCAGCGTGGCTGTTTTGCACAGTTCGGCCACCAGATGGCAGCCGAAGAGAAAAGTCAGTATGGATGAAAAAAGTTCCAGGCAATCAAATGAGCAAAGCTTCCCTTTCTAGCCTGCTCTAGGACTTCCTTTCAGGGAGAACTAGAAGGTGAATGTTAGAGTCTAAAGGAGTGTCTGTGATTGTGTTGTAAGTCATTTGAAGGTTTTAAAATTGTGTTTTTAAGAAAAAATCTCAAACAGAAGCGAAAGAGAATAGAATTGAGTAGACCCCCAGGGACCATTCACCCAGCTTCAATAATTATCAGCTTCAGTAATTATTCTCCTTCATCTCTCATAGGAATTAGATGCTCTCAGTTCTTCTCCTCACATTCATACTGTTACAGAGGAATTCGGGTCAGAGGTACATAGGCAAAGACGGATGGGCGGTTCATTCTCCTTTAAATAGCCTGTTCTTCCCATGAATTCTGAGTGAATACTGTCACTTCAGAGAAACATTACTAGTGACAAAATGTGGGACATGTTCATGAGTTTAAGTAATTTTCATATATCTATCTACATTTTAGTTCCTTGGCATTATGACAACTGATCATGTAAGTTTTATTATTGTAGAATGGAGGCTAAATATATGTCACTCTGTTTGGTCTTCAATGTACCCACAGCCAATAAATACTTTCAAAGTTACAGAACTATTTTTTTCAACAGGGCAAAACGTAAGCATAAAACTCTCAATTGAGAAAGCTAAACATTTTATTTTGAAGGCTCTGGTTGACATTTTTTTTAAATAAAAAATTAACACATGTTATAGGAATATTAGTTGTTATTATCTTTTAGTTCTTATATTTTTATAATGTCATATTCATGTGTGTAAAATAATTAGTATTTTCATATGGAAGCATTGAACACATTTGACCTTTTAATTAACAAATTTTTAGAAATTATGAGCTCGGATATATGTTACTAGAATAAGTTCTTGAGGAAATGCTCCAGTTTATAAGTCTGACTTAAAATGAGCATTTCTGAATTATTTGGAAGGTTTCCTTTATAGGTATTGATGCATCACAATGCTGAACCTTTGGGTTTTTCTCAACCAGATATCAAAAGCAATAACGCTGTTGCTGTAGACAACACAGAACTGAGACAACTTTAGAAACTTGGCAAACGTCAACAAAATCGACATGCAGCAAAATTTGCTTCAGTTCAACCACAGAGGACCGCCTAGGAAGTTGGACTACAAAATGAACACCACACAAGACCATAAGCTCTACATGCAGGATACATCATCTACGTGAAACTACACGGCCAAGTCCACTCGTCATGCAACACGGGCCACAGCACAGGACGAACCACGGGACACCACACCAGTTAGCGTGCCACAGACTTTGTCACCTACTTGTCAATAGAGCCCACCATGTAGTAAACCATTGGGAACCAACAGATTGCATCCAGAAAATGTATATCTGGCCTGAGTGGCAGATGGGTTACAAAATGAAACACAAGGTCACAACAGGGGCAACGCCACCAGGGAAAGGAAGTGGACTTAGTTTGCATTTCTAAAACCAACACCATTGACAAGATTAATTTTAGGTGCTTCCCCCCACCCTTAATAGTCATTAGCAAGTGTCATTTGTACTTGTGATGAGTAACATAATGCAATCAGAATTATAAAAACAAATGTTCTGCTTTCTGAATCAGAAACATGATGGCAGCTGATTCCTTTGTAATATTGGAGGCCACGTTGCAAAAGACCAGCCTCTGCAGGGCAACAGGCACCTCATTGTTGCAGAAAGGACTCCATGAAACTTCCTGGAACATGGTTTATTGGCCTTTCGTTTTTTGTTTCCTCATTTTTGACCAAAGGAACAGAGGACAGCAAATAAAAACGTTAGATGCCACTTTCGGGAAGTACTCGGGAGCTAATACATTTTACAACCGGCCCAGTCATCCTAACCCTTTGAAAGAAAATCAAACCCCATAAAAATTATCTAACGGGCATTGAAATGTGAATAGTGGATTGCAAAATCTAAGTCATCAGGAAAGCAAAGGAAATTTTTAGTGCAAAATAATCCAAAATTAAAATACAACTCTTGTTTCTAAAAAAAACTTGCCCAGCTGGTGGCTCAGTGGTTGAGCTTCAACCTATGAACCAGGAGGTCAGGGTTCGATTCCCAGTCAGGGCACATGCCCAGGTTGTGGGCTTGGTCCCCAGTTGGGGGCATGCAGGAAGCAACCTCTCAATGATTATCTCTCTCATCACTGATGTTTATCTCTCTTATGTTTCCCTCTTATGTTATCTCACTGTTGTTTCCCTCTCCCTTCCTCTCTGAAATCAATAAAAATAATTTTTTAAAAAAGAACTGACAATGTATTTTTTGCATATATCAAAAGCCTGCCCTGGCCGGTTTGGCTCGGTGGATAGAGCGTCGGCCTGCGGACGCAAGGGTCCTAGGTTCGATTCCGGTCAGGAGCATGTGCCTTGGTTGTGGGCACATCCCCAATGGGGAGTGTGCAGGAGACAGCTGATCGATGTTTCTCTCTCATCGATGTTTCTAGCTCTCTATCCCTCTTCCTTCCTCTCTGTAAAAAATTAATAAAATATATATATATTTTTAAAAAGAGTACAAGCCTGGGTTGCAGGCTCGGTCCAACGTGCAGAAGGCAGCCAATCAATGATTCCCTCTCATCA
>NW_005371304.1:756314-758206 GCF_000412655.1 Myotis brandtii
GCTCTGACAGTGGAAGAATCAAAGTCATGGCACAACATAAAAGATGGATCATAAATATGCTTCTCTGATAATTAACGGTTCTTTAGAAAGACAACAAAAGTGTCCAGTTTGGGCAGAGTTCTTCTAGGCTAGTTGATTAATTAAAGAAAATGACTGTAATTATTTTGGTGGCATGTGTCCCACTGGTATAGAGTGATGACCACATGCAAAAATAGTTTTAAGTAATGAGCTCAGAGTATTCCAGATATGGTTTAAATCGTTTTTGTGAAATACAATCAAATCCAGTGATTATTTTGTAGCATAGCACTGATTATATCTCCCAATGAATCACTTGCCATAATGTGTCTGATTTAAAATATTCTGAGCAAATGGGAAAAAGTTATTTTTTAGATAATTTTAAAAACTCTTCATCTTATTCTTGTATTTACTTGTAAACATACTTACGGGTTATCCAACAGCAGCACTATGGGGTTGAGTTCTTTCTTTGGTCTATAATAAGCCCTGAGAGGAACAATAAAATTATACAATCCATTTCCAGCTGTTTCAGCTGCAACTATAATTAGTTTATTTTTGAATCCATAGGCTTTTGCGTCTTCATAGTAGTTATGCTGGCAACTCTACAGGAGAAAAATCATGCAAAAGAAAAGCCATTTTTATACCCTGCTAAAATTGGATGAAAAAAATGTTAAGATACATGGCTATGTAAAATTAATCTAACCCTAGTAAATCTTTTATTTTCTAACAAATTTGAAAATAGTTACATCTTTCTATACCCAGTTTTCCAGCATGTTTCTGGAAATAATGTGTGTTAATCAGACAAATAAATTGCAGGTATATAGCTTGATGAAGAATAAACAACAACCAACTTGCCACTACATCTACATTTAAAAATTATCCCAATGTATATGTTTATCAAAACAGCACATTATATACTGCAAACATATGCAATTTTTACTTGTTGGTCATACTTCAGTGAAACTGCAAAAAATCATCTACCCATGACTTTCATCTCCACAACTATAGTAATAATATAACTATAGAACCATGTACCCCTAGCACGGAATACCTGAAGGGATTTTGTTGTTGTTGGATATGGAGAGTTCACAGGTTCAAGATTCAGACACCTCTGGTTTGCTCTTTAAAAACATGACTGACAGACTGGCTGGCATGGCTCAGGGGTTGAGCATTGACCTATGAACCAGGAAGTCACAGTTCTATTCCTAGTCAGGGCGCATGCCCGGGTTGTGGGCTTAATCCCCAGTGGGGGTCGTGCAGGAGGCAGCTGATCAATGATTCTCTCTCATCATTGATGTTTCTCTCTCTCTCTCCCTCTCCCTTCCTCTCTGAAATATATATATTTCTGACAGATTCATTGGGTAATTTGGATAACTTAGTGCAGTTAAGAAAGTAAAATTCACCATTTTCTGTATTATATTTACTTTCAAAAGGATAATATTCTTCGAACCCATTTTACTCTGTACAAATCATTTGCTATATGGACTGCACAAGATGATTTCCATGTATGTCATTAGGAAATAGCATGACGTAACTTTGCAGAAAAGCACAGTGACAGGTGCTTACCTTGTCTAGTCTTAAGCAGCAAAATGGCACTTTTTCGTGAAGGAGATGGCAAAACGTGGGTGAACTTCCTATGTATGGAGAGTAGGGGGGGTAGCCTTTAGCGTACCTGTAATGCAGTATGAAATGCTGAATCACCTGGAATAGCACATGCGAAGCTGGACTGTTAAGTTACAGCTACGATCCTCCATGTTGATAGAGTGAGATACAGTTACTTTATGATGCAACTACAGTTTGATAAGGAAATAAATTAGAACCAGGGAGGTGGACTAGGGCCCATGTACCAAACCTGGCCCATCGCCTGCCTGGTTTTG
>NW_005371304.1:758673-814993 GCF_000412655.1 Myotis brandtii
AAAAGAAGAATAATATTACATGTCACATGAAAATTATATGAAATTCAAATTTCAGTATCTGTAAGTATTTTTTTAAAAAAAACAAACACACCCAACCAAGTCATTCATTGTCTCTGAGTACTTTCATGCTTCAAATACAGACTTGAGTAGTTGCTACAAAGACCATGTGGTCCATAAAGTATAAAATATTTACTAGCTGGTTAAACCAACAATTACAAAAATGCTGCTTATGTCACGGAAATACTGATTTAGGTACTTTTTTCTTTAAGGATAAAAGATCCATTTGAGAAAACTGAACCTGGAAATACACAGGGTGGGGCAGAAGTAATGTTTACAGTTGTTCATATAGAAAATAATACAATAATTAATAAATAATGATACAAGAATAAACTCTGTGTTTCCTACTTTTGGCCCGCCCTGTATGTTTCAGTCAGAAATTTGAGGGTTTCGAATACTTGATAGTCAAGGGAGATACTGCCTCATAGGAAGGCTGTTTGGGTAACAATATGTAGGATTGATTCAAGATGTCCAGTAGGTATGCACATTAGTTCCTGTGGCAAGCACCACCCCAGTAAATCTTAGAGAACCTCAGCATACTCTAAGTTTGAGGACATTTTTTCATCTGGTGTAGTTTCATCTTCTGATTGGTCACTGAGAAGGTCACATGTTTGAAGGGATGATGCATCTGCAACCTCTAGAACAGGGGCGATGCTGGGTCTTCGGATTTCTTTGATTCCCTCCGTAGGAAGAGTCAGGGTAGGGCCACTGGCCGACCGACAGCTTGTGTCTTGCAAGTCGATAGCCACAGTGCCTAACACAACGGGAACATGAGAGTCCATCAGAGCATTTGCCACTGTGATGATGTAGCCACCATTTAATGAAGGAAAAGGTAATCAGTTTAACCAGAAAATCTTGTTTATCCTTTCATTTCAAAGGTGATTTCCATCTTTATCATGTGGGCATTTTTGCCCACTCTGGTAAAAAATACTGTATTTGTGTAAATATGGATTTGCTAAGTCTGTCTCTATAGTATGAAACGTTAAATCAGTGAAATGCTGCAATACTTAGGAATTGAAAGTCAAACAATCACCTTGTTTCAATTCACTGTACATTTATATAAAACTAGAGGCCTGGTGCACGAAATTTGTGCACTCAGGGGGGAAGGGGTCCCTCAGCCCAGCCTGCGCCCTCTCGGACGTCCTTAGCTCTCAGTGGTGAGAATGAGGTGATGAATAGAAGGGGAGCTTTAAGAAGAACAAGGAATATTTAAAATAGCCTTGGATACCTGGGTGGAAAACTTACAAAGGCAACACAGAGGTGCCAGGTGCTTATATCCTAATCAGAAATAGAAAGCAATTGTTGGCAGCTTTGAATTCGTTTACTGTTTTACCACTTCAACAGCTGAGCATTTTTGTTCTGTATGCTTAATTACATCCAGTTTGTAATAGACACAGTCTGTTCTAAATGTGACTTGGAAATTTTAATAGAAAATGAAGCATCTCTATTATTCTTTCGTAAAGAAAGAAGCAAATGGCGTTTCCAAGGTTAGCGGCCTTACCCATGCTGGCGATGATGCTGTGCACAGGCAGCCGCGACGGCCCGTGGTAGAAGGACCGCGAGAAGCTGCTCTTTTTCTGCTGGTCTTGGTTCTTAAACGCTGAGTTCTCTTCCTTGGTGATATTAATATAGAAACACACATCCGTGGCGTTCATAATGTACCGGGGGCCTGGGTTCAGCAGAATGTTTTTATTACCCTCCCTCCTGACACCAATCAAGCAGACACCGAACCTGGACATAAAAACGAAGACGGAAGAGTTTTCGGAATTGTAACTCAGCAGGGCCCTTTCTGTTCCCTTACGTTTGCACATGTAGGAAAATACGTCAGCGCTGCTAGGGCAGCGGGGAACTACAGCCCCCGCCCCAAATCATCAGGGGAGTATTTGCGACTCAGAGCACCAAAGGGGGGTCGCAAATGTTGTAGGAGCCTCTGTCTTAACCCTTTTCGGTCCAACCTCGAGGCTGACTCGACAGACCAGGCGCTAGGAGCAGGTCCAACGTCGAGCAATAAGAACATTAAAAAGTTCAACATTCAATCCCGTCAATTAATTTGGACCAGACGGTTTGAATTCCAGAAATAACATTGGGCCGCAAAGGGTTAAAGGTCTGACACAGTCAGATGTCACTTCCACTCCGGAAGCAGCGGGAACATACTTCTTGTGTGCGTGGAAGGAGGCGTACGTGAAACTCTTCCCTTCGTACTCGGCGAAAAAGGCGCTCTCCTCCAGAGTGATGTGGTACACCTCGTTCCCCGAGCACCTGCCGTAGGTCTTCTGCCACTGCTCGGGCGACTGCTGGCCCTCCCTGCAACACAGGCACACACATCCACACACAGAGAGCCGTGAGCGTGGGCACAGGGAGCGCAGCACCCAGCCCTCCCTTAGGCCCCAACCCGTCTAGTGTGAGCAAGGCTCCTTCCCCTGATGGGCAGCCAGGGGCCTGAGACCCTGTTGGTCTGGGAATAGGGTCTGGTAAGTGGGGGGTTACCCCTCCTGCTGAGCGAGAGGAAGCAGCCTCTTTAGCCTGGAGCCTCCCAATACCAGGTCACAGAGGGCTGGACCCGGTCCCCAGCTGTCCGCTCGCAAGTAGCTCAGACGTTTTCTGCGCGTTCACCCAGGACCCCCCTGGCCTTCCCAGTGGTCGGTTAATGGCTGAGCCTGATTGCAGGGCAGTGGTGCTGTGGTGGGCGGAGCAGGGGGCACTTCCTGCTCTGTGTTGAGAATTCAATGCCAATGGGGCCTCTTTCTAGAAATGTCGCCCTCAGCCTCGCTGGGGGTTGGCCTGTTTCATGCTGCACCTAAGCATACCGTGGGGCAGGGGTTTTATCAGAAAACATTCCTTTATCTCCTTTTCACTTCCTTTTTTTGTGTGTTTTTTTTGTTTTTGGTTAATCCTCACCAGAGGATATTTTTCCATTGATTTTTAGAGACAGTGGGAGAGAGAGGGGAAAGACAAAGAGAAACATCGATGTGAGAGAGACACATCAATTGGTCGCCTCCTGCATGCACCCTGACCAGGGCCCAGGCTGGGGGAGGAGCCTGCAACCGAGGTATGTGTCCCTGACCGGAATCAAACCTGGGACCCTTTGGTCCGCAGGCCAGTGCTCTATCCACTGAGCCACACCAGCTAGGGCTTCCTTCCACTTCTTTTTCACTGATGAAAGCATATGGGTTTTATTTCCTTAGTCATCATTTCTCTCTGAGCAGGGACAGTGAATGGGAGCGTGTTGCTCATACAGGGCTTTGAACCCAGAGCCTCCACCAACCACTTTGCACATCTCTTAGGTCCTTTATTGACATCATTTTCACTGAGCGCCCGGGCTGTGAAAAACATTCTAGAAGGTGTAAGAATGAGTAAGACGTGTTCTCTACCTTGACTGCAGCTACAGCCGACTCAGCCGGGAGAAATAAACACATAAAATGACTGTGCTAGAGGCTCTGGCAGAAAATAACATTCTGTGTGCATTCCCAGAGGGGGAATCACATGAAACGGGGGGGTTTAAAAATATCCCAGAGGAGATGGAATTGGGGGTTTAGCAACCTCCTCGGAGGAGGCAGAAGAAAGGAATTCGAGGCAAAGGGACGACTTTATAAAAAGATGGAGGAGGCAGAACCACGAAGTCTCTTCGGGATCTTGTTGTTTGAAGAACAGGCTGCATATATGAGAGAGTCAGGGGAGGAAAGGACATAAAGCAGATGAGCAGGAGAGCACAGAGGCCTTAAGAAAACCCTCCTATTTAAGTCTCCTTTGTAAGGAGGGTGAGCTGGTAGGGGCTTTCCAAGCAGAGGGGCGGCCACACTAGAGTGGCACCCGGATTTCTCAAAATATTCTCAGAAACGAGGATACCGTTCCAGCTGTTCATTAACAGGTGTGTTTAGGAAACCATCTCCCAGGTAGTCAGATGGATTGCGGATGCACCTCATAAAATGGCTTTTCCGTGCAGACTTTCCATGCCTGTTGGCTTATATAAAAGAGAAATAATAAGCCTAGCTGGTGTGGCTCAGTGGTGGAGCATCGACCTATGAACCAGGAGGTCACGGTTCAATTCCTGGACAGGGCACGTGCCCAGGTTGCGAGCTCCATCCCCAGTAGGGGGCGTGCAGGAGGCAGCTGATGGATGATTTTCTCTCATCACTGATGTTTCTCTATCTCCCTTCTTCTCTCTGAAATAAAAACATCTTTTAGAAGAAATAATGATATAAGAGTAACTTTCACAGGTAAATATTTCCTTTTCTCGTGATTGTCCCCATTCCGGCCTCCAGCGTTGAAGGCGTGTTTTGTCTTGTGTTGTCTTTGGGGGGGGGGGTGGATGGAGAAAGGACCATCGGAGTAGAGGGACAACCCATCTTTTCTACTTTCCATGATCAAAGAAGCAGGCTTCTGTGGGTCAGCTGAACTATTGGCATTGGGAACAATAAAAACCCGTAGATGTGACCCCGTAAAACCTGGTGTCCCGTCCTCCACAGCTGTTACAGGCAGAACCCATCCCCCCCAAATTCCTAGGTTGCAGTCTCAACCCCCAGGACCTCCGAGGTGACCATATCTGGAGACAGGGCCCTTCAAGGGGTGATTCAGTGACAAGAAGTGCTTGGGGGAGCCCTCATCTCATCTGACCAGCTTCCCAAGAGGAATTTAGACACAGAAAGAGACACCAGCATGGAGGCTCCCTGAGGAAAGACCTTGGGAGAATCCTGGACTAGAAAAGGGAAATGAATGAGAAAACAGATAAAATTCTAATACGGCCGATCACTGGATCAATATCAATTCCTCATTGGGATCAGTACGCTGCGATTATGCAAATAAGATGTGAACGTTCGGGCGTTTATATGGGAAGGGTATCTGTGAACTCCCTGTTCTTTTTTGTTTGTAACTTTTCTCTAAGTCTGAAACTAGTTCAACTAAAAAAGTAAACAAACAAAGGAAAGAAAAATAACCCAAGCCATTAAAAATGTCATGTTTAACTAGCATTTCCCAATCTTACTGGAGTATGTAATTTTATTTTTCTGGAAAAATACTACCCATCTCAAAGCACGATAAATTCTGCCCTGGAACACAAATGCAGCAATGGCAGGAAAACACAGACCCAGTATTCCTCCAGCACACACGCCAATTAATTACACCGCATTTTCACTTAATATGTTTCTACTGGGGTTGTAGATTTCACAAAACCGTTAAGTAATCTCTGGAGAAACAGTGATTTCAGAAAGCCTACATTTCACTTACGTGTAAGTGCACACAAGCATAATGCTCATGAGAGACAGTTAAACAAGACCGTCCCCATCATTTTATAAACACTGAGCATTTGGTTTGAGAATGATAGCATTTCCCAAGCGAAGGGAACAACCCAGGAATGGAGGTATGCGTCTATGTCAGCGGTTCTCAACCTGTGGGTCGCGACCCCTTTGGCGGTGGAACGACCCTTTCACAGGGGCCGCCTAAGACCATCCTGCATATCAGATATTTACATGACGATTCATCACAGTAGCAACATTACAGTTATGAAGTAGCAATGAAAATAATTTTATGGTTGGGTCACAACATGAGGAACTGTATTTGAAGGGCCAGAAGGTTTGAGAACCACTGGTCTATGTTTTAAAGACACCGATTACTTTGACAACAACGGACAAGACTTGATACAGCTTTCACGTGTGCCTGTCTGTATTTATCTACTATTTATTTTTTGTTTTTAAAGTTTAATTGCAGGGTAAGTGTCAGTAAAGAGAAAGAGGTGGAAAATGCAGTGAGCGAAGGGAGGTGGGGGGTCGTATATTCCATAGAAAGGAATGGGTTGCAAAGGGGGTAATTTACAGCAATGTTGTAAGTCTCTGGTCCCACCCCTAAGCTCTCACACATGAAAACATACAGAGGCAAAGCTTTCCTTGACATTTCGGTCCAATAGAGCAGTGCAGGGTAAGTGTCAGTAAAGAGAAAGAGATGAAAAATGCAGTGAGCGAAGGGAGGTGGGGGGTCGTGTGTTCCATAGAAAGGAATGGGTTGCAGAGCGGGTAATTTACAGCAGTGTTGTAAGTCTCTGGTCCCATCCCCTAAGCTCTCACACATGAAAACATACACAGGCAAAGCTTTCCTTGACATTTCGGTCCAATAGAGCATTCGCTATTTTTTTTAATCGATTTCAGAAAGGGAGAGAGAGGGTGAGAGAGAGAGAAACATCAATGATGACAATCATGATCGGCTGCCTCCTGCAGGCCCCCTACTGGGGATCGAGCCCGCAACCCGGGCATGTGCCCTTGACCAGAATTGAACCACAGACTCTTCAGTCCACAGGCCGATGCTCTATCCACTGAGCCAAACGGCCAGGGCTATAGTTCTTATGTTCGTGGACAAACCTAAGGAGGTGGTAGTCTCCACCCCGGCTCACTTTCCGGGCATCTCTGCTTTTATTCATCCTTCCTCAAAATGAGGAAGCCTCCATCGTCACCCTTGTCTTCTCTGAACCCCCCGGGGACCAGTGACCTACTAACTGTCTGCCCCGGTTCCTTCAGCCTCAAGCCGTCTATCTTGTTAGCTCCCCAGGTCTCCTCACAAACCCTTACACCTTTATACCCCATTGTGCTGTGCTGTGTTCGCTTTCCTTTTCTTCCCTCTGTTTCCTGAAAGTAATACTCTCCCAGGGAAACGTGTTAAATTGTCATTTCTTCTAAATCCCAGTATATGTCCTGTCGCCTCCATGGTGACCTGAATGCTCTCATTCGTCGCCAGGAGCTGAGAATAGCAGCAAGGCCACCGTCACTTACATCTGCATTAGAGAGCAGATATTTCCACGGCCTCACTCCCTTTCCTGCCAAACCACGCGTTTTATAGTTAATTCCCTACTGTCCAGACTCAGGGAGAAGATATTTGTGTGTGTTTTTTCCTCTTTTCCCCATTCATATGCAATCATGTTCTATAAATTGTACCTTGGCAATATTTTTCTTATCAATTCTCCCTTTTTCCCCCCATTAATTATCACTGCGACCAAAAATATCACCTCTCAGATGGGACTAATGAAAAAAAATATGAGACTAACTGAAAGAAAAATAAAATAAAATTTTCATTAGGATGAAACGCCATCAAGGTGGGACAGTTTCGTGTCTATTAACCGGCCTGATAACTAGGCATCCCCTTGCCCTGAAATCATGGTCCATGTTCACCATCTACAGTAATTTGTGTCCAAACAATAAACTTATGTTCCTCTTCCTAACAAGATTGCCCAGTAAATCAAAATGTTAATTTAATTAGCAACAAGAAAGACCACTGCGAAGAGCATGGAGCGCACTCACATGCCATCAAGTAAGTGAGGGAACCGGCAAGTGCTACATACAGGCTAACGTCTCAGTGCGCCAGGGAGCACAGCTACTTGGAACCAGCTCAGAGTCGCTTTGTGACTCATAGACCCACTAGAACCGGGATGATTATGTTCATAACAGGAGAAGGAAGTGGAAGGTCAGCAGAGCGCTAACCAGTAGTAGCCAGGGTACCGGCTCCATTGTTGTAGAGACTCCAAAATACAAGATACAATTTTTTAACATTAATATCTCTCTTGCCTGACTGGTGTGGCTCAGTGGATAGAGCATCGGCCTGCGGACTCAAGGGTCCCGGGCTCGATTCCGGTCAGGGGCATGTACCTTGGTTGCGGGCACATCCCCAGTGGGGGGCGTGCAGGAGGCAGCTGATCGATGTTTCTCTCTCATCGATGTTTCTAGCTCTCTATCCCTCTCCCTTCCTCTCTGCAAAACATCAATAAAATATATTTTAAATAAATATCTCTCTTGCATGAAAACCCAGAGGTAGGCACTTCATCCTTAATGTGGGGTTTCCATCCGTGCCCACATTCCCACTGGCTAGAAGAAGAGAAGTGAGGAGAGGAGGCGGAGGGTGGTTGAGTGGGTGAGTCTAATTCTAGCTCGGAATCGGGAATTCCATTCTTCCTCTGGCCTGAGACAGGTCTCTCTCTAAAACACCTGGCCCTTCGGTCTCCAGCTCCTGATTGCTTTACCCATCTCAGTTGTCTCAGAACTCACACTTAGGATTTTCTTGAAATATTACAATCTGCATAGCACTTTATTTTAAAAATATATTTTTAATTACACCATTTTAGGTTTAGTATTATATTTATTTCTATGCGTATTGGATCCTAAAATCTTAGCTTCTTTTTTTTTTCACATTGTATCAACTAATAGACTACACAATTGCTTGTGGCTCTCAACTATTTTTATTCAAAGTCACCATTTGTTAGAGGATAAAGTTTTAATAATATTATTCTCCTTTTTAATGGAGAAATTTAAGTATTGTTCTAAGCTTTGTTTTCAATTAAAGGTTTGATAATCCTTGCATAAAGCATTTCGTAGAGTTGTCAACATTTTCCCCCACTGAACTATTTAATTCAGCTTGCCAGTTCTCTTATTATTAAATCAGTCTTGGAGCTTTCTACTTTCTACTGAGGCTCAAGGGCAAAATTTCAAACATATTCTCTTAATAAATAAATCTTGACTATATCTTCAATTGAAGCAAAATATAGAAGACTTGATATAAATTACTTTAGTCAAACAATATTCTTAATAAATACATTAAACATGTTGAATAAAGTGCTTTTCTGTTGGGTGGACTATTTATATTCAACTGATGGTATATATCTGATAAGGTACTTGTATCTTAAATATATAAAAAGGAGATTAACACTCTTATACTCAATAATTAAAGACAAATAACCCAATTAAAAAATGATCAAAGGACCTGAATAGGTTTTACTACAAACAAGATATACAAATGGCCAAGAAACACATGAAAAGATGCTCAATGTTATTAGCCATCAGTGAAATGCAAATCAAAAGCACAGGGAGACACTACATTTCCTCCACTGGATGGTTATGATAAAAAAGTTGGATAATAACAAGTGTTCCTGAGGGTGTGAGGAGCTTGAAACCTTTATACACTGCTGGTGAGGATACATAATGTTACAGTCTCTTTGGGAAAAATTCTGGCAGTTCCCAAAAAAGACTAAACAGAGTTACCACATGTCCCATCAGTTCCACTCCTAAGATAGACCCAAAAGAAATGAAAGCATATGTCCACATGAAAATGTTTGCATGAATGTTAACAGCGACCTTATTTACAATGCTAATAGCAACTCAAATATCCATCCTCTGATGGATAAAAAAATAAAAGGGGACCTATTCATATAATGGAATATTATTTAGTCATAAAAAGGAAAAATTAGTACAATATTACAATATTAACATACCTTGAAAACATTATGCCAAGTGAAAGAAGCTGGACAAAACACACACACACATTATATTATTCCATCTATAGGCAATATGCAGTGTCTAAAATAGGAAAATCTACAGAGACAGAGTAAATTAGTAAGAGTTGGGAGAAAATGTAGAGGCTGCTAAAACGTAGAGGGCTTCTTTATGGGGTGATGAAATTATTCAAGAGTTAGACAGTGGTGATGGCTGCACAGTTCTATGACTACTAAAAAGCCACTAGATTGTAGACCTTAAATGGGCAAATTGGAGCATGTGTGAAGTCTATCTCAATAAAGCTTCTATAAAGAAAGTTATTCTGGTGAACTATAGCATTTCTATGACACTTAGTTGTAAAATAAGTGGGGGTTTTTTAAATTATTGATGTATTTTAAGATTTTGCAGGTCAATCTTAATCATGGGAAATCCTTAGTTATGTGATAATGATGTCTTCAATATTATTTTAATGAGGCAAAATTCATTAGGGTATAATGGGACGTCCTATTTTAAGGGTTACTAGGATTCTTTTTTAACTTAGTGTCAGGTGCAATTTGTTTACCAGACAATATTGTGTGACAATATTTACGGGTAAGACTGTGTAGTTTAACCATTCTCAGAATAATAATGTGTTAGGGTAGATGGCTCTCATTTTATTGTTTGCAACACAATGAAGCTGGTCTAGATATTTGCTTGGAAGTCGTATGATTCTGTGACAAAGATGGTATGGCAAAATAATGAATCCATGTGATGAGTTCCATGAATGTTCACTTAATTGGTGTTAAAGTAGTTTCCAGTATTTTATTTTATTTCTTCATACTGCTGAGTACTTTCGTCAACAAAAAATAATTTCATTCATGACCCTGTTCCATCCTTTCCATCAATAGATGAAAGGCTTGTAACTGTACAGGTTAAAATATTTCGATTCCAAACTCTAATAAAATTGTTTCTGGGGAATTCCTACCGTCTCAATAGAGCAGATACCTGATTCAAGAAAAGAGTAAAACTTGCTTAAGAATACTGCAGGGCACTTACTATTTTTCACTTAATTCACACCATCTACTATTATATCCCAAGAAAGAATTTTCCTTTTCCTTGAGTTATTTTAATGGGCACTTGACTTAAATAGCTATCAATTAGCTTAATTTCAGTCATCATAACCACAAGAGACCACAGTGAGATTTACTTAGAAAATCAAATTTTTGTCTAAAATCCCAAGTACAGACTATGGAACGGTATGAAATGGAGTGGGGCATTTGTCTCCTGAAGTCAGAGTGGTGACTGTATTCCCCGAGTACATATTTCTCGATCACCCAAGTCAAAAACAGTCTCTGTGTTTTACAAAACTCTCTCCAAGTAAATGAGAACAGCGTGGTCCAATACAACGTTTTCCCATCTACCTGGAAATGCATATAAAAAGTGATTTCTTTTATACTATGTTAGCTAATCTTCTCTACTACTTTGTCATCATTCTATACTAATTGAATATTTTTATTTAGAGGTCGATTGTGTAAAGATAACTTCAAGACTAAAAACTTACCTCACATAGAAAAAAATGGCTTTAAGGTTTTACACTAGTGACTGTCATCATCTTGTTCTTTAATGTTTTATTTGTTAAGTATTCGTCCCGAAATTGGAAACCATGCCCTAATCCTAGGTGTAACAAATGATGTAGACACTTAGGATTTAGGATGAAACAGATGATCTCAAGATTCATTAGAAGAGACAGCCAATCACGGTCAATTTCCTGTATGTCTTGGACCCCTTAACGGGTCTATATTTGTCTGTCTGTCTATCCATCTGTCTCTCCATCAGACGAAGATAACACACAAATACAATATCGGTACATATCTAGCTATATACCTTGGCTTGCTATATTTCTAAATCACATAACTGCACTTATTTTTTTAATATAATTTAAAATGCATTATCTTAAAGAAAAAATATACTTACTGCCCTCTAGAGGTATGAACCAGTAGTGTGATAAGTGTAGATGTTGCTGGGCATATACAGTTTAAAGCTAACATGGCGTATTTAAACTCTTCTTCACAAACAACATGATCTGTTTGAAATAAAATAGGTAAATTAGAATAATTTACCTTGGGGTGGTAATATTTTAAAATAATATGAAAAATAAAACAGTGAATTAAATTACAGAAGTTTCCATTAAAAAACACACACATTTTTGAGATTTTTTTTAACCTGTGTAATTTTATTCCCAGGAAAAATGTTTCTTAAGAGAAAGTACTACAGCCTAGGGAACAGAGTCAATAATATTGTGATAATTATGTGTGGTTCTGGGTGGGTACTGGAAATATCAGGGGGCCAACTTTGCAAAGTATATGATTGTCTAACTACTGTGCTGTATTACCTTGAAACTAATCTATAATAATAAAAGCGTAATATACTAATTAGACCGGACATCCTTCCGGACATCCTTCCAGACAAAGCCGGGGCTATGAGGGAAGCCGGTGTCGGCAGCTGGGGGAAGGAAGGCCTACTCCTGCACAAATTTGTGTACATCGGGCCTCTAGTACAAAATAATGTTGAATGTAAATCGTAAGTGAAAAATAAAATTTTTTGAAAAGAGAATACTATACTATGAGTTAGTGATTGAGAGGGAAGGGGAGGTGTCTCACCCCCGTTCTGTCTTTAACAGAATAATTGCTGTTAAAGCCTTTGGCAAAGTATTTCATTTTCCTCTGCCTCATCTGTAACATGGGTGAGATGAGGTAGGTTAGGGGGTAAGCCTGGACAAGAAACCAGAGACTGTTCAAAGTCTCCTTCAGTTCTGACAGCTCCACCGTATGAAATAAAATAGCACTGATTAAAAACAGTGTCGACTGAGCAAAGTCATAGTCACATAGCATAAAGACTTGGAAAGTAATTATTATAAGAGGTATCGGACCCTAGCTGGTTTGGCTCAGTGGATAGCGTGTCAGCCCACAGACTGAAGAGTCTCAGGTTTAATTCCAGTCAAGGGCACGAACCTCAGTTGGAGGCAATCAATCAATGGGTCTCTCTCACATCGGTGTTTCTCTATCTTTCCCCCCTCCCTTCCATTCTCTCAAAAAACCAATGGAAAAAGCATCCTCGGGTGAGGATTAAAAAGAAAATATTAAGAGGTGTTGGCAATATTTGCATAACATATAAGGAATAGATTTTGTACCAAACAACTAAAATATCAAGCAGTAACAATGAATGCTGAAATACATTTAATTTTGCATTGTACTTTGACCTCAACACCTAAAGTCATAAACTCAAAAGACCACAGGGCCCAAGTGGCTATTGAAATTCAACGATAAAAAATATAGGAAGGGCCAGACTTGGGGGCACTTGGAGGGTGAGGGCACCTTAGAGGGGGTGATCCTGCCCAGCCCACGTCCATACTGTCATGCAGGAACGAGAGAGAGGACTTTTAAAATAATAGGATTGCGTGAGATTCTTGGTTTCTTGTTTCTTGTCATTTTTATTATTTTTCATTTAATAGCTTTTAAGATAAGCAATGACAATGAAGGATGCACGCTTATAGGTAGATAGGAGTCACATCTTTTCCAGTCCCTGGAGCTTTATGGAAAATAAAATTGTTAATTACATTCTAGAAAGTCAGGTTTTTTGTGGGGTTTTTTTTTTTTAAGTCGGCCTCACAGCGTGTTCTGAGCTCCTGGGTGATTTAAAGGACTGGAAGCTTCTGCCATGCAGTTGCTAGGTAACAGCCATCGGAAGGCAGCAAGCAGCCGTGGAAAGTGCCCTAAACCAGCCCTGTCCTGGGTGTTGATTTACAGAAAAATCAAAAAACCTTTAAGCAGCCATGCAAAGCAGGGCCAGTTTTTAAACGGATTGTTTTTGTTTTTATTTCTTGGGGGAAAGTTCGGTTATAGAGACCGACTGAACAATTGGTGTTAGAAAATCTCTCAGATGTTGTTTGCTGATTAGACTCTGTTTATAAGCCTGAGAGGGCAGCTGTCTACCAAAATTGCTTCTTTTTCTTAGAGGAAAATAGATCATCTCTAACAATCGAGCTTTAGTGTGATCCTGTTGCTTCCATCAATAAAACGCCCCAAGGGTGGGGGTGTTGTGCTTGGGTGGACACGCGTGCGTGTACCTGCCCATACATCAGAGACGTTGGCCTGTTCTCAGATGGGAGCCTCGCATCTACGAACAGGCTCAGAATAGACTTAAGAAAACCTTGATAAGTCATTTAGTCTCACAAGACCTCACTGTAAGAATGCTTATTGAATATATAGAATTCAACCCTGTGAGAGGCTGGCAACGTGCTCACAACAGATTTATGTCAGCTCAGTCACACTGAGGATACGAAGCAGTTTTCTGTGTTTCAGATCGCTTGAGTCCTTATACTATTTTAATGCTGTAATGTTTTTAAATGTGTCAAGCTAATTAAATGCTCCAAAGGGGGATTTTTTCCCCTGAATTCTAGAACAACAGTTTTAATATCATTAGTTTCTTTTTATACATCTTAGAAAAACAGCAGCCATAATCTTTTATGAAAAACAATTTCCCTCAGAAGTCTATTTCTATTAGGTTCTAACCTAAAGTGTTCTTTCCTTAGTAGTTCACGATAGGTATTAATATTCTGAGAGTTAATGATATAGTTATTGAATCATCTTAATAGTAACATCATAATAATACCAAGCAATATTTTTCCTTTTATGTTAAATGATGCAGATATATGTATATGTACCAGTATATGTATATGCATATGCATGTGCGTATGTATATGTATATGCATATGTATATATATATAAATATTATTAAGCTTCATTATATATATTTTTATATATTTATGGCTATATGTATATATGTATATATACATATATACATATCTGTATAATTAAACCTCATTGGCATATATCATGTTAAACAACTTTCAGATAAGAAATCAGATGTTCAGAAATAACTACCCCAAATCCATTGTTAATTTAGATTCAAACTGTCTACAAAGAACTCAACAAAATGCCAAAGCTGATTAACCAAGCGCATCAAAATAAGTGACATTCTAGTGGGTTCCCCCTCCGGAAGCCCCTTTCAAGGTCCCCACTTGCTGCCACACAGACGCACAGTGCAAACAGTCACGAAAGTGAACTGATGACTGAAAATACACAACGACCATGTTCCCCAAACGCCCGTCACTTAGGGAGGGAGCTGGGGAGGAAGGAGGCCAAGCTTGACCTTGAAATCAATTTTGTTATTTGTCAGTCACACACGAAACACATGTAGCTGCACAGAAATGATTGGAGTCCCTGACTCGAAGGGGCTTTGAATGTTCTCAGGAAATACTGCAGATCCTATAGAAGCAGACGGAAGGGTGCCTTTCGGGCCTGCGGGCATCAAGGAAAGCATTGCCAGGGAGGTGATGCTTCAACTCAGATTGTAAGAATAATTAAGAATGTGTTCGTTGAAAGGTGAAGAAAGTGTACGAGTATTAAAAAAAAATAAAGTCAGAGAGGTAGGAGAATCTTGGCATTTTTAGGGACATAAGTGCACAGAGAGCTCCCACTTCTTAAATTGCCTTGTATTTCTTCCTTATTGGAAGCTGATGAGCTAACGTTCTCAAGAGGGAGAGAGGAGGTAGCCAGTGCTGAGTCTTCCATTTCAATCCCTATGATTTATTATAAGAATAGCTTGATGATTTATTAGTTATTTTAATATTTTTTTTATTGATTTCAGAGAGGAAGGGAGAGGGAGAGACAGATAGAAACATTAATTGTGAGAGAGAATCATGGATCGGCTGCCTCCTGCACGCCCCACACTGGGGATGGAGCCCACAACCCGGGCATGTGCCCTGATCGGGAATCGAACTGTGACCTCCTGGTTCATAGGTCGATGCTCAACCACTGAGCCATGCCAGCCGGGCAACAGAATAGCTTGATGACTTAAAGAAGAACTTGGCACCAGTGACACTTCTTGTTATATTAACATGTTTAGTGAGAATTAATGGTGAGGATCGAGTTTGAAATGTCTATGTGGGTGTTCTATGGGAAATGGAAGATGAACTTGGCACAGTGACACTTCTTGTTATATTAACATGTTCAGTGAGAATTAATGGTGAGGATGGAGTTTGAAATGTCTATGTGGGTGTTCTATGGGAAATGAAGAAATCATGCTGCAGGAAAAACTTGCACCTCACCATTTGGTGAAAGTCAAGCCTTGCACACACATATGTTATTTAGAAACAGCTAAGATCACTTCCAATATTTATATCGCTTGGAAATATTTTTCCACTCTCTTTCTTGGGCAGGAAAAAGTGAGGCATTAGAATGTGTGGTGTTACAGTACAAAATAGATGGTGGCTAAACTGAGACAAGATCTTCATTTTCCAGCAAATCAGTTCTCCAGGATATGTGTGTGTGTGTGTGCGTGCGCACACATGTGTATATGTATGTGGGTTTTAGACAGTACTGTTTTTATAATGGTAACAATGACTACTCACTATCAGATAAATCTTTATACAATATTGCCAGTGACTAACGTTAAAAAGTATTTACTTCTGCCTCTCCTTTTTACTTCATTGCAACCGATTTTTTTTTTTAATTTCCCAAACTAACTCCTACTATTCTACAATAATGATTCATTCTTCCGGGCATGTTTTAGTCAAGAAATCGGAAATATCACATTCAGTCAACACGCTACTATTCTTCCCTTCATTCATGAACTATAATTCACATTCTGTTGCCTATGAAATACTAGAATCAAAGCATGGAAAATAAATTCCATGGAAAATGCCCACTCCTTTGCAACTTGGTTTTTACATTCTTTCCTCCTGCTTGTGGAGGCACATGTACCAATTTGATTTTCACATCTTCCATCTGTTAAAATGAAATGGGAGCTTTTCAGAGGACACTCTAGTGGAGAGAAATGTGTTGATAAAAAGATAAGTGAATATTCACAGATGGCACGACACTTTACCTGGGGAGGGGATGCTGAGAAGAGACAACCTAAATTTAGCAATTAATTTACTCACAAAATATAGATTCAGCTACCACTGATTTTTGAGTAATTTTATCCGAGTAGGAGGCAAACAACAAACTTCTTTTAGGTTCAGCTGACTAACTGGAGAGGACAGTGTCTCTTGCTAAGTTCACTCAAGGCTTTTCATTAAGAGTCTCACGCATCACCCTAAACTGCTCTGAGGGGCATTTTAAGGAAACCAGGATGCTTTCCTCTTCTCCTAATATAAAAAGAGCCCCTCTGAGATCCGCTCATCTCCGCCACCAAAGAATACAGATGAGAAGGAAGTCCAGCAGATGCCATAAGCAAGAAATACTGAGATACACTCTTGGGGATAGAATTTTTAAATATTCCCGTCATTTCAATGAGTTTATCAAAATAACAGAGAATATGAAAGAGAATCAATACAAACAATCTCTGTGATTTCCTGTTTGTGGGAGTGAACGATTTCAGTGATTTTGACCTCGCTGTTGAGAGCAGGTAGATCAGTGGGTTGCAAAGAAGGAGGGAAAACTCAAGTCTGTTCTGATTTTTATAACATTTTTAGAATCACAACAAATTCAATATCCACTTAGTAAACACCTAACATGTGTCAGACATTGTTTATTTCATCCTTACTGCTAATCCCAACCAATGAAATAGAGGCCTCATGTATGTTATGGCCATTTAGCAGGAGGGGGGAAGAAGGTCACAGAATACGGATTTGCCCAGCTAAATCTTAAGTGGTGGCGCTCAGAATCAAATCTTTATTTTTAGTGCTACCTCATTACTGCCTTCCTAAACATCTTATCGTAGCAAGTCATCTTCAGCATGATGAAAAATTTGCGAAAATATTCCCTTGGCCAAATCATAATAATGACACGGCATTAGTTGCAAAGGTCTTTTGGATAAAGCGTTGGCGTTCTCCTGAATGCTAATTGCATGTGTAACAGGAAATAGATGGATTACTTTAATCTTACAAAATCTTCTACAAAGGAGATGCTATTATTCTTTAATTTTCAATTTAGGAAACAGGCTTAAAGAAACCCTGGCACCAACTCTAACCATTTAAATCCGAGTCTCCTGAATTAGCACTTTAAAAAAACCTTCCAAAGAGACTAAAATGCAGCCAGAGTCCAGAGCCACTGGTTGAAGTTGCATGCTGTACATTTTTAGAAAAAAATGATGTCATTCGTCACAAAGCTCAAAGATAAAAGAGCAAATGTGACAGCAATAATTTCGTGGCTTTCTTATGAGCATTTAAAAGTGTGTATAATTTTTCACGGAAATAGTATATACGGTAAGCATTTTACTAAGATATGTGAGCACCTGAAGGAGATGCATTTTGCTACCACAGTTCACATGATTTACATTTTAATGGCTTTGAAGCTTTAGACTATTCAGGTGGAATATAATATAAAACCAACAAGTTACACAGACTCATGGATACAGAGAACAGACTGACAGCTGTCAGAGGGGAGGGCTTGGGGGGCTGGGTGAAAAAGGTGAAGGGATTAAACAAAAACAAAGAAACCTCATAGACAGACAACTGGCTGGTGATGACCACAAGGAACAGGGGGTGGGAGGGGTAGAAGAGGGTAAAGGGGAGATAAATGGTGATGGAAGGAGACCTGACTTTGGGTGGTGAGCACACAGTATACAGATGATGTGTTATAGAACTGCACCCCTGAAACCTATATGACTTTTATTAACCAATGTCACCCCAATAAGTTCAGTAAATTTTTAAAAAGAAAATAAAAAAATAACTAATACTAATATAAGGATGAAAAAGAAAAAAAATGTATATTATTGTCTTGATCAAAATGAGTTCCTAAAGAAGCATTGAAGAAAAAGATAAAATACCATTTTACTATTTAAGTTCCTAACAAAATATAATCTCATGAGAATAATTATTTTAAAAACAGTGACTCCATAAAAAAAAAAAACTCTTGTGTCTCTCTCTAAAAAACTCATGTCTCTCTCTAGAACTGTTTTTGAAATCTTCCCCCAAATTACATGGTAAATTTATATGTGTATTAAGTAACCTATAGCGAGGGTGAACGTAAGTATAAATGAACAGATATGACATGTGGAGCCTGTGTCTATATTAAGCACAAACTATCACTACTCATCTATTCAGGCATAATAAGAATCCAGAAACTTCAGCTGCTAAAATCACCAAATTATATAACCAAGTAAAGCCTCGCCCCAACACATTATCTTGTCACCCTTACAAGTGAATAAATTCTCTTGTACAGCAGACGCTGACAAAAGGAAACCCTGGTGTCCTGTAGAGACACGAATATCACAGGTTTCCGCTACCTCCAGACTCCTCCCCGTCACCATCACAGTGGCAGTCTGAGAGCACTCAGGGAGTCTCCTTCGAGACTCAACTTACCGGCGAATTTGATGTGGAATTTATTCTCGGGCTTCAGAATCTGGACATACAAAGGGCAATTGGGAGCAAAGTCCTTTACAGCCCACGCTCTCAAGATCGTCTGGTGGTCCTGAAAAGATGAAAATCGCAATGGCCTGAAATACGTCGGAGAATGTATAGAAGTCCCCTGCCAGTGATGGCCCACATATACAGTGGTGGTCCCATCAGGCTGTAACCGAGCGGGAAAATTTCTATCGTCTAGTGCCGTGGTCGGCAAACCGCGGCTCGAGAGTGTGGCTCTTCCTAAGCCTTAGGAGGACCCTAATTAAGTTAATAACAATGTACCTACCTATATAGTTTAAGTTTAAAAAAATTTGGCTCTCAAAAGAAATTTCAATCGTACTGTTGATATTTGGCTCTGTGGACTGATGAGTTTGCAGACCACTGGTCTAGTGGCATCGTAGCCTTCATAACCTCGTAGGCAAAGGCTGCAAAAATCAGCCAGGCTGTGGTTGAGATGGCGAACGACTTTAATCTGGGTGTGAATGGGGCCACTGGGGAGCTGTCTAGTGGAGTGTTGCTGAATGCTCAGGTCTAAGAAAGATACAGAGAATTATATCAGCCCTAGCTGGTTTGGCTCAGTGGATAGAGTGTTGGCCTTCGGACTAAAGGGTCCCAGGTTTGATTCCGGTCAAGGGCACAAGCCCAGGTTGTGGGCTCTATCCCCAGTGGGTAGGCATACAGGAGACAGCCGATCCATGATTCTCTCTCATCATTGATGTTTCTATCTCTCTCTCTCCCTTCCTCTCTGACATCAATAAAAATATTTTTTAAAAAAGAATTATATCAATGAATCTCATGTATATTTGAAGCTAAATGAAATAAGATGTGTAAACTTTATCTGAATGTGTCAATAAATAGATCAACATAGGATAGAATAGTTAGTGCAATTAGCAAATGTCCAATAACTAGTTATCAAAAAGATGTCATGAATGATAACAGATACTGTAATATACAGCTGACTTTGAAAGTTTTGGGGGGTGGGGTGGGAAGCAGCATATAGGATTGATCACTGGGAATAGGTCATGCAAAAATGGTCTAGTTTGTGAATATATGATGCATTTCATTCTGATCAACAGAAAACCCAAGTATTAGTATAAACAAATTCAAAAGACTTTTGTTGACACTGGTAATGATCCAACTAAACTTATATTGTAGTAAAGATAGTTTTGAGGTATTTCCTTCTTTTTTAGGGACATTGTGATGTCACTAGGATTTAGTGCTGGCAGATAAAAAATAATCCAATTTTTAGAAAGTCTTCTAAGGTGAAAAGAAAAAATGACTGGCAGAGATTTTAGAAACTTACAGAGGATGTCCTGTCCACCTCACAGCGGCTGCTCAGAATGAAGCAGGCCTCCGCATCGTCCATCCTGAAAGCAGACAGAAAAGCGAAATGACCACACACTGAATAGCCATTTATTTATCATCTGAAAAGTAGAATGTCGATGTTTTCTCCAATGCACACAAACTAAATGAAAAAACTCTGAGCATCCCTCAGTGAAAGGTGGGTTTCAAGATCATGACTGTATTTGATGGTGAATAAAATAACTATGGAATTGGCTCTATGACTCACCAGTTTATAATGAGAGACATAATAAGAAAAGTCACATTTTATTCTCTGTAATCCTATATAATAAAAAGCTAATATGCTAATTAGACCGGACAGCAGAACAACCTTCCAGAATAACCAGTGGGGGGCAGGGGGCGGGGCCGTGGGGTGCTAGGCAGCCGGGGCCACGAAGGCCTACTCTTGCACGAATTTCGTGCATCAGGCCTCTAGTAATTATATATTTTTCCATATACAGCATGTCCTTGAATAACCTGATTTCGTTCCATGCCATTTTGTTATAACGTTGATAAGGTGTTGTAGAACCTTAACTCCTGTCCACATGAATTTGCCTCTGGTAAGAACTGGTTTTGTTAAATACATCCTTTCAACTCCAGAATGAGCAGCAGGATGTATTTAAAACTTTAAAAGCAACAGAAAACATCAACAAAGCCACCTCTGCTAGGAATCTCCTCTGGCTCCTTCACTGTCCTCCTCCGCCCAGTTCGTAATGCAAATGCTTTAAAAATTAAACGTTGACTTGAACTGACATGTCACCTAATATTTAGCCCAAGATTTTTCCTCACAGAATAAACACCGTGTCAGGGATTTGGAGATTAGTCTAAGGGTGAGTCTGGACACCAGCCCATCCCTGACACCTGAGACCATCAACCACGCCACACTCATTGTGCTGTGTGGATAGTCTGCTGACCATCTTTGCCCCGAGAAACAGGAGCAAACACATTAATTTTGTATTTTTTAGCTTTGCATTTGACCAGCGGCGGGACTAAGGCAAAACTCTGTCTTCAAAGATACTGAAACTTATCTTGCAACACTGAACATGGCTAGAAACTGGAGGAGAGAAGTATCAAGCCCCGCAGGTGGAAAGTGATAGGGAGGGAGGGCTACCTACTTTGCTCTCAGCAGATCCTGGTCTTTCAGGGCGGAACCTTGAAGGTAGATGACTCTCTGCGACCACATGGGAATCTGCAGCACCCTCCGGACTTGCACGTCCATTTCCGTGGGGCACAGAATCACCACGTAATAATCCTGTTCAGAACAGTGAGGGCGATGGGGTAGAAGCAACAATGCCCTTGGTTATACTGCACAGGCACAGGGAATATCTAAGAGCACAGAATATCCCGGAAGATGATCAACTGGGAATGCGCTCTAGCTCATAAATGAAAGCTTGCATCTTAAGCCGGGGCATGTGCCAAATCACACAAGACTAAAATAAACAGCTCCGACGTATAAATCTCATAAATCAATGCATTCCTCCTGATCTTTTTCAGTTTTACTAGCACCAGGAAGAAAAGATACTTATACGCAGCACACATTTCCAGCCTCTGAAGTTTTCCGTTTTAGGCTGATTCTAAAGTAATACATAGCATGTCAGGCAAAGTAATTAGTGTCCATTCAGACTTCAAATATTTACTTTCAGGATAAAAACTGTGATGGTGATTTCTATGGTTTGGTACTGTTGTGAACTGATGATATTGAAAAATTTCTGATAGTTGTATGGCTAAAGATTTGTAAAAATACTGATAATACTGACAAAGTAATAATCGTGTTTGAGATCAAAATATTTCAAAATAGTAGTCCTTTGGAGAAAATATAAAGGTACTATTCATAATGAAATGGCTTCAAACAACTGATCTATAGGGATTACATTTCTCTGGGAAACAGTCATCATTTTATCACTCTAAAATATATCTAGTAAAATTTTTTATAGTTTTAAGAATTCTCCGTATTGATATTAGGGTAATGTCAATAAATTACCAGGGATCCGAATTTCCCCCCAAATAGATTTTCTTTATAGGTTATAATGAGCAAACCTGAAATTATTTAATATAAAAATTAAAAAACCAACAAATAGGGAGTTTCTCCCAAATATTCAAGTTAATTTATATAAAAACAAAAGGTATTGTATAAATTAGGTATCACCTATAAATAAGATTGTTATATATAAAAATTGTATTTCAAAAGTACCGTTATTCATGAAAAAATCTTTATTGCAGGGAGAGGTAATTAGATATACTCAGTACTGTTTGGATCTCAGAACGGTCCAACCTTTTGACACAAATTTACTGAAGGGAAACAAGACATTCAGGTAGTTCTTTGCTGTTTAGACGGAACTAAATCTTTAAGCAGCAGAGATTACCACCTTTGACATTGGCCCAGTACTGTGCGAAGAAGAAGTATCTGAGCGTTTTATCTGCATAGACAAATGAAGAGGTTTTTCTGATTTCATGGTCTTAATTCAACGAGTTATTGTCTGATTTTTGGTCACTTTTTGCTACTATGAATAGGACCTAGTTACACGCCAGGAAACAAAAGAAAAATCAGAACTTCTAGTTTTCCATGTTTCCATCAGCAACACTTGATGAAACTGACAGGTTCAAGTGAGCAGATGGCATTGAAATGATTTGTTCATTGTTTTATTAGACTTTGTGTTCAGTTTCACTGTTCCATAAAAATATCACTTATGCACTATCCAAGGAAGAAAAATATCAATCAGGCTAGTTCAAAGAAAACCTTTCCTTGTAGCACTAACATAATCCCATCTGTCTGTTAGTGTAGATGCAGAAGCAAACTAAAATATCGTGTATTCCTTCCACATCTTTTCCTGTGTTCCTGGTTATATTTGTAGTCCTTCCTTTACACTTTCTAAATCTGAGTGCCTAACACAAGTCCCCCGGAAGGCAGGAAGCACCATCCGTCGATTGACGTTGACAATCTGTTAGTGGGTAGGATCCAGCATCATGCACAATAGAACTGAAAGGTACCTGCAGTCTCGGGTGGGCGTAGAACTCGTTTAAAAAGTCCATAAGTAGGTCGATCTTCAGTGAGCTGACACACAGGACAACATGCTTTTCCGTTTGAGCTCTGTGTCGACTGTAGTTCCCACCCGACTTCTGCCTCTCCATCCACAAGTAGGCCAGCTGTTCAAACTGGAGCGCGTTGTTCACATACGAAGGAAAAACACAGGGCGTGAAAGGGAAACTCGTGCTGCCCACCCATGTCCGTTAGGTGTCCTCCGTTTCTTCGATGGAACTCAGCCAGATCCCAATTATGTGTTCCCTTCAACAACACACTTCTCATACGATTGCTACCGAGGAGGCTAATCGCGACAGGGCGTTAGGAGGTGAGTGCCTCTGGTTATGTCCAATAGAGCACGACTCAGCACATGTCTGTCATGGGCTGAGTCTAAGGGAAAAGTCTGATTGGCATTTCCTCCACATTCTCTGTCAAGTTCACCCCGTATCTCATGCAATGGGATACCCTAACCACACAAAACAGGAGGCCACAGTTGGATAGTAGCTGGCATGTAGGGGAAGTGGAGGGTGTTGGGAGGGACATCAGGAAGGAAGGCCAGCGTGATTGGAGAGGAGTGGGAAGGTCATTTCTGGATCTACCTAAAGTATATTTACTAGTAGAGACACGTGGCCAAGGTTTGTAATGGAATGTTCAAGTTCAACGTGTGTTTCTCATTTCCTGTTTCTAACCCGCCCACCCAAAGCTCATTGTAGGAAAGAGTAAGAGATTGTATCTATTTATCTGACGTCTCCTTTTATATATCTCTGTCCCTTTGCAAGAACCTTATCCAGTCCTCAAAATGCTGCATAATAGTTATACATCCTCTTCAGGTTTTATTTTAGTTGCCAAATCAGGGAGTCCCCCAGAAATGTATACACACTTTAACAGCTGATAGCTCAATTCAGGGAGTCCCCCAGAAATGTATACACACTTTAACAGTTGATAGTTCAATTGATGTTTTTTTTTCTTTTCAGATCTAACCCATTGGAATGAATAATTATTCAAAGTGTGTATACATTTGGGGGGGGCCACTCTGCATATGTAATCAATTTTTATTCCTTATGATGTTTGGCTTTTAGATGATTTCGAGAAACAAGAGAAACCAACCCTTCACAAGTTTGCTTTCTTGATCTCTCATTCTATGATTAAAAACTGTGTCATCATTAACTGTCATTAATGCAGATAAATGCCCTGTACGTAAAAGGAACATCTTGAAGAACTGAAATGAGATGTGAGCTCTGAGTTGTGCATGAAGGGGGGAAAACCCTCCGTTTCTAACTTAATGTCAAAAGGCTGTTCTGAGCCAGATTTAGTTAATTTGCTACAGATAATAAGAGCGTGCATCAATATATTAGATTAATAAAGACTTGGCTTTATAAGACTTCACACACTTCTACAAAATCCCTCATGGTGACATTTACCTGTATGGGGAGGACCACAAGGGCCACACATATCATAGCCACGACAAAGAGCTTGGAGGACCAGGTTTCGGGAGTGACATCCCCAAAGCCCACAGTCGAAAAGGTCACGATGCAGAAGTAAAGGGAGTCGAAGAGGTTGAGCTTCTTCCCGATCCGCTCCAGATGCTGGATCCCACAGATGCTGGAGACACAGACGCACATGAAGATGAAAACATTCGCATCCAGCACATTGCTTCTCACCATCGTTCATTTGAAAGCCAAAGCCCATTTCATGGAGCCCCTTAATGGCGGGGATCTTATATTGTACACTTTTCCTTACGAAAACATAATTTTTAAGGTTTTTTTTTCTACTTTAACCAGATATGCCGTTATTTTGAAGTAAAAAGTATATATTCAGGCCCAGTCAGTGTGGCTCAGAGGTTGAGCATCAGTCTATGAACCAGGAGGTCATGGTTAGATTTCTGGTCAGGGCACATGCCCGGGGTGCAGGCTCGATCCCCAGTGTGGGGCGTGCAGGAGGCAGCCAATCATTGATTCTCTCTCATCACTGATGTTTCTATCTGTCCCTCTCCCTTCCTCTCTGAAATCAATACAAATATATTTTTAAAAAACACCCCCCCCCAAAAGGTCTTTGTAGGACAACTCAGCAATACAGATAAGCAGCCTTAAAAAAAAGTATATCTTCAGGATAGGTAGATTCATAGTTTATTGCTACTCCATCACCTTATTCTTGAGGCTAAGACAGTTGTAGCAATGAAATACCCTTGATTTGCATCATGCATAAACATTATTCACTTGTGTATGAGCTATTTTTCCTAGAACTGAGGATGCTACCACATGACATATAAAGTCTGAAGCTATTCCATGATGATTATCCATTTTTAATATAGATCGCTATCTTTTCCATCCCCAGATGTCCTTGGAGTCATTATTAAATGAAAACCGCCTCTTCTTCCTGACCATAATTGATGAATTGCAGCTAATTACTATTTTGTATTTGTACCCAGAAGTGATTTTAATGATGTGCACAGATTTTCTGATAAACTAAATCCCAGAAAGGCTCACATACAGGAGCACGTTCATAATCAAAATATCCTATTTTGTCTTGTCTTAAACAGAAACACTTTTTTTTTTCAGTCAAACACCAAGTTCAACTATTTAAATTATATCCTGAATTGAAAGTAGCAGAACTTAGTCATGTAGAATTTAAATAATCATATCTGGCATCCTGAATTGAAAGTGGCGGAAGAACTTAGTCATGTAGAATTTAAATAATCATATCTGGTGGATATTAGTAAACACTGTCTTACCTTTAAATCTTACACTAGTGGGATTTAATATTGTTTTGTGATTAGGCAGTAACATATTTTTTAAAGCTTACTTAAAATACTTGGTTTTAGTGTATATCTAGTTATAACAATATTTTTGTTGATTATCCTATATCCCGTGCCCAAACATTTGAAATTAATATAATCTGCAATTTAAGATAGAAAAAAATAAACCAGTATCACACCATGCTCTATGTAACACTTTGTTTAGTTAATAGGCATAAAAGTTACTCAGATTCATTGGTAGTGGTTGACTTTAAAATGAAATGTGGCAAGTAAATATAATTTTCCTATAGTTCCTCTATTGTAAATATACCTGCAAATTTCAAATAAGAAAAAATGTTTGATTTAAAACCAATAGGTGTTAAAAATTTTACTTAAATATGTCATAATGAGTAACGTAATATCGTAAAAGTCATATTTATTCATACAAATACATTTCCTGATGGTTTCTTAGGGCCAAGCATTGTACTGCATGTGCACTCCAGTCTATACCTGAAGTGAATGATTTTGACCTCCCTTTTATAATACTACTAATAATATCATAAATGAATAACCAAGCATTTAACTTATAACCTGATTGATGCTAACTTGGGTCAATTACTTAAGCTTTTTAAACTTCCTGCTTCTCAACTGAAAATTAAAGGTAATATTAACTTCTCCATTTGGTTATCATGCGCTAATGCAGCAAAATGCTGGCACATGATAACACTCCTTGAATTAGGTGGAAATTTTGTTCCTTATATTCCAGCTCCTGCATAGGTAAATAGATAGATAGATAGATAGATAGATAGATAATAACACTCCTTGAATTCGGTGGCAATTTTGTTCTTTATATTTCAGCTCCTGCATAGGTAGGTAGGTAGGTAGGTAGATAGATAGATAGATAGATAGATAGATAGATAGATAGATGATAGATGGATGGATAGATAGATAAGCACACAAAACAATGAGGCAAATCTAAGGATCGAATATCGACACAAAAATATTACATTAAAAAAATATTACAAAGCCTTTGTTTTCAACTTGACTGCAGACCCGGGGACTTGAGAGAAAGAGCAGCAAAGAGGACAGTGCAGGTGGATTCCTCTTGGCTGTGGGTTTACTAACAGCTTTTAACGGCAGAAAACTAGCCACGGGTTAATGCGTCGCCGTAATCCCGGCCAGGCTTTGCTCAAACCTGCATCTCCACAGGGATGGGAGTGGGAATACGGGCCGGCTCGGAGGGCTTAGGCCACGTGTAGTGTCAACTCAGAGCTTCAGCTGTTGACACAGACCCGACATGCTGACCAGAGTGACCTTTTCAGGGTTTCACGCCCGTCACTTACGGGAACTGACAGCTAATTCTCGGTTAAGTTCTATTTCCAGGCCCAAATGTCAATAGCAGATCAATGACTTGTTTTTTCAAAGAGCTGCTTATCGCTGAGATTGCTAGAATGAAACAATGTCCATGCTAATTACATAAAAAACTGCGTATATGTGTATCACACATGCATATATTTATGGTTTATGTAGCTCACAAACCTACGCAACTACTAAGTATATCACTCCAGAGTAATAGTTGAATTTAAACATTAAAATACTAATATTAGGGGAGGGATCCCAATAGAATTTTCTCTTTGTGTATTATTTTTTTTGCATACGCTCATACTTCAGTTTAAATAGGTTATTTAATTTTTTGTTCTATCACAATTAAATATATCTACTTTTTTAGATATTCTGTGCATTTTGGGGGATTCCTGCCATGCACAGACTTATGTGTTTTGCTTTGTTTTTTGGTGCATAATTGTGGTTGATACTCACAATATTGGACTTGCAGCGCACTTCCAAAACTAATTCACAAAGCCATTTCTGCCTTAGCGTAACAATACCCATGTGACAATGTTTGTCTTAAAGATCACTGTCACAGAAATAAAAAAATAACCTTTAGGGACTGGACAGCCGGGTACTCTGGCAAGTCTTCCTACAGCAGCGGGGACATGCATTTCAACTATGCAGCCCAGAGCACAAAATGCCAGGGAGCCCAGTACGTTCTTCAGGGCGCACTCTGACCTTGACCATCACCAACGGATACTTAGAAACAGAGAGCAAGGTCCCTGGGAATGTCAGACCGTCTCATACAATCAGAACGGATAAGAGGTTGACTATACCAATAGAGCCAAAAGGAACAAATACAGCTCATGAGAGGTACTGTATAACGTTCTATTTGGTTTTCAACCAATATTTGTTGATCTTCCAATACGACCTATAGATGTCGGGGATAAAGGCAACAAATAATAATGACATGAGGTCACGAATATTAGGACACTTTTGCTGGTGGAAAGGAGTGAGAATTATTTCATTTTGGGGGCATGTCATTCCTAAGGGATGCAGGTGCAATCCATTGCAATAATGTATTTTATTAATATACATATACCCATAATAAGCCATTCTTACACTCTGTGGATAAACCCTACTTGGTGGTAATTTTGTTACACTCCCAATATTTTCAATTCCAAAGAAAAATAGTAAGATGCACTTATTAAAAGACAAATAAACACATAAATGAGAAAGTAATATCGACCCACTCCTATCTACCTTTGCGGTAATTACTATTTAGTAAGTACTCTTGCTTGCTTGCTGTTTGTTTTGTTTTTTTTAATGAAAATGCACTTTAGATTTTAGTTGGCAGTTTATTACTGTAGGATTTTTATATCCATCTTTTTAACGGCATCCCGGTCTGTAGTTCTCTGTCTCAATACATGTTCGGTGAGAAGCCAGTTTGGCCAAAGATGCTAACCAGACACAAGGTTCTGCATTCGAATCCATTTGGCAACTCTGGGTTAAGCATATTTTCTTTAGCAAAGACTTCTCTGATGTTTTAATGAGTTAATATTCATCACAACTCGGAGAGTGGGATTTTTAGAGGTTTAACCGAACATATCTGCCAGAGTTCTCAGAAGATTAGGGTTTTACAAACTGCGTGATGAAGACGGTAGCTCGTACTGGGCACTCTGTCTGAGAGTGTTAGAATCACAGTTTAGCTTAATCATTAAACGAGGTGGATAACATTGTACCTTGTCCATGCCCTAGCTTATACTGTCCTAGATTAACTGTCCCCTGAAGAAATCTAATAGTGAAACTGTCTGGCCCTGAAGTCTTCATTTTTTTAATGGAGATGAAAAGACATAATTTTAAAATGCCACATTTTAAAAGGGTTCCGTTTCTACCCTTAATCTCAATTTAACACTGCTTAAGAGCCCATAAGTAAGCATTTTGGAATGATCGACTATTCCAGCCATAGGTCCATAAGATTCATCATGCCTGACTCATCATGCTTTGGCCTTAGACTGAGTTTCTATGAATCTGAATTTTGAGCACATGTAGCAAAATACATGTTTATAAATACAGGCCCACAGCAGCCATCCTGAGCGCTGGCTGAGCCTGGAAGCAGCTCACAGAGACCCGGAGAGAACAGGGCGCCTTTCCTCCTAAGCACTGCAATTATTTAAAATGTGCATCCCCACACTGAGCGGGCCATCTGGGAAGAAAGGCTCCAGTGGTATCTCGTTTAAAAAATAAAGTTTCATTCTTTTTTTGTTAACTGGGACACGGTTAAAGCTCACTAAAGATAATTTTAGCTAAAAAAAACAACAACTGTGCTAACACAGGCAAACATCATAACCACGTTAATTTTAAAAAGGATTATGGCCCCCTTTGCACTAAAAACATCGAACCATGATCTAGATCATAACAAGCATTTCATTTCTAATTGTCCTTTGAAATAAAGCACCAATTTAAAGTGAAATTCATTTTTTTCAGTCTCGTTTTAACAAAACATTCTTCCATTTACATGAGCTAACATCTTAATTTGTAGAATTTTAAATCCCCTTTTTTCACTCACATAATGAAAAAAAGAAAAGATCACCAGGGAATGAGGTAGACATTATATATGACTGTGCCAGCATTAGCAGAGTGATATGTGGTCTTTCTCATATCAAATACTTCAATTAAAGGGACTCCACATTGTCCCTTGCCAGTCCTATAGAGTACATTTCTTTTAGCAAAATGACATTACATTAGTTTATTACATTTCATCTCCTTTCACCACTAATTAATGTGAATAAAATAAAAACATCTGCCGAACAGTCTTAGTAAATGCATCAGACTCATCAGCCTATGGGCACTGCTATCATAATGCATGTAGATGGAAGAGAATGCTCGTTGTTGCTATTGTTCATGGTGGGAAGAATGAAACTTGCGATCGTGTCGTGTTTTGTTCTGTGTGTGTTCCTCAGGTTATATGCTGCACCCATCATCATTTACCAAGAAATGGGTACTGTGTCTCAATGTAAAATGTATTTTCCACTGTGAATTGAGGATTAGAGGGGGGAAGACAAATAAAGAACAAGGCAGTAGGATAAAAGAAATGATCAAAATATATTAAACCAGGTAAACATAAGGAGACAAAATTATTATGATCAAAGGTAGCAACTTGGTAAAGTTAAGAATCAAGTAAAATCCCAACCATGTTCTTCTTCAAACTCTCACTTGAGGAAATCCCAATATCAACATGAATAAGACAGTAAATAAAGACAAGGAGGAACCTAATCACCTAATATTCCTATTCATTTAAAAAAAATTTATTTAGTACTTTTTGCTTCTTGGAAAACTGTTAGGATTTTTCTCTCCTGAAGCTTCAATAAAGGACTTGTCATTTTATCTCTGCTCTGTTGTAGCTCATGGGCATTTTAAAAAGTTTTGCATTTATTTGTTCACCTATGTCAGGCATAGTACTAGGTACTGGGGAGCCATAGTATATATATAAAAAAAAACAAAAACTGGCAAGGTGGCTTCCTTGATGGGATTTAGAATCCAGAGTTAGAGGTAGAAAATGATGACTAATCTACACTAATAAAAGAGAAAGATGCAAATTGACCATAACTCCGCAACACCCACCAGCCAATCAGGAGTGAGTATGCAAATTAACCCAACAAAGATGGCAGGTTAATTTGCATACACAGGCACTCAGCGGCCGGGGGCAGGGTGGGATGCTTGGTCATTGCCATGGCGATGACGCAGGCGTTCCACACCACCCCAGCCGTTTAGTGCCTCTGGGCAGCGTAGGAAGGCGGAAAGGTGGCTCTGGGCTGAAGCGAAGGTGGTGCTGGCAGCCAGGGGAAGGAAGGCCCATTCTTGCACAAATCTTTGTGCATCGAGCCTCTAGTGTAAATGTGTGTGTGTGTGTGTGTGTGTGTGTGTACAAAGGAGAGGCCCCTAGTGTTATGATTTCCTATGATAATGGATTCGGGTGGGTCAGGCTTCAATGAAAAAGTGATGTTCACATTAACATAAAAAGAATAAGTCAGAGAAAGAAGATGGAGCACTGTAGGGAGCAAGGGAGGTGAGTGTGATAGAGAAAGTCAAGGTAAAACTAGAGGATTCCTGGGCAGAGGAAAAATCAACAGTCTGAGATGAGCGTGAAAAGATGGGGAGAATCCTGGTCATGCAGGAAATTTAGAGCAGATTGAAGGGTTTGATATACATCCCAAGACATATGGAAATCTTGAACGTTAAGCAAGTGGTAACACATGGTATTTATATTTCATAAAGGTCACTTGGGTTGCCATGACATGAATGGCTTGGCATGGAGCCGGCGAGAACATGGTAGACCAGTTAGACGGCGGTTGCTGTAAAGAAGTTGTGATAGTTTAGCGAGGTGGTGACAGAGGGATAGGCGTGGGCAGATTTGCAAGACGTTTAGCAGATGAAATGCATGGAATGTGTTGACTGTGTTTTGGATGACAGAACAGGTATTAAGAATGAGACTATGTGGAGTTTGCCCAAAAGAAAGGACAGTGATTGATATTTCACAGACCTGGACAGTTTAAGGGAGAAATAGCAGGAATTATCTTTTATACATATTTAGTATAAGGAATCTAGCAGGAAATGTCACAGAAGCAGCAGGAGGATATAAAGGATGTAACTAAAGTCATCGAAAGTGGCCTACGACAGTTGGTGTCGTCACAATGGTCAGGTGCTTTTTGGCCCATCTGTAACCTGTAACGTAAAGAGGAAATTAAGGCTCTCAGCCTGATCCACCCCCAATGACAGCAACTCTTAGACCAAATTCTGCCACATAAAACGCGTATTAATCCCTGTCCTGTAAGGTTGAAACGGCCCCTGTTCTCTGTCTTTCTGCACATAACACATTGCACAGAAGGTTAGTTTCTACAAGAAAAATGTGAAAAATGTACCAAGGGCAGGTTCAGTGAGCGACCTTGTGGAGTCAGCTGACAGAATCCTCGGCTCTCTAAGCCCAAGGCACCGCATTCCTGACGGGTAGGCCGCTGTGCTCGCCATGGTCTCATAATCTAATTATTCAAGAGCAGAAATAGCCAAACAACTCCTCCTTGCCAACTGCATGTCTTGAAAAATATTTCTAATTTCCCTTATGTTAACTTGTGAGGATTCTGACCCAGACATTGATGTGTGGAACTGGCGACAGCCTGGTAATGGGTTCCTGATTAGAGTCCTTCAAGGTTGATGAGCCATCCCTAGGTTTCAACATATATGGACACATATATATCCCACCATCCTGGAAGATGTATGGGGTTACACAAAATAGTTAAAATACATGGTATGTTCCTGGGAGAAAAAACAAACAAACAAACACGAAACTAAATGGGCGAGGACTGATCATTAAGAAGCTATGTCATGTGATGCTATGTTATAGGAGAGGACAAGCTTGCATGAGCATAAAATGAGTGCATATGGGTATGTGTCTACATTCACCCATGGAGTGTGTGTGTGCACACCTATAGACCCCCCCCCACGCATGCTAATAACCTTCACGTTCATGTAAAAGGTTCTTCATGTAAATTTTTTGGACTTTGATATTGGGAGTACCTCACGCTGACTTTCTGAGTCCTGCGGTGATTTCAGAGACCCCCACTAAGTTTATCCATGCTTTAGTCCCTGTCATAGGACAGCCCAACAAGGCCAATACATCTCAGGGTCACACTCCCTTTTTCTACTGTTTTAATGGCTTAACTTTCCAAAAAAATAAATAAATAAATAACAGAAAGCACAGGCCAATTTTCCTCTTTATTTGCACATTGTCTTCTTAATCATTAGGTTACTTAAAAAAAAAAAAGGTACTTAATAGGAAAACTACAAACTCAAGTTGTCAACAGAGTAACTTCTACTTGCGGCAAAGTAGATACAGTAGAATTTCGCATCAAAAGCTCAGCTCTGACGAACATGAGTCTAGTGCAGCCTTTAGAGTAAGACACATAAGGGAGATGAGGCCAGGGAAGTAACAGGGACAAATCATAAATCAATAGTGTGTGTGCGTGTGTACCTGTGTCTGCCCCAAGCACTGCCTGTATTTACACTAGACCTCCAGGCTGACAAGTCACCTTAAGACACTGCCTGTGTACATCACCCAAGTGACGTCACAGCTCTGAACAAAGGAAATAATAAATGCACGGAGCTCGGAAATTCAGACCTAAAGCATTTTCTCAGCTCGGAGGCCTTGCCTCTCTGCGAGTTACTTTTGCTTGGATTTGTTTGAACTTGTCTGATTCAAAGTGCAAAGCCAATGAGACATTAGCGTTACACACCATTAATTCCCATTATGTACTTATAGATACGTTTATATTTAGAGTTGGTAAAAGCAAAATGCATCCAGTACACATACCAGTTCTCTTCAGAAAAGGTTTAATTTTGCAATGGATTTTCTCTTTACTATCAAGACATTAGTAGGTGAACGCTCAATGCATTTGTCCTTGCACATGTAAAAGATGAAGTGATACCCAATAAATATTGTCTGATTTAAGCTGTCTTATACTCATTTAACATGTTCCCACAAGATACATCTCGCTACTTACTGCTGTATACTAGTCGCAAATAATTCAGTCACTAGTCAGCAGTTTCTGGGAAATCAAGTAATACACAAAATGAACCTTTGTTTTATCATTTCTGAAATGGTCCAAACGTAATTAGCCATTAAAAACAAAAGAGAACATTGAGCTTAAAGTGTTGCCTCACATTGTAAGCCATGAGAATTCCTTTCATAGCAACAGTAATTCTTTTTTTTTTTTACATAACCATTCACTTGAATCCAACATTTTAAAATGTAATATTAAAATGTCATGTTTATCAACAGAAAATACTTTGTCATATGGTAGCATTTTTACTTAAAATTACTGGAAAATTTTTCTCTAAGTGATGGCTAAGTCAACTTCATATCTATTTCAGAGTATAATATGCACATGTAAGTCAATAATATACAAATATAATTATATGTGAGTAAGAGCACTCTTGAGAAGTATCTGATGGGTTCATGTGAGCGTTAAACTAACCCTTCTACAGATGTTGGATTTAATTGCTTGTAAACTGATGTTAAACAGATCAGCATGTGTGTAGAATGGTCTCCTAGATAAATAATTATTCTTCTGTTTTCCTGATCAATGACGGTTTGTTCAAAGAGCGTTTTCAGGAGGTCAGTGACACGTTCTAAAACAGGAATTCACTGGAAAACATAATGTGTGTTGACATTTACGTAATGCACACTTTGCCTCTGTGGCTTCAATTTTTATAAATTATGGAAGAAATTTACCAGATCAGATTATTTATATGCACAGGGATTACACTAGGAATTACTGTTGCAACTAAGATACTACCACTCGGGAATTTTTTGATTCTGTATTTTGTGTGTGTGTGTGTGTGTGTGTGTGTGTGTGTGTGTGTGTGTGTAAAAAGATTAAGGGAAGAGAGTGTTTTTACAATCCAACATATACAATGAATGGGTTATTTCCTTTACTTTTTGCTCATCATGAGATCCATTCAGCTCCAGATTTTCAATGACTAGACATTATCCTAAGAGCACCTATCTTCATTCTTAGCAATTATGAATGTCATCAAATGGCATCGTTTTGTGGACACAGCTGTTCAGGTTCTGGCACACGGTTGAAAAATGATCTAGTCCAGTCTTTGCTCTCAGAGAGGCAGACTTGGGGAAGAGTCAAAATCTAGGCAGATAAGGTAGCGGGTCCCTGAGGGCAAGCAGAGCCTGGGAACCTTCTCTCTAGTTCTTACCAAATGTCTGGAAAGCAAGTGACGTGGGGAAATTAGGTGGAATTGTAAGTGACCCTTTTGTTCCAGTCCGTGTTCTAACATCTCCTAGGCCAGTGATGGCGAACCTATGACATGCATGTCAGAGGTGACACGCGAACTCATTTTTTTGGTTGATTTTTCTTTGTTAAATGGCATTTAAATATATAAAATAAATATCAAAATTATAAGTCTTTGTTTTACTATGGTTGCAAACATCAAAAAATTTCTATATGTGACACGGCACCAGAGTTAAGTTAGGGATTTTCAAAATGCTGACACGCCGAGCTCAAAAGGTTCGCCATCACTGGCCTAGGCTAAGGCTGAAGCCCACAGAAAGCCATCATTTTCCCACAACACTTCCCCTCACAGCACTGCTTCTGAGCATCCACTGAGGTCTCCCCTTGCGTAGAGCAGAAGACAGGTCATGAACAGACAAAGCTGACCTCATTCCTGCCTTCCTGTTTCCTTAAAAAATAGCTTAACTCCTCCCACCCTGACCTTGTCTATCTCCTCTTCAAACTAGAGATGGTATTGCCTACCTCACAGCGTCATGGGTGATTATGAGCTCTGATTAATACGCAAAGCCAATAGACAGGAAACCAATCCTGGTTCTTCGTTGGAGCCATTTTTCTTAAGAAATATCACCTATGAGTGTCTCTGCATCACTCTGCCTACAGAATGAGATTCCTGAATTCCGTGGGGGGTGGGGCGAGGAGGATGTTAATTCCCTGGAGGACCTTGTGTGCCTTCTTTTTGAGGATGAGAGCTAAGTAAATTACATGTCTCCCTCTGCCTCAGCTGCTCAATCTTAGTATCAGATTTACATTTCATCCCTACTATGTTGTGTTTCTTCTATAATGACCCATTTTCTTTTCTTTCTTTTTTTTTTCAGGTTCTTTATTTATTATTCTTTTTCCCATTTCTGTTGTAATGACCCATTTTCTTTTCTTTCTTTTTTTCAGGTTCTTTATTTATTATTCTTTTTCCCATCACCATGTATGCCCTCTTCCACCTCCACCCACACCCCTCCTCCCCTGCAATCACCACACTGTTGTCCATGTTCCTCTTTATTGGCCCAGTTTCATGTCTGTTTCTAAAACTATCTCCAACCTTTTGTTGAAGTTCATATATTTTTCTCCCTTCTTTGACAAATGAATAAATTAAAACTCAGAGATGTAATCAAGTAAAGTCACACAGCAAGAAAGCGACACAAACAAGATACCTTCCCATTCAATGCATTTCTATTTTTACCAAAAGTCTCTCAAATCTCTGCGTGTATACATATGCATCTGTAAGAAATAAAATTTCTAAGAAAAGAGCACTTTGTATGCTAAGCTGGAAATCTGCCCCCTAAATTACAGCAATAAGAAGCCTACTTTATATCTGAAAAGCACTTTAGAATTTACCAAATGCTTTCATGTAAATTATCTCGATCTTTGTGATTGTTCGGCGCTGGGTCCTGTTTGAATTTATAATTATAAAATAGAAAAGGTTTAGAGAAAGGCCAACACACAAAGCAAAAAAATCCCAGGGAGAAAAGTTAACGCATTTGGGGGGATATTTGGTTAAAGAAAGAAAACTGAGTGGTTCAATTGGGAACATAAAAGATAATTATAGAGCAGGGGACTGAAGGTGGCCTTTCACCCTCACCGTAGGCACATTAGAGGGAACAAGCGCATATGAAATTCAAATGAGATATTTAGAACATCCTACAATCAGTGTGCTAGCCAACCAGGAACCTAAAAATAAATCTGTTAAACTTATATATGAAGTTATAGCAGAGGTCCATAATAAATATAATTCAGTGGACTCACAGCAGCTATAGGAGTATTACGTGGCCAAATGAACCTGGGTGGTTAGATAATCAGAGAGATTCTGTATACCATTTACATAGCAAAATGTTGCTGGGAATTAATATAACCCTGAGGTGAGGAGATTAGCATCCACTTAAGCAAAGAATGGAAAGTAGACAATGTTAAAGTGAGTCTCTCAATACTCCCAGTCAAAATGCTTTAAAATACATGAGCAAAGATTATGGGCACGAAAGAGGGTCCATTATAGCACAACGAAATAATTTTTAGGGAATTTACTAAGAGGAAACTGGGAGAACAGCAATGATGCATAATTTTGAATATAAGGATTCTAGCCATCAGTTGACAAGCAAAAGTGTTGGTGCCATTGACTTACGGAGTTAGGTCACAGAAGATGAATTCATGCGCAGGAAAAAGCAGGATGGAAAAAAATGGGGGATTTTTAAAGAGAAAAATAGAGTTGGTGGTATTTTTAAAAGATGTATGAATTCTACCCAGATTGGGTTGCTTCATGGTAAGAAAATGCCTCTATTATAATAAAAATGTGCTATGAAAGCCCTGACGTTGACTATGCTTTAAAATAGGCGGCCATCTGGGTGGGATGACATAGAAGGGGCTATGTTTGGAGAAGTGGGAAATAATGTACATGCTCGGGTTCATTTTAGCAATGGGATTCTTTATTAGCATCTTCTGCTGCCAGTCCATTTGCATTAGGTTCTCATTGCACGGTCCCTTGCTTTTACTTTCTATACTTAGCTGCCACCTTTTTTGAACACGTAGGTGAATGACTTTCTCACCTCTGCATCCATTGTGCCGTCTATCCTATACCATGCGGCTTACTCCCCTCTTAAAGTTTCATTTTTGTTCAGTGTTTAAATAGCAATCCCACCGTGTTCGTTCCCGGGGTGGTATCTTCGAATCCCTGCCGTAATGACTATCCATGATGTCACCGAAGCCACCTGCCCAGCCCCACCCCCTCTCCTGAACTCCGGGTCCCCACAGACAGGTGGCTGTTCACCAGCTCACCTTAGGTTTCTAAAAGGTGTCTCCACCACTGTGGACTCTGTTTCTCTTTCTTTTGATGTTTCTTCCCAGATTCCCCCTCTACTCCTGAATGGCTCCATCATTCTACCAGTTTCCCATAATGCAAATTTCAGTCGTTCTCCCATTGTTCTTGATCTCACACATTGCATCCAACGTATCATCAAAACTGTCATTTCTCTTTAAAAAAAAATGATGGCCCTAAGAACCCACCACATGTACAAAGATGGTATGAAGGTGTGGTCATGGAATGAATTCATGGGAAAGGCACCCCATGAAGCCAGGCTTGTATCCAGTTTGTGATTTCTGCCCTCAGAGGAACGAGCAAACACACCTTCCTGTTTCCTCCAGAAGCAATTCTGCGGTCCCTCCAGGGTGACAACATCCATCCTGAAGATGGAAACGGAAGCTCATCGTAAGTGACAGAGAGCGTAACAACCGTGTGAAGATGCACCCGGGCGAAGCACACATGATCCATGAAAAAGGAGGGAGGCAGAAGCAGAATGAGAACCTTTGTTACTGACTGCAAAGCTCTCTCTTTTTAGTAAAGATTTCTGGGGCGTCATTTGTAAGAAAGAGCCAGCAGGTAACACAACTTCGGTTATAACCTGCCCTGCCCTATAGCAGATGCCCCTCTCTCCCGGCTGGAGAGGAGGTCAGGAGAGAGAGCACGCAGGTGAGAGCGCACAGGAGTGAGTCATGGCCTCAGAGGGCCCCATTCACATCTCTGATGGCTCTGGGCTCTCGGCAGGGATAGGAGCTTGACCTGGAAGATGGCTCTGGGCCCTGGGAAGGCAGATGGACCTGCTCAAGACAGAGCTCCCGGGGCAGGTATGTTGGGGCTAAGCAGGTGTGAGACTTACACTTACGTCAGCTCCAACCTGCAACTGGGTCAGTCCTACACTAGGACGATGCCCTATCTATTTTTGTTAATATATGGCTGCTTCATAAAAGAGCCAATATTAAAAACCAGAACAGTAATAGAGGCACTGGAAAATCACACTAGATAAACACACATTTCAAACACTTAAGGAATTTAAATGAATTAAATAGAGTGTTGCCCTGGCTGGTTGGCTCAGTGGGTTGGGCATCATACCTTACACCAAAATGTTTTCAGGTTCAATTCCTGGTCAGGGCACATGCTTAGCTTGTTGGGATTCCCAGTAAGGATGCACAGGGGAGGCAACTGATCAATGTTTCTCTCTCACATCAATGTTTTTCTCCCCCTCTCTCTCTCCCTTCTTTTATCTCTAAAACCAATAAAAACATATCCTTGGGTGAGAATTAAAAAAAAATACAGTGTTTTTACAGCTTCACTGTTAGCTTAACTTTCTTTTAGAACTAAAACTGCAGTTTATGAAGGTTTCATGAAGAATGTTGGCTTTGAGAGTCTGCTATGGGGTTTGCTTCTTTATAAAACATTCTTAAGTGTTGTCTTTGACCCAAATCCATACAAAATAATCTCAGCATTATGTAATTCTAAAACAAAATCTGAACAACATTCAATTAGGATTTCAAATGCAGACTCTCCTGTTCCCCTCCTTAGAATGAAAAGTCATAATGGATTTGCTTCCTCAAATAGATCCTATATATAGCACAACAAAGCACCTTAATTACTAATCACTTACTCTGTGCTTTTTAAAAATTTTCCTCTTTTTAAAGCATATTTAGTTAGACAAGTTTTTTGGCAAGGTTTCTAAGGAAAACATTAATTTGAATGAAAGGCAATATTGAGACTGGAAACTTTTTCACCACCTGGCAAATGTCAATTTGTACAACAAAATGTTTTCAAAGACAAAAAGAGTCACATGGCAGAAATAAATACCCTTCAATGCCCATGCATGCCCAAGGACTCCTGTTGCTATGCAGTTCCTGGGAAATGGAATTAGCAATGGCATTCTGTGCTGAAGGCAGCCAGCACTGGTTCCATGCTTGTAATGCAGACATTAGCATTCAAATCAGCCCACCCCTTGCACTTGGGTACTCCCTGAATGAATACCTATTAAATTGTTCCAAATAATCATTTTCATTTCTTGCACAGTGTCTGCCTATAGCCTAATAATATTCCCAAGGAATCTCAGATAATTTGCTATCTTGGGATTTCACCTTTTCTAGGGAGAAATTGTGTCTGTGAAGTAATGATAAATCTTATATTTCTATTGTTGAAAGTAACTTCTCACCCTCCTGGGCACCGTCTTTGTGTCTATGCAAAAAAAAAAAAAAGGTAGGGAATCGTGCCCTAAACTACTAATCCGAAGTCAACACCCAACTGCGATTTCCTAGTCATGAGAAGGGACCACACCTCACCCTACGCCATTAGGCAGACACGCGTGTTTCTTTAAATGATGGGCGATGAGCCGACTTCTCAGTAGGGAGTCAGGATTTAGATCAGAGGGGTCAAAGCAAAGTGAACTCTTAGGAACCAAAAAATTCAAAGAAAGAAATAGAAGAAAAAACAAAAACAAAAAATCTTAAAAAAAAATTGTTGTGTTCATGTCTTGTATTCAACTAGAATTTTACTTGAAATAGTCATTTAAAATTTCACGGTCATAGAGGTGAGAACATTACAATTCCATTTGATGATTTGTTTGATTATTATTTTTATGTACCTGGGTCAGTGATTCCTAGGACATAACATACATAACATCATGATGGTGTGTGGCCTAGGGAACCAATATGCCTACGTCCAAATCTGACGTCTGCTTTTTACTCATTGTGAACTTTAGCTAAACTAAGATTTATTTTTGTTTTACTTTCCTTTGCCTCAGTTTCTTGTGTGTAAAATTAGGATAATAATGCCTACCATAGAGCGTTGTGCAAAATTAAACAATTTAATACACAAAAAACAACAGGAAATTGCCAGCAAAGGAAGGACACATTAATAAGTGTTAACTATCATTTTTATTATTAGGACACTTTAGTATTTCCCTGGGAACTGAGCATTCGTGTCTGATGCTACCATAAAACTGATTTATCTCTTACCTCAGCTCTTTCAGCAAGTCTTCTTTCGTTTTCTTTAATTTTATTTCTTCCTTGGCTAGGTTTTGTCATAATGTTTTCAATGAGACCTCATATGGGTCACGTTCTCTAAGGATTCATTTTTTAGATGAGCAGTTGATTGCTCATACACGTATGTGACCATCTCGACTGGTACAAAACGCATGTCGCAGAGCCTTCCCCTCAGAACTTCCTTGTAAAGACAAAAGTCTTTGGTTCCTGGTTGGTGTGGGATGACAACCTTGGCTTTCTCTCACTCCTTCACCCTCACTTCTAACTGGAAACCTTCTAGCTAGAATAGAAAAATGGTGTCCCCGCCTCTACCTGGCTAAGCCTTCAACTCCACTTCTGATAAAATACAGTGTGAAAAGGCTTCCCAAGGGCAATGCCAATGTGGTCTATTGTACATACCACTGCATATAACCTACACCCACCCACCCCTTTTTTCCTTATTTCTGTAATACATCCCTAAAAATATGTAGGTAGCATCATTTCTAAGTTCTTATATTTCTGAAAAGAACTCTATATTAACCTCTTAATGCAGTGATGGTTTAAATTCTATAAAATGTAGGTTCTCAATCAATTTTTCTTGGAAATTTGTGAACAGTGTTTTAACTTGGATGAGAATAGGGCATCAGACTGATTTGTTTCTCAGCCCAGAGTAGATAGGTGAACACTGAAGACAGATCTAAACGGCCAAAGAACATATATGCATGACCTATGGACACAGACAACAGTGTGGTGAAGGCCAGAGGGAAGGGGGTGAGGTCTGCGTGGAGCTGGGCAAAGTGAGGGGAAATGCGGACACTGGATATATGCCAACAATAAAGCTAAAAAATCAAATCAATGAATTTTTTTCTCCTAAAAAATTAAAGACAGATCTAATTGTTCCTTTTTGTAAATTTCTTAAACTATTCTGTGCCTCAGTTTCTTCACCTATGAAATGAAGAGAATAACAGAATTTGCTTTTTAGACCGTACATGTTAAGGGCCCAGAAAAGTGCTTAACAATAGGAACCACTTGAACTGCTAGCCATTATCCTCAGCATTTGCATGTTTGAAAAGAACTCTATACAACTGATGTCATATTGCAAAAATAGCCTGTCGGAAACAGATTTTTAACCCCAAGCCATGTTACCTAGACTTTTGATATTAATAATAATTGCATCATTCTGATTTACATAGGACAAATGACCATATTCTCTTTTCTCCCAAATTAAACTTGCCTTAGCTTGGCTAATTAACTATTGAAACCTGGCTGCCCGCTTATGCAGAATTGAGTTGGGACAAATAGATTTCTGTTTGTTCCAGGGTGACTTGGAGCTGTTAGGCCATGGCCAGATCTTCAGAAACATGCACTTCCTGTCCTTCATTTATCACAGAGGCCAAACAAATGTGACCAATCAGAACTAGGAATCAAATATGACAGTGGTGACACCACTAGGCCACGTTCTAATACTTTCTCCAAACTGCAGTACCATCTCCTCCCTGTCCAGGCCCCGAGCAGCCATCGGCCTTGGAGTGGAATCAGTAAGTAGAAGAACCGAAGCAGCTAGTCAAATAAGCATTAATCAAAGGTGCAAGAAAATCCCTAGTGCTTTTGAATTAAGCAGGATAATAACGTTTCACTGAGTCACATTTTTAAACAAAAAGTAAATGACCTATTGTTTCCTGAAATCAGACTGAGGAAGAAGTGAATTAATTATTTCACATTTGACTAAACCATGAAACATCCATGAACCCCATAGATCTCTCCCTGTTAGAACTCTATGAAATAATATAAAAACATGCCAACACACATACTCAAATAAGAAACTAAAGTCTGAAGCAAAGTGGCTTCAAACACCAAATGCATGATGAACTAGAGGGATGATTATTGGTCAGAAGAGGTTAATAATTAAGCTCAAGTCAGACACTAAATTCCCAGATAGAGCCATGGACTTGCTTTGTTCCTGAGACACGGGCTGCATCCCAAGTCCCAGCTGCCTCGGAGTGTGTGCTATTGGCCACGAGGGGCACGTGGCGGACGTGGGCGAAGACTCGTCCAATTCCATCACAATGATGGGAAGCACTATTCCGAGCACATTCCCTGCAGGCATGGGGGGGGCAAGGGGGACTTCATCTGCATTTCAGCTGGGCACTGGGCACGCGTGTCTGCGAGACAGATGCTTAATGACGGTTCTTTGTGATGGTGATAAAAGATCCATTTTTAAACCCACACGCAGCTTTCCAGAGCAGGTGATTTTGAGAGGGTGAGATCTGTGCCCAGCACGGTCAGCGCGTCGAACATTAGTTCTTGAATCTTTGGGGCTTAACTTATAATGCACTTATTGCAGTTCTGATTTTGAAAAGCATGGATAGTCTTGCTCCAGGATATAAATTATGGCTAAAATCATCACCAGGTCATCTCAGAGGGATATTTTATGTTTTAAGCCATTAACTATCCTAAAATGTTGATTTTTTTAAGTATAAAGGTATGCCACAAATATATTTTAAATCCATTTAATAGAGATATTCACCTTATACTGCTGATGCAAACCGGTTAGCATACCCATACATCTAGATCGATACAGTCAAGAGCTACATAACAACATTTTGTTCAACTACGAACCAACTAGTATACGTCGTTGGTCCCAAAAGATTATAATGGAGCTAAAATAATGCCTCCTGCCTCGTGCTGTTGTAGCCATGTTGACATCACAGGCAGCGTGTTATCTCATGTCTGTGATCATGCCCTGCCAGTCGTGTAACAGCACAGCACATACAATGACAGGGTCAGGCCATACCATCCAGGTTTCTCTAGTGAACCCCGTGGTGCTTGCACAGTGACAAAATCACCTGACGACGCATTTCTCAGACCGTAACCCATTCCAAACAGTTCATGGCGCTACTTAAATACATGCATGTAGCTCTAGCCAGTTTGGCTCAGAGCGTCAGCCTGCGGACTGAAGGGTCCCGGGTTCGATTCCAGTTAAGGGCACCTGCCCAGCTGCAGGCTCCATCCCCAGTGTGGGGCGTGCAGGAGGCAGCCAATCAATGATTCTCATCATTGATGTTTCTCTCTCTCTCTCCCCCTCTCTGAAATCAACAAAAATATATTTAAAAAATAAAATATTATATTTAAAATACTACTAATAAAGTACGCTTAAAAATAAATAAATACATGCATGTATAGCTCTCGTTATATCTGGTTCCGCTGTCCCCGTGTCTGAGTGCACCCTTCTATTTCAGTACTTCCTAATTAGTTTTCCCTCTTCCTCCATAAGTCAACTCCAGGTCAGAGCACAATTACAATTACACATGATCTCTACGAGGCCTGCCAAGCGGATACAGGGCTCTACCTCGTCTTGTGATTCCCACACTCTTTGCTCCAGGAAGGATCTGCATGAACTCATAACATCTCTCTCAAGCGCATTTAAAACCTATGGTTGGCATGCCCTTGTACTTAGAAAATAAACATTGTGGGATGGTTAATGTCTCGAAACATAAGCTCCCCCTCTGACATTACTTGCTGGTGATTTTAGCCGTAACTTGTTGCTGGGAGGTCCTAGAGCAAGACTCTCAGTGCATTTCACGCTAGTTTACATTTTCATTGTCAAAGCGGGATCCTCCCGGAGGAGAAATGACTGTTTTGTGTGGCAAAGCCAAGCACCTGGAGGTCTGCCCTTGCTTTCTGCCCGAATGCACACGTGCACATCACAGCGAGGCCCCGGCAGGCGCAATGACGGGCGGTGACAGTTTGCTCCATAGCTTTCCGCTTTGTAGGCGACAGAAAAACCAGCGCCCGCATGTCAGGGTGTGAGGGACACTCCTGCTTGACAGCCCTGGTCATGGGACAAACACTTGTGATTCGGTTGTTGACAGCATTCGGGGAAATGCCAGGGTTGCAGTAAATGTAATATCAAATGAGAACTGTGTTTCTTCCTTTTCTTTCTTTTTTAATTTTATTGATTTCAGAGAGGAAGGGAGAGGGAGAGAGAGACACAAGCATCAATGATGAGAGAGAATCATTGATCAGCTGCCTCTTGCACTCCCCCCACCAGGGATTCAACCACAACCCCGGGATGTACCCTTGACCGGGATCGAACCTGGGACCCTTCAGCCCACAGGCCGATGTTCCATCCATTGAGCCACACCAGCTAAGGCTGAGAGCTGTGCTTTCTTGCTTTTTCTGTGAGACTGAGGGAGGGTTTTACTTCTGTTTCTGTAGGCGATCCATTACATGTTATAGTGACACTGATTGAATGATTGACTGATGATTTTTATCCAACTATTAATTAAAATGGCTTATAATACATCTTTTATAAGAAACTGGAGTGAAGTAAAACATAATAAAAATGCTGATCTGTAGAATCTTACCAGGTGAAGATAAGGCAAAGCAATGTAGATATCAAAATCAGAACTTGGTTAAACATTGCAGACTGTGTACGCTGAATGGCTCTGTGCAGATCATTCTAAAGTAAGACAGAGAAGCATATTTTAAATATTGATAACTATTAAATATTCAAGAGGTTCATTACATTTATTACTATGTAGTACGTTTCAACTATGTTGTGCATACTCAACACATATACTTTCAATGGATACATCAGCATATTTTCATTTTTGCCTGGATCAAAACATACCTAACTAAATAACAGATGTATCCATTAAAATTGATTTGAAGAGGAATATTTTATGACATAGGAACCTTTCCACTACATACTAGTATATTATAAAAATTCAAATTATAAAGTGGAACATACAATATGATAGAATGTAGGATATGTGCATATTCATAGAAAATGTTAGGATATAAATTATTACTAGTAATTAGTCTGTGTGGTAGAATTGTAGGTTTTCATAATATTTTACTTTCTAGTTCCCAGTTCATCTCAAAATGTTTGATAGTAAGCTATTAATAGTCTTAAAATCAGTATAGCAGGAGACCACTTCACCAATACAAAATTCCCCAGAGCCATCATTTAATCTTCCTCCGCCACACATTTCACCAGAACTGTTATAAAAACAAAAAGCTAAGCTGAACAGAATTTCACCTCTCAACCCTCACTTTCTTCTGAGCAAACACAAAACCCAAACACATACAAATTTAGCAACCAGGGAGAGGAAGAGAAGCCAAACATAGAAATACAATGGAAAATGGACCCTAAGTGAATATTGCACAGCACTCCCCTTATTCTCAAGGACTGAGGGGCCATTTCTCTCTTGGTTAGGCTGTTTTTGCCAACAACTAGTAACACAATGTATTAGAGGTTTATTTTTTCCTGGTGCGTGTTTTCCATTAGCAACGTAAGCTAAGTCTCTTTAGTGAAATAGGCTTATGTATTTTATTTTGAACAGCTAAGACAGCTCAATGTTTCTGCAAAACACCCCACGGACCACACTCGCCCACGGTTTGGCCACGCATTTTCCTGAGCCTCCAGCGGTCACTAGCGTGGATGTTTAGAGACATTCATCCGGTGACAACTTCTCAAATGTTATCCAAATATTCCTCCGGGCCAAAACTTGGGTCATAATTTCTGTTTAAAAACCATTTAAAAGAAAAACAAGTTTGCCTCTGGAAAAATTTAATTTCAATGTAGTAGAAGTCATCATATTGAGCCCTTATGATGTTTATGCCTTATATAGATAGACACACATACATATTTCTGTAAGTATATGTAATTTTATTTAATTCTCACAACAAGCTTGGTATGTAGACACTTTTATTCCTTTTGAAGATGAAGAAATTGGCAAAGGAATTGAATCTCTTAGCTATCCTATCAGAGTGATTAGCATATAGTGGACTTACATTAACATTTATAGAATGAATGACTAGATAGCAAATGTCTTAGAGCCAGCTCACTGCTAAGCAGTGAGCTCTGCTATAAACATATTTTGGTCCTAGTTATACATCAGTCCTGCCCCACAGGGTCAGCCTTGGGCAAAGCGAAACAGGGGCCCACTCTGAACTCGGCATCTTTTACTTCTTGCTTCCGTTTGCCCCTCCTACTAGCCCAGTCACAACCCAACCAAAAGGAAAAAGATGGCTTTACCTGAGGAGCTTCCACCTCCAACATGGCGCCTCTTAAAACCCCACAGATTTTTATGAAATATGAGGCCCAGACAGTTACAGGGACTGAGGCCACAGCCTCCTGGATCCTGAGAACCAAGGCCCCATCATACACGAACGGGTCACCCAGAAAGGTGAGTCGTCTTAGGAAAGTGGACTCACTCATTGGACCCATTCACACGGCACTGGGCTTTGGACTGGTGATGTGTAGAAACTCCGAATCATGGAAACTATGCTCATTAGCTTAGACACCCATACAACACATCACTTGAATTATTTGATAGCATTTTACCAAAACTCTTTCATTTTTGCAAACATCTAAATAAAACTATGTACTAAGAGACTGAATTTATTTAAAAGAAGTTTACAAATAAAACGTTGATATTTAATTATAACTAACTAAATCCTAGCCATATGAATTTATACTCGTGGGGGGAAGCAGGATAAGAAGTAGTGAGGCAAAGATGTTGAGTCTTCGTCTCTCTCTCTGTTGAATGTGAAAAAGATAAAGAAATGTGATGATCTCAATGAAAGTAGGACATAGTGAAAGGTTGAAAAACATGTCTGCATTTGCATGTCACTTTCATACTTACAATCATATTTTCCAAGGCGTGTTTGGCAAGCCAGCAGTTCAGAAAGACTGGGACAAAGAGATTCCTTAGGGCAGGCCAGAATATCTGAAAAACAAATCAACACTAAACTTTTATCTCAAAGCAAAGAATCATATCCGGCAGATCGAAAAGAAATGCAAAACAGAAAAAAAAATGTTATTAAAGACAATTTAGCAACTTGGAACATGTGACAAATACATTAGACTCATTAATAAAATGCAAGGAGTAGATGTGATTTTTTTTCATTCATTGTCTGATTCTTACTTAGAGAAAAACTCTTTGGGAAATCATTACAGAAGAAGAAAGAAAATAATAAGCTCTCTGGGTGTCAGATATAATGATGCTAATTCTATCATTACATCTCTTCCTGTGAGAGTTTGTAATAGACATCACCTCTTTCTTCTTTGCAACTTGAGGGGGGAAGTAGGAACAAGAAGAGAAAGCGTCACCTTTAAAACATTACCCCTCAGTCTCAGGATTCAAACATTCTAAGTGACCTTGGGGAACCACGTTTAATTGAAATGATATTTACTTAGCCATTCAATCTAATTCCAGTCGCTCCTCTAGATAAATCACCCAGATTAAAGTAATTGTCAGAAGTGAGCAACCGTTAGGCATCTACTCATCCTCATAATTTTCCAAATAAAACTCAAAGTGTGAGGGGGCACAATCCCCACAGACACTGTTGCAACTCTATCAAATAGGAATTAAAACCAGAGCTTGCAATGCAAACATGCCATTGAATAGGATCTTCAGGAAGTGGGTGCTCCTCCGACTTGGATAAAGAAGCAAATTGCTGGCTGTCTGGCTGCTGACAACTTCCTTATTAAAGAGACAATTAGTCAACCCTATGCTTAAACCAGAGATAAGTGTATTCTCAGTATGGGAAATGTTTATAAACAACTGGTTCTACTTGCTTTCTACATCTTTTAATTCCACCCTATATACAAGAAGTGGAGTAATTTCTAGTTTGTTTCGGCAATATTAGCGCTTGATTAAATGGCACTTCTGCACCATATATTTCTAAGAAGCATTTCATTTTGCTGTTATACTAAATCTCAGAAGTTTTTATTTAATTTCACAAGCCAAGTCCCCAACTGATTTTGCTATTTATTTGCTAATACAATGATTCTAATCAAAACCTAAAATCATTTATCTGCGCTAAATTTTGATGTATTTTTTTAGCATTTAGATTTAAAGACATTACTGAAGTCTAATGACAAAATTATTTTTTTAAGATTCTTTTAGGACTTACCGAGATAACGAAGGGAACCGCATTAATTATTTCCAAGATGAAGGGTATTCGTAAAATCTGCTCCCAGATGTTTCCCTTTCAAGAAAGAATAAGTAAAAATAAAAGTCAGTTATACCAAATCCCATTATAGAGGGCAAGGACAGCATCTCAGAACTTCTCTAGCTTTGAAGACGCTTACAACGGCAGAAGACTGAGTCATTATATAAATGTGTGCAAAGGGGGAGGAATGGGGCCATCTGAAGTAGTGTCTACAAGAAAAATAAAGTTAAAAACAGATAAAGAAATGTGATGATCTCAAAACTAAGTAAATGGGAAGATTTTTTTAAAGGTATAGCAATAACTTTCAGAGATTATTTTTTCTAAATGCAATTGTGCCCTCTCAATTTTGTAGTAAGTTTAAGAAGCAAGCTCAGCCGGTGAGGCTCAGTGGTTGAGTGTTGACCTATGAACCAGGAGGTCACGGTTCTATTCCTAGTCAGGGCATATGCTTGGGTTCCTGGCTTAATCCCCAGTAGAGGGCGTGCAGGAGGCAGCCAATCGATGATTCTCTCTCATCATTAATGTTCTTATCTTTCTCTCCCTCTCCCTTCCTCTCTGAAATCAATTAAAATATTTTTTTAAAAAAGAAACAAAACAAATGTTACAATAATCCTTGAATATTGCCCATAACACATTTGGATCCTATAATAATATTTCATGGAAGAAAAGTTACCAGTAAAAATAAAACAGACTAACAAAACCTACAGAATCAATGAAAAAGTGACTCAAACTGTAAAGCATATAAAATAGTTCCTAAACACACCACTTGTTAACAATGTTCATTGGGATCAACATTGCTTTTACACCAAGAAACCACAACGGAAGAGGTTTTTCAATCATCTAGATTCTGCTCTCCCAACCCACATTGTGCAAGGAAGTGAATCAGGCCTGGCCACATAATTCCCGGGGCCCAGTACAAGCTGCTCATAATATTGTCCCAAAGGTTTTGCACCAATATTTCCCCAAACACCCTACATTCTGGCCACACTTAAATATTAATTATCTTTCCATTTCATATGTGCATTCCCTCCTCTGTGCCTCTCTTAATTCCATAAACCCTACTGGCCTGTCTTTTCACCGTTCCTTAGTGAAATCGCTGATTCCAGGACTCTGCGTAATCGGTCAAGTCCTTCCTTTTCATCCCATGATCTGGCCTCTCTCTCTGAGTCCCTGTAGGACTCCATTTGCACCTCACTAAACAAACAAACAAACAAACAAAAACCTATCATCCTGCCTTCTGTATAACTTTTTCCTACCTAGCCCCACTTCCCGATTGTAAATTCACAGAAAACAATCAAACAAATAAAAACCAACGCCCAGCTTGGAGCTCTTCATCAAACAGAGGCTCAGTAAATATTGGTTAAATTATGTTACCCAAACAAAGCTTTGCCAAAAATTAAGAGCATTCATTAATATGATCTCTAATAGACATGCTCTTGCTCCCTCGATGTTTTTTGTACGGATCAGGGAAAGAGGCTGAGAACAATAAAGTCCCAGACCGTTGCCTCTGCTTGGCTCCTGTGAGCGTGCGCACTGTGGATCAATTACCCCATAGGAATGAGTGAAGCCACCAAGGAGAACGTAACTATATTACTAGTGTTTTTGTATCACATACTAGAGAGGCCCGGAATAATTAAAGTGGTTTAAAAAGAGCTTGCTTTATCCCCAAAGTAGGAATTATAAAGAGAAGAAAGCTGGGTAAACATTAGTAATGTGTTCTATTAGCAAAAAAAAGGCTAATGAAAACAGCTTACCTTATAACTGAGATAACCAAGTAGTATGGTTTCAAATAGACTTATCAAGGCCACTAAAACCTAGAATATAAATTGAACCTTAATGAGAAAATGCAAAAAAATTAAAATAACATACATTCATGACTATAGTACTACACATTATAGGTAATATATATTATTTTCATGATTATTATCCATTTCAAAGTTAATAAATGTATAAATATGTACGTATATGTATATATATTTACATATATAGATATTTATGTGGTATATACATATATGCTATATAGGGAGTGTTCTAAGGCTCTTTAGCTCATATAAGGTGGCAGGTGTCCCTAGCACGACAGCTTAGCTTTTGTCCTTTCTAATACTTTTTAATAAACCTTTTCTGACTTATTATCACCAATGGAAATGTGGGGTTAGAGTAGTGAGGCTGGCTGGAGTTTGCATGACATGGAAAGAACAGGTTGTCTGGTGAGTGCTGTGCTAACACACACACGGTCACACACAACTGCCCGCCACAAATAACACCCCCGGAGCCTGCAGTTCATTCACCCAAAACAGCAGCACCTTCAGAAAGGAGCACGAGTTCCCGTGGAAGGATACAGTCCACCCCATCACCCGCCTCAAACAGAACGAAGCAGCAGCACTGTGAGCACCACACAAAATGGTCCAGCTCAACCCCTCAGGGCACGATTGGGATCACCAGCCACTTATTTGATTGTTCAGTTCATGGTGATTTGTTGAGATTCTTACATGTTCCAGACACTGAGGACACAGGTAAAAAAGCAAACATGTGCCCAGCCGACCTGGCTCAGTGGTTGAGCATCAACCTATGAACCAGGAGGTCACGGTTCGATTCCCGGTCAGGGCACATGCCCGGGTTGAAGGCTCCATCCCCAGTGTGGGTGTGCAGGAGGCAGCCGATCCATGATTCTCTCTCATCATGGATGTTTCTGACTCTCCCTCTCCCTTCCTCTCTGAAATCAATAAAAATATAATTTTTTTAAAAAGCCAACGTGGAAATTGCCTTTGGGTGAGTTGTTCAGGGACTGTGTAGCAGGAACAGGAAAAGTTGGTTGGGAAACGGGCGGGGCTGAAGACCCTGGTTGACATGGGTTTTCTCCAGGTCCTCTGCCGCCACCTGATCTCAGGGATGTTCACAGAACAGAAAGCAGCGCTCAGGCAAACACCAAGAAAGGGGCGGAAGGGTGAGTCTAAGATGCGCTCTGCTACTCTCCCGCCCTTGCCCTCTTACCCTCAAGATTCATTAAGCAAGAAAGCAAACCCATTTTTAATATCAACAGTTTCTCTCGAATAGTATTTCTCTGGGAAACAGGGATACATCCAGAAATATAGGGAGAAAACAAGATGGCACGTAACCTGTAGGCCCCATAAAGGTAGACTTCTGTTCACCCAAAAGATATGAGACCTGTGAAAAGAATAGTAAGATGTTACTTTTTTAAAATGTGGGAAAGGCATTCAGTTTAAAATTGTGCTTGAGGTTGGAAACATTTAAATAATGCTAGCATAAAGGGACGATAAAATATCAAAATTAACATGAGAAAAGCTTTATACTCTTCTTTTTCTTTTTAATAATAATAATATCCATTTCTATTCCAGGAAATACCCTTTTTAATTTCATTTTCACGCTCATATTAATAATAAAAGAAAAGCTTAATGGGCCTTTATTTAAAGAGTGGTTATGGCAGGGTACAAAAACCTCAAACCTTTTATTAGTCGAATCCTCCATTGAAAATTCACTTAAGGGTCTTCTATAAACTCAAAGGTTTTGTTAATTTTACAGCTGTTACTATTTAGCAGTACAAATTCAACAGTGCTAATAATCCAAATAACTCAGATGATAGAGCACATTAATATTCCACATTTGGATTTATATAAAATATCTTACATCTCACCAAAAACCTGTGACTGAGGATAGCATAGAACATTATACAGGACAAGGAATGACTGTCCGTAACTATCTCTTAAAAATCATTTCAGCTTTGACGTCAAAAATTATTTATACTCTACCAAGAACACCATGGCTTTAATAAAAGCTAGTTTACCAAGCTAACAGTGTTTTCTTTGACCTGGGGTGTTGTTTTCATAGGTCTTGAAATATCATAGAGCATTTAAATGTAAGGAAGACCTTGAAGAAAAATATTTGTTTAGACAAGACGATGTCATGTAGACTAAGTTTTGTAATCCTAAAAAAAAGGTATTTCTATAAATCTCAGCTATATAAATTTCAATATATAGTGAGACTGAAAGTCCTATTCTTCACTCATTTACTAAGCACTAAATTGGATAAATGCATGGAAAGAAATGTATAAATTCTAATAAAAAAAACTAGTGCCCGGACTGTCCTTTATAAATTAGATGTATCAGGAAGAAAAAAACATATAGGACTGACTTGTGCATTTTTAGAAAATGTCCAAAACAAATGAGGAGGGGAACCAGCTGGCAGCCAGCCCGTCATTCCACATGGAGCTTCAATCCCATTGACAAAAGCCTGAGCAGGAACACACCACACCCGTTGCTATGTTAGGCTCTGGTTTTAAATGCATTCCAGACCCCTAACATACAAGCACAGTTGCGGCTGCATACCTTTGCGTCTCTCACCTGATGTTAAAAACTAAGAGTCACTTTCACAATTTTAAAGCGGGAAGGATGCGTAACTTTTGGGTTTTTTTTTTTAAAATATATTTTTATTGATTTCAGAGAGGGAGAGGGAGAGAGAGAGAGAGAGAGAGAGAGAAGCATCAATGATGAGAGAGAATCATTGATTGGCTGCCTCCTTCACACCCCCTACTGGGGGGATCGAGCCCGCCACCCAGGCTTGTGCCCTTGACTGGAATCGAACCCGGGACCCTTCAGTCTGCAGGCCGACGCTCTATCCACTGAGCCACACCAGCTAGGGCCAGTTTTGACGCATAGTGAAGAACTGTAAGCACCAGGAGGCAGTGAGTCAATGCTGATGGCTCATCCCGCCATGATACTCATGAACCCCCTGCTGGGAGTGGCGTTCCCTTTGCTAACCAACACCCCAGAATCATTCACTACAAACGGCCTGCACCCCAGAGTCTCTCCCTCGCGCAACCTCCTACATTAATAACACACTCCCTTTCAGAGCCTTCCGTTGGTTCAGACTTTTGCCACATTTTCATACAGTTTTGAGCCCGGAAGGGACTTGACAATAGAGCCAAGCAGCACTACATAGCTTCAGCTTTATTATGTCTAATTGAATAAATCTGCTGAATTAGCCTCATTATCTTAAAGGAGAGCTGTGCCCAGAAAGGCCATTAACCAGTGCCACCCCCACAGTGGGGACCAAACAGGAACCGTATTCAAGATGGAGCCGTGACTTCTTTGGGTTGTTTATGAGTTGCAGTAATCTGATTTTTCGAACGTTTGTCCTCTATAATTACGGCTAAACATTCTTAGACACGTGGCCTAGAAGTTAATTGTAGGAAACTTTGTTCTCTTAATGTTTTCAAATAATATCATTTCACTCTGCTGCCCTCCCGCCCTTGCCCTTTGACCCTTAGAGAGAATCTTCTCGTGCCTCAATTTGTGGTGCTCGGGGCTCTCTGATGTCCATACGTGTTATTCGTCGGTCACCAGGTTTTAAAAACAATGCTGGTATGTTTTTCGAAGGATTCGTAATGTGAAGCATGTCTAGTGCCACCTGGGCAGCCACATGTCATCAATGGAATGCGCACTGATGTCCCCAGGGGGTGTTCTCCAATTGTCTCCGTGGTGCAAGGCTATCAATACAGCTGTTGAGCATAATTCCATCGGCTCAGCCACATTGGCTGACCCACCAAGTCCTAGGCTGCGTATGAGAACTCCGGAGGCCAATACAACAGGCCGCTGGCCTTCAACCAGCACAGAGAGAACAGAGAAATGAATGCAGTTGACCCTTAAGCAGCACTGGTTTGAACTGCATGGGCCCACTTACAGGCGGATTTCTTTCTTTCTTTCATTCTTTTAAATTTATTGATTTTTTTAGCGAGAGGAAGGGGAGAGAGATGGAGATAGAGAAACATGGATATGCTTTCCAGTTACTTATGCATTCGTTGGTTGATTTCTGTATGTGCCCTCACCGGGTATTGAACCTGAAACCTTGGCTTATGGGGACAAGACCCTAACCCACTGAACTACTGAGCCTGGGCAGCCAACCAGTGATTCTCTCTCATCATTGATGTTTTTATCTCTCTCTCCTTCTCCCCTCCTCTCTCTGAAATCAAAAAAACATATTTTTAAACAAGAATAAACCAGAAGGGAGTGAAGGCAGAATCGGGGAGAAGGCGGCCTGTGTAGGGGGTGGCCCGGAGAAGTGACCCCAGGCTGCATATGTCGCGGTGGCAGAAGCAGCAGAATTTTCTCGGGCTTTTGCGGATGCTGCAGAATGTGAGGCCAAAGGAGAAGCTGAGGAGGACTCGGAGGCTTTGGCCCACAGCTGTCAGGATGGGGCTGCAGGCGGAGCAGGGTGTGGGTGAGGACCGAGCTGTCATGCGCTGATGTGGGGAGAGCGCAGAAGAAGCCAACCAGAACGTGGCCAATTGAAATGACATCCAAGTAGGGACACTGAATGTGCAGTTAGAATGCGATCGATGAGATACGCAGCCATAAAAAGCAGAAAAAGATCATCAGTACCAGGTATGGGGCCAGGTGGGTTCTGGAAATATTGGGGGACCACTTTGTAGAGAATAGGGTTGTCTAACCACGATGCTGTACACCTGACGCTAATACAAAATAATATTGAATTTAAAAAACACACATATATTTGATTAACTTTTTAAAAAAGTACTGAGGGCCTCTGGGAGGAGTACAAGTGGGAGAAAATTGGGGAAATAGGGTTAAGTGTGTATTGAAGGGAGTAAGAGACATGAAACAAGTGGTCCAATGGCAGAAGGGGCAGGAATGCCAGAGCATGCAATCTTTTCACGGATTGAAAATTCCCTGAGGGGAGGCAATGTTGCTCTCCCGGCTGTGTCTCCTTTTGCAGTCTTACAAACACAGGCTAACCCCCCAACAAAGGTATTCGGAATTATCCACCAGCCTTCAGCAAATAAACTGTTTCCTAAAGAAGCTGCACATCGATGATCACACCATCGAATTGCTCTTGTTAATCAACTTTCTCCGGACCCTCTAGCAAATGCGGACTCCTCTTCACTGTCCAATCAAACAGAAGAGTAGGCCAGGCATTTCCGTGCATAGCATTTCTATTTTATTTTCATCTTTTTTATTTTATTTTTTATATTTTCTTAGGGCAAAACTCCACAGGAAAATAATAATTGTACAGAGGTTCGCCATCGGATTCGCTTTCTGCTTTGAAATTATGTGAAATTTGGGAGGCTGGGCAGGGGCCCAGGGTGGTAATCGGATCAGAATGATCCATGTGCCTGCACACCCGGCCCCTTCCCTGCTGCTTCCAACGGAGGTAGAGACTAAAGTCCATCACGTACAGCAATGCAATTAATCAAAGCAGCACAATCATGAATAAAAAATAAGTTAAATCGATAAGCCATTTAACTCAAATAAGATCAAGAGCTACACAAGCTAACTGTGCACTTGACATAGTCGTGGATGCTGGAGTGATTCTACTCAAGAGTGCCAGCTAGTCCTAATCAGTTTGGTTCAGTGGATAGAGCATCGACCTGGGGACTGAAGGGGGTCCCAGGTTCGATTCCGGTCAAAGGCACATGCCTGGATTGTGGGCTCGATCCCCAGTAGGGGTTGTGCAGGAGGCAGCCAATCAATGATTCCCTCTCATCATTGATGTTTCTCTCTCTCTCCCTCTCCCTTCCTTTCTGATATCAATAAAAATATATTTTAAAAAAGAGTACCAGCTAGACCAGCCGTGGGCAAACTATGGCCC